>NC_090876.1:9865988-9960988 GCF_036669935.1 Montipora foliosa
ACATCTTCTCTGAGTTCCAAAAAGACTTCTTGGGACCTACCAGAGTTTCTATGGTGAACTCATGCGTAGAATTGTACGAAATCACGCCCAAAGCCATCCTACACATCTACGCTGACTTTTCAAGAGGATTGACTGGATGTACTCGAGTAATAGGGGTGAACTCATGGGTAGAATTGTTCTAAACCACCTCCAATAGCATGCTACGCATATCCATTAAGTTCCAAAGAGATTTTCGTGGAAGGTAAAGGAATTTAATAGGGTGAAGTCATGGTTAGAATTGATCTAAGGCACGCCCAAAGTCATACTACACATCTTCTCTGAATTCCTAAGAGATTTTCGGTTATCTACCAGAGTTGCTATGGTGAACTCATGGGTAAAATTGTATCAACGCACGCCCAAAGCCATCCTACACATGTACGGTGACTTTGCAGATAGGATTGACAGAGTTTCTATGGTGAAATAATCGGTAGAATTGTACCAAAGTACGCCCAGAGCCATCCTATACTTCTACGGTGACTTTGCAAAGAGGATTGCCCAGATATACGCGATTTACAGGGGTGAACTCATGTGTAGTTTGGTCTAATCTACCTCCAATGTCAAACTACTCATATCCACTGAGTACCAAAGAGATTTTCCTGGAACTAAAAGAGTTAGGGTGAGCTCATAGGTAGAATTGGTCCAAACCCTCTCCAAAGTCATACTACGCATATCCGCTGAGTTCGAGCGAGATTTTGCTGGAATTAGAAGAGTTATTAGCGTAAACCCATGGGTAGAATTGATCCAAAGCACCCCCAAAGTCGTACTACACATCTTCTTTGAGGTGATTGAGGTAGAAATTACTTCTGAAGTGATACTACCCATATCTGCTGAGTGTGAGGGAGATTTTCCTGAAATTAAAACAGTTACTAGGGTGAACTCATAGGTAGAGTTGGTCCAAACCACTTCCAAAATCATACAACACATCTTTTCTGCAACTGACTTTACAAGAGGATTGACTTGATGTACGCAAGTTACAGGGATAAACTCATGGTAGAGTTTGTATAAGCCTTTTCCAAAATCATACTACACTTCTCTGTGTATTCCTAAGAGATGTCCAGT
Organism: Montipora foliosa; assembly: GCF_036669935.1. Lineage (NCBI taxonomy): Eukaryota > Metazoa > Cnidaria > Anthozoa > Scleractinia > Acroporidae > Montipora > Montipora foliosa. Next base: position 9,867,087 of record NC_090876.1, read on the forward strand.
GAGCTAAAAAATAGTTTAAAGGAATGAACTCATGGGCAGAATTGGTCGAAACCACCTCCAACGTCATGCTACTTATATCCCCTGAGTTTCAAGGGAATTTACTGGAAGTAAAACGGTTTATTAGGGTCAACTCATGACTAAAATTGGTCCAAACAACCGCCAAACTCATACTACACATATTTCTTCCGTTTGCAAGAGATTTTTTTAGGGAACTACTAGAGTTTTGATGAAGAACTCATGGGTAGAATTGTAGCAAAGGACGCCCAACCTCTAAAGACTTTCTATATCTACTGAGTTCAACTTAGGTTATCCTAAAAGTAACGGTTTTCAGAGTGAACTCATGGGTAGATCTGTTCGACACTACCTCCTAAGTAATATTACCTATATCTGCTGAGTTTAAAGGAGATTTTCGTGGAAGTAAAACAGTTATAACTGTGAACTCATTGGTAGAACGTGTCCAAATTACCTCCAAAGTTACCACATATAAAATAAAAGAGTTTTAAGGGTGAACTCATTGGCAGAAATGGTCGAAACTACCTCCAAAGACATAATATGTATATCTGCTAAGTTCCTAGGAGATTTTCCTAGAAGTAAAAGAATTATTAGAGTGAACTCATGGGCAGAATTAGTCCAAACTACCTCCAAAGTCATAGTACACATCTTTTTAGTGTTGCAACGAGACTTCCAGGGAATTACCAGAGTTTTGAAGAAGAACTCATGGGTAGAATTTTACCAAAATACGCTCAAAGGGAACCTACAACTTTCCGCTGACTTTGCAAGAGGATTGACTGGATGTACCCGAGTTAGAGGGTTGAACTCATGGGTAGAGTTTGTATAAGCCATTTCCTATGTCATACTACGGATATCCACTGAGTTGGAAAGAGGTTATCCTGAAAGTGAGAGAGTTTTAAGGGTGACAGCATGGGCAGAATTGGTCGAAACAACCTCCAAAGTTATACTTTCTATATCTACTGAGTTCAAATTAGGTTTTACTGAAAGTAAACGAGTTCTCGAGGTGAACTTATGGGTAGAGTTGGTCCAAACCACCTCCAGAATTGTACCAAAGGACGCTCAAAGAGAACCCACACATTTGCGCTGACTTTGAAAGAGCATTGACTAGATGTACCCAAGTTACAAGGGTGAAATCATGGGTAGAGTTGGTACAAACTTATTTTGAATGTTATACTACGCATATTCACTGAGTTGTAAAGTGATTTTTCTGAAAATAAAATAGTTTTGACGGTGAACTCATGGGTTGAATTGGTCAAAACTACCTCCAAAGAAATAATATCCATATTCCCTGAGTTTCTAGAAGAGTTTTCTGGAAGTAAAAAAGTTATTAGGGTGAACTCATGGGCAGAATTAGTCCAAACTACCTCCAAAGTCATAGCACACATCTCTTTAGTGTTTCAACGAGATTTCCCTGGAAATACCAGAGTTTTGAAGAAGAACTCATGGGTAGAATTCTACCAAAGGATGCCGAAAGGGAACCTACACATTTACGCTGACTTTGCAAAGAGGATATTCTGAAAGTGAAAGAGTTTTAAGAGTGACCTTATAGGCAGAATTGGTCGGAACAACCTCTAAAGTCATACTCTCTATATCTACAGAGTTCAAATTAGGTTTTCGTAAAAGTAATAGTTTTAAGGGTGAACTCATGGGTAGATCTGTTGGAAACCACCTTCTAAGTAATACTACCCATATCTGTTGAGTTCCAAGGAGATTTTCCTGGGAGTAAAAGAGTTATAACTATGAATTCATGGGTAAAATCTGTCCAAATCACCTCCAAAGTTACCACACATGAAATGAAAGAGTTTTAGGGGTGAACTCACGGGTAGAGTTGGTACAAGCCATTTCCAATGTCGTACTACGCATATCCACTGAGTTGCAAAGAAATTTTCCTGTAAGTAAAATATTTTAAGGGTAAACTCATGGCCAGAAATGTTGAAAATTACCTCCAAAGTCAAGCCATTTATATCCTCTGAGTTTGAAGGAGATTTTGCTGAAATTATTAGAGTAAACTCATGGGTAGAGTTGGTTGAAACCACCTCTAAAATCATACTACACATCCTCTCTGTGTGTTCCTAAGAGGTTTCCAGGGAACTAGCAGAGTTTTGATGAAGAACTCATTAGTAGAATTGTACCAAAGGACGCTCAAAGGGAACCTACACATTTACGCTGACTTTGCAAGAGGATTGACTGGATGTAACTCAGTGGATATGCGTAGTACGACATTGGAAATGGCTTGTACCACACCTACCCATGAGTTCACCCCTAAAACTCTTTCATTTCATGTGTGGTAACTTTTCAGGCGATTTGGACAGATTTTACCCTGGAAAATCTCCTTGAAACTCAGCAGATATGAGTAGTATTACTTAGGAGGTGGTTTCGAACAGATCTACCCATGAGTTCACCCTTAAAACTATTACTTTTAGGAAAACCTAATATGAACTCAGTAGATATAGAAAGTATGACTTTGGAGGTTGTTTCGACCAATTATGCCCATGAGTTCACTCTTACAACTCTTTCACTTTCAGGAAATCCTCTTTGCAACTCAGTGAGTATGCGTAGTATGACATTCGAAAAGGCTTATACCAACTCTGCCCATGAGTTCAGCCCTCTAAGTCAAGTAAACCCAGTCAATCCTCTTGCAAAGTCAGCGTAGATTTGTAGGTTCCGTTTGAGCGTCCTTTGACATCATTCCACCCATGAGTTCTTCATCAAAACTCTGGCAGTTGCATGGAAATCTCTTAGCAACACAAAGAGAGGATGTGTAGTATGATTTTGGAGGTAATTTATACCAACTCTACCCATAAGTTCACCCTAGAACTCTTTCATTTTCAGTAAAACCTAATTTGAACTCAGTAGATATAAATAGTTTGACTTTGGAGGTTGTTTTGACCAATTGTGCCCATGAGTTCACCCTTAAAACTCTTTCACTTTCAGGAAATTACTTAACAACTCAGTGGATATAGGTAGAATGACATTGAAAATGGCTTATACCAACTCTAATCAATCCTCTTGCAAAGTCAGTGTAAATGTGTAGGTTGCCTTTGATCGTCCTTTGCTACAAATCTACCCACGAGTTCTTTAAACTCTGCTGGTTCCATGGAAATCTAATAGGAATAAACAGAGAAGATGTGTAGTATTATTTTGGAGGTAGTTAGGACCAAACCTACCCATGCGTTCACCCTAAAATTTCTTTTACTTTTAAGAAAACCTAATTTAAATTCAGTACATATAAAAAGTGTGACTTTGGATGTTCTTGCGACCAATTCTGCTCACGAGTTCACCCTTAAAACTCTTGCCCTTTTAGGAAAATCTCTTTGCAACTCAGTACATTTGCGTAGTATGACATTAAAAAGGGCTTATACCAACTCTACTTATGAGTTCAACCCTCCAACTCGGGTAGATCCAGTCAATCCTCTTGCAAAGTCAGTGTAAATTTGTAGGTTCCCTTTGAGCGTCCTTTGCTACAATTCTACCCATGAGTTCTTCATTAAAACTCTGCTAGTTCCCCAAACATCTCTCAGGAACACACAGAGAAGATGTGCAATATGATTTTGGAGGTGATTTGGACCAACTCTACCCATGAGTTCACTCTAATAACTCTTTCAATGTCAAAAAAAATTCCTTCAAACTCAGCAGATATGGGTAGTATTTTGTTTCAAACACATCTACCCATGAGTTCACCCTTAAGACTATTACTTTTAGGAAAACCTGTTTTAAACCCAGTAGATACAGAAAGTATGACTTTAGAGGTTGTCTCGACCAATTTTGTCCATGAGTTCACTCTTAAAACTCTTTCACTTTCAGGAAATCCTCTTTGCAACTCAGTAAATATGACATTGAAAATAGCTTGTAAGAACTCTACCCATGAGTTCACCCCTGTAACTTGGGTAAATTCAGTCAATCCTGTGTGAAAAATTTAGCAAAAATCTATAACTCTCCTTTGGGCGTCCTTCGCGACAATTCTACCCATGAGTTCTTTCCCCCAAACTCGGGTAAATCCAGTCAATCCTCTTGCAAAGGCAGCTTAAATTTCTAGGTTCCCTTTGAGCGTCCTTTGATACAATTCCACCCATGAGTGCTTTATCAAAACTCTGGCAGTTCCATGGAAATCTCCTAGCACCACATGTAGTATGATTTTGGAGGTAATTTAGACCAACTCTACCCATGAGTTCACCCTATAAACTCTTTCACTTTCAGGAAAACCTAATTTGAACTCAGTAGATATAGGAAGTGTGACTTTGGAGGTTGTTTCGACCAATTGTGCCCATGAGTTCACCCTTAAAACTCTTTCACTTTCAGGAAAACCTCTTTGCAACTCAGTGAATATCCGTGGTATGAAATTGGAAATGGCTTATACCAACTCTACCCATGAGTTCAACCCTCTAACTCGGGTAAATCCAGCCAATCCTCTTGCAAACTCAGCGTAAATGTGTAGGTTCCCTTTGAGCATCCTTTGGACCAATTCTACCCATGAGTTCACCCGAATGACTCGTTTACTTCCAGGAAACTCTCCTTGGAGCTCAGCAAATATACATAGTATGACTTTGCAGGTTTTTTGGACCAATTCTACCCATGGGTTCACCCTAATAACTTTTTTGCTTCCAGTAAAATCTCATTGGAACTCATCAAATATGGGTAGTATGACTTGCAACGCAGTGGATATGAGTAGTGTGAAATTGGACGTGGATCCGACCAGTTCTACCCATGAGTTCACCCTTGTAACTCGGGTACATCCGGTCAATCCTCTTGCAAAGTCAGCGTAGATGAGTAGGTTGGCCTTGGGCGTGCTTTCCTGGAATTCTACCAATGAGTTCACCGTAAAAACTCTGGTAGTTACCTGAAAATCTGTTTTGAACTCAGAGAAGATCTGTAGTATGACATTGGAGTTGGTTTAGACCAATTCTACCCATGAGTTCACCCCCGTAACGACTACATCCGGTCAATCCTGTTGCAAAGTTGGCTTAGATGTGTAGGTTGGCTTTGGGCGTGCTTTGCTACAATTCTACCCATGAGTTCACAATAAAAACTCTAGAAGCTTCCTGGAAATCTCATTGGAACTCAGAGAAAATGTGTAGTATGACTTTGGGGGTGGTTTAGACCACTTCTACCCATGAGTTTACGCCAATAATTTATCTCTTTTACTTCCACGAAATCTCTTTAGAACTCAGTGGATATGCGTAGTATGACTTAAGAGGCGGAAGAGATTTTCCTGGAAGAAAGAACATGGTCCAAATAACTCCCAAAGTCATACCACACACCTTCTCTGTCTTCCAAAGAGATTTCCGGAGAACTACCAAAGTACCTATGATGAACTTATGGGTAGAATTGTAAAAGAAAACGCACAAAGCAATCCTACCCATCTATGCTGACTTTGCAAGAGTATTGCCCGGATGTACCCAAGTTACAGGGGTGAACTCATGGATAGAATTGGTCTAAACCACCTCCAATGTCATACTACGCATATCCACTGAGTTCCAACGAGAGTTAACTGCAAGTAAAAGAGTTATTACGGTAAACCTATAGGTAGAATTGGTCCAAAACAACCCCAAAGTCATACTACACATGTTCACTGAGTTTCAAATAGATTTCCGGGGAACTACCAGAGTTTCTATGATGAACTCATGGGTAGAATTGTACCAAAGCACTGCTGGAGGCATCCTACACATGTACGCTGACTTTGCAAGAGGATTGACTGGATGTACTTGAGCAACAGGGGGGAACTCATGGGTAGAATTGTTTTAAACCACCTCCAATGTAAAACTACGGATATCCACAGAGGTCCAAAGAGATTTCCCTGGAAGTAAGAAAAAATTCTTAGGGTGAACTTATGGGTAGAATTGTGCTAAAGCACGCCCAAAGCCATCCAACACATCTACGCTGACTTTGCAAAGAGGATTTATCTGTGTACGCAAGTTAAAGGGGTGAACTCATGGGTAGAATTGGTCCAAACCACCTCCAAAGTCATACTACCCATATCCGCTGAGTTCCAAAGAGATTTTTCTGGAACTAAAAGAGTTAATTAATAGGGTGAACTCATGGGTAGAATTGGTCCAAAGCACCACTAAAGTCATACCACGCATCTTCTCTAAGTTCCAAAGAGATTTCTGGGGATCTAATAGAGTTTCTATGGTGAACTCATGGGTAGAATTGTAGCAAACCACGCCACTGAGTTCCGAAGTCAGCGTTAATGTGCAGGTTCTCTTTGGGCGTCTTTTACGAATAAGAACATCTCCTTGAAACTTAGCAATTATAGATAGTATGACTTCTGAGGTGATATGGACCAATTCCGCCCATAAGTTCACCTTTAAAACTCTTTTACTTGAAACAAAACCTGTAGAATTTGCTTTGGACTAATTGTACCCATGAGTTCACCGTATAAACTGTTTTGCTTCGAAGGCATAACGCATACGACTTTGGAGGTGGTTTGGACATGACCTTGGTGCTAGTTTTGACCAATTAAACCCATGCGTTTACCTTAGTAACTCGTCGGCTTCCAGAAACATTCCCTTGCAACTCAGGAGATATGGACAGTTTGACTTTGGAGATTGTTTCGACCAATTCTGTCCATGAGTTCACGCTGATAACTCTTTTGCTTTGAACTCATAGGCAAAATTAGTCAAAACCACCTCCAAAGTCATACTGTTGATGGCCGTTGAGTTCAGAGAGGATTTTCATGAAGGTAAAACAGTTATTAGTTTGAACTCATGGGTAGAATTTGTCAGAACCATCTCCAAAGTCTCACCCCAAATCTTCTCTTTGTTTGCAAGAGACTTTAACTTGTTTTCACCAATTCTGCCCATGGGTTCACGCTGATAACTCTTTTGCTTTGAACTCATGGGCAGAATTAGTCAAAACCACCTCCAAAGTCATACTGCCAATAGCTGTTGAGTTCAGAGGTGATTTTCATGAAGGAAAAAGAGTTATTAGTTTGAACTCATGAGTATATTTTGTTCAAACCATCCCCAAAATTTTACCACACGTCTTCTCATTAAATTCTTTTAACCAATTCTGCCCATGGGTACGCGCTGATAACTCTTTTGCTTTGAACTCATGGGCAGAATTAGTCAAAACCACCTCCAAAGTCATACTGCCAATAGCCGTTGAGTTCAGAGGGGATTTTTATGAAGGTAAGAGAGTTATTAGTTTGAACTCATGGGTATAATTCGTTCAAACCATCTCCAAAGTCTTACGACGCATCTTGTCATTGTTTGCAAGAGACTTTAAGACCAATTCTGCCTATGGGTTCACGCTGATAACTCTTTTTTTTTGAACCCATGGGCAGAATTAGTCAAAACCACCTCCAAAGTCAAACCGCCAATAGCCGTTAAGTTCAGAGAGGATTTTCATGAAGGTAAAACAGTTATTAGTTTGAACTCATGGGTAGAATTCGTTCAAACCATCTACAAGGTCTTACGACACATCTTGTCATTGTTTGCAAGAGACTTTAAATTGTTTTCACCAATTCTGCCCATGGGTTCACGCTGATAACTCTTTTGCTTTGAACACATGGGTAGAATATGTAGAATATGTCCAAATCATCCAAGTCTTACCACACATCTTGTCTTTGTTTGCAAGAAAGAGACTTTAAATTCTTTTGGCCAATTCTAACCATGAATTTTTCATCAAAAGTCTGGCAGTTCCCTGGATTTCTCTTTCAAACAGAGATATGAAATTCCCTTGGATGTCAGCGAATTGGAACTTAGTGAACTCATGGGAAGAATTAGTCGAAACCACCTCCAAAGTCAACTACCCATATCCACTAAGTTCGAAGGAGATTGTTTTGAATGTAAAAGAGTTATCACGGTGAACCCATGGGTAGAATCAGGCCAAAACAACTCCACACTCATAACACACATCTTTTCTTGCTCAAGTACATCCAGTAATACCTCGTGCAAAATCAGCGTACATGTGTAGGATGCCTCCAGCAGTGCTTTGGTACAATTCTACCCGTGAGTTCACCATAGCAACTCAAGTAGATCCCCGGAAATCTCTTTGGAACTTAGAGAAGTTGTGTAGTATGACTTCAGGGAAGCTTTGGACCAATTCTACCCATGAGTTCACCCTATTAACTCTTTTAGTTCCAGGAAAATCTCTTTGCGACTCAGTGGATATCTAGTATGACATTGGAGGTAGTTTAGAACAATTCTACCCATGAGTTCACCCCTGTAACTCGCGTACATCCGGTGAATCCTCTTTGCAAAGTAAGATTAGATGTGTAGGATCGGCTTGGGCGTGCTTTGGTACATTTTTTACCCATGAGTTCACCATAGAATTTCTGACAGTTCCCCTGAAATCTCTTTGGAACTTAGAGAAGATAAGTAGTATGACTTTGGGGGTGCTTTGGACAAATTCTACCCATGGGTTTACCCTAATAACTCTTTTACTTCCAGACAAATCTCGTTAGAACTTAGCGGATATGGCTAGTATGACGTTGGAGGTGGTTTTGACCAATTCTACCCATGAGTTCACCCCTTTAACTCGCGTTCATCCGATGAATCCTCTTTGCAAAGTCAGCGTAGGTGTGTAGGATGGCTTTGGGCGTGCTTTGGTACAATTCTACCCATGATTTCACCCTAATAAATCTCTTTTACTTGCAGGAAAACTTCTTTGGAACTCGGTGGATATCCGTAGTATGACATTGGAGGTGGTTTAGAACAATTCTACCCATGAGTTACCCCCTTTAACTCGCGTACATCCGGTGAATCCTCTTTGCAAAGTCAGCGTAGATGTGTAGGATGGCTTTGGGCGTGCTTTGGTACAATTCTACCCAGAGGTTCAACCTAAGAAATCTCTTTTACTTCCAGGAAAATCTCTTTAGAACTCAGTAAATATCCGTAGTATGACATTGGACGTGGTTTAGAACATTTCTACTCATGAGTTCCCCCCTGTTGCTAAAGTATATCCAGTCAATCCTCTTCCAAAGTCAGCGTACATGTGTAGGATGGCTCTGGCCGTGCTTTGGTACAATTCTACCCATAAGTTCACTCTAAGAAATCTCTTTTACTTGCAGGAAAATCTTTTTGGAACTCAGTGGATATCCGTAGCATCACATTGGAGGTCGTTGAGAACAATTGTACCCATGAGTTCCCCACTTTTGCTCAACTACAGCCAGTCAATCCTGTTGCAAAGTCAGCGTACATGTGTAGAATGGCTCTGGGCGTGCTTTGGTACAATCCTACCCATGAGTTAATCATAGAAATTCGGGTATTTTCCCTGAAATCTCTTTGGATCTTAGAGAAGATAAGTAGTATGATTTGAGGGTGCCTTGGACAAATTCTACCCATGGGTTCACCCTAATAAATCTCTTTTAAATCCAGGAAAATCTCTTTGGAACTCAGTGGATATCCGTAGTGTGACATTGGAGGTGGCTTAGAACAATTCTACCCATGAGTTCCCCCCTGTTGCTCGAGTACATCAAGTCAATCCTCTTGCAAAGTCAGCGTACATGAGTACGATGGCTTTGGGCGTGCTTTGGTACAATTCTACCCATGAGTTCACCATAGAAACTTCGGTAGTTTCCCTGAAATCTCTTTGCAACTTAAAGAAAATAAGTAGTATGACTTTGGAGGTGGTTTGGACAAATTCTACCCATGGGTTTACCCTAATAACTCTTTTACTTCCAGAAAAATCTTCTTGGAACTCATCGGATATGGGTAGTATGACTTTTGAGGTGGTTTGGACCAATTCTACCCATGTGTTTACCCTATTAACTCTTTTAGTTCCAGGAAAATCTCTTTGGTACTCAGTGGATATGCGTAGTATGACATTGGAGGTAGATTAGACCAAACTACACATATGTTCACCCCTGTAACTCGCGTACATCCGGTGAATCCTCTTTGCAAAGTCAGCGTAGATGTGTAGGATGGCTTTGGGCGTTCTTTGGTACAATTTTACCCATGAGTTCACCCTAAGAAACCTCTTTTACTTCCAATACAATCTCTTTGGAACTCAGTGGATATCCGTAGTATGACATTGAAGGTGGTTTAGAACAATTCTACCCATGAGTTCCCCCCTGTTGCTCAAGTACATCCAGTCGATCGTCTTGCAAAGTCAGCGTACATGTGTAGGATAGCTCTGGGCTTGTTTTGGTACAATTCTACCCATGAGTTCACCATAGAAACTCTAGTAGATCCGCGAAAATCTCTTTGGAACTTAGAGAAGATGAGTAGTATTACTTCAGGGAAGCTTTGGACCAATTCTACCCACCCTATTAACTGTTTTACATCAAGGAAAATCTCTTTGGAACTCAGTGGATATCCGTAGTATGACATTGAAGGTGGTTGAGAACAATTCTACCCATGAGTTCATCCCTTAACTCGCGTACATCCGGTGAATCCTCTTTGCAAAGTCAGCGTAGATGTGTAGGATGGCTTTTGGCATGCTTTGGTAGAATTCTACCCATGAGTTCACCCTAAGAAATCTCTTTTACTTGCAGGAAAATCTTTTTCGAACTCAGTGGAGATCCGTAGTATGACATTGGAGGTGGTTTAAAACGATTCTACTCATGGGTTCCTCCCCCGTTGCTCAAGTACATCCAGTCAATCCTCTTGCAAAGTCAGCGTACATGTGTAGGATGGCTCTAGGCGTGCTTTGGTAAAATTCTACCCATGAGGTCACCATAGAAACTCTAGTAGATCCGCGGAAATCTCTTTGGAACTTAGAGAAGATATGTAGTATAACTTCAGGGGTGCTTTGGACCAATTTTATCCATGCGTTCACCCTATTAACTCTTTTAGTTCGAAAAAAATCTCTTTGGTACTCAGTGGATATCCACAGTATGACATTGGAGGTGCTTTAGAACAATTCTACCCAAGAGTTAACCCCTGTTGCTCAAGTACATCCAGTCAATCCTCTTGCAAAGTCAGCATACATGTGTGGGATGGCTCTGGGCGTGATTTGCTACAGTTCTACCCGTGCGTTTACCATAAAAACTCTAGTAGATCCCCTGAAATCTCTTTGGATTTCAGACAAGATGCGTAGTATGACGTAAGGGTGCTTAGGACCAATTCTACTCATGAGTTCACCCTATTAACTCTTTTAGTTCCAGAAAAATCTCCTTGGAACTCAGCGGATATGGGTAGTATGACTATGGAGGTGGTTTGGACCAATTCTACCCCTTAGTTCATCCTTTTAACTCGCGTACACAGGTAAATCCTCTTTGCAAAGTCAGCGTATTTGTGTAGCATGGCTTTAGGCGTGCTTTGGTACAATTCTACCCATGAGTTCACCCTAAGAAATCTCTTTTACTACCAGGAAAATTTCTTTCGAACTTAGTGGATATCCGTAGTATGACATTGGAGGTGGTTTAGAACAACTCTACTCATGAGTTCACCCCTGTTGCTCAAGTACATCCAGTCAATCCTCTTGCATAGTCAGCGTACATGTGTAGGATGGTTCTAGGCGTGCTTTGGTACAATGCTACCCATGAGTTCACCATCGAAACTGTGGTAGTTCCCGTGAAATCTCTTTGGAACTTAGAGGAGATAAGAAGATGACTTTTCGGGTGCTTTGGACAAATTCTACCCATGGGTTTACCCTAATAACTCCTTTACGTCCAGAAAAATCTTCTTGGAACTCAATGGATATGAGGAATATGACTTTGGAGGTGGTTTGGACCCATTGTACTCATGATTTGACCCCTTTAACTCGCGTACATCCGGTGAATCGTCTTTGCAAATCCAGCGTAGATGTGTAGGATGAGTTTGGGCGTGCTTTGGTACATTACCCATGAGTTCACCCTAAGAAATCTCTTTTACTTCCAGGAAAATCTCGTTGGTCCTCAGTGGATATCCGTAGTATGACATTGGAGGTGGTTTAGAACAATTCTGCCCATAAGTTCCCCCCTGTTCCTCAAGTACATCCAGTCAATCCTTTTGCAAAGTCAGCGTACATGTGTAGGATGGCTCTGGGCGTGCTTTGGTACAATTCTACCCGTGAGGTCACCATAGAAACTCTGGTAGTTTCCCTGAAATCTCTTTGGAACTTAGAGAAGATGTGTAGTATGACTTCAGGGGAGCTTTGGACCAATTCTATCCATGAGTTCACCCTATCAACTCTTTCATATCCAGGAATATCTCTTTGGAACTCAGTGGATATGCGTAGTATGACATTGAATGTGGTTTAGAACAATTCTACCCATGCGTTCATCCCTGTAACTCGCGTACATCCGGTGAATCCTCTTTGCAAAGTCAGCGTAGATGTGTAGGATGGCTTTGGGCGTGCATTGGTACAATTCTACCTATGAGTTCACCCTAAGAAATCTCTTTTACTTGCAGGAAAATCTCTTTGGAACTCAGTGGATATCCGTAGTATGACATTGGACATGGTTTAAAACAGTTCTACTCATGAGTTCCCGCCCGTTGCTCAAGTACATCCAGTCAAGCCTCTTGCAAAGTCAGCGTACATGTGTAGGATGGCTCTGGGCGTGCTTTGGTACAATTCTACCGTGAGTTCACCATAGAAACTCTAGTAGATCCCCGAAAATCACTTTGGAACGGAGAGAAGATGTGTAGTATGACTTCAGGGGTGCTTTGGACCAATTCTATAAATGAGTTCACCCTATTAACTCTTTTAGTTCTAGGAAAATCTCTTTAATACTCAGTGGATATCCGCAGTATGACATTGGAAGTGGTTTAGAACAATTCTACCCATAAGTTCACCCCTGTTGCTCAATTACATCCAGTCAATCCTTTTGCAAAGTCAGCGTACATGTGTAGGATGGCTCTGGGTGTGCTTTTTTACAATTCTACCGTGAGTTCATCATAGAAACTCTAGTAGATTCCCGGAAATCTCTTTGGAACTCAGAGAAGATGCGTAGTATGACTTTAGGGGTACTTTGGACCAATTCTACGAATGCGTTCACCTTATTAACTCTTTTACTTCCAGGAAAATCTCTTTGGAACTCAGTGGATATGCGTAGTATGACATTGAATGTGGTTTAGAACAATTCTACCCATGCGTTCATCCCTGTAACTCGCGTACATCAGGTGAATCCTCTTTGCAAAGTGAGCGTAGATGTGTAGGATAGCTTTGGGCGTGCTTTGGTACAATTCTACCTATGACTTCACCCTAAGAAATCTCTTTTACTTGCAGGAAAATCTCTTTGGAACTCAATGGATATCCGTAGTATGACATTGGAGGTGGTTTAGAACAACTCTACCCACGAGTTCCCCACTTTTGCTCAAGTACATCCAGTGAATCCCATGCGTTCACCCCTTTAACTCGCGTACATCTGGTGAATCCTCTTTGCAAAGTCAGCGTTAGTGTGTAGGATGGCTTTGGGCGTGCTTTGGTAAAATTCTACCCATTAGTTCACCCTAAGAAATCTCTTTTACTTCCAGGAAAATCTCTTTAGAACTTAGTAGATATCCGTAGCATGACATTGGAGGTGGTTTAGAACAATTCTACCCATGAGTCACCCCTGTTGCTCAAGCACATCCAGTCAATCCTCTTGCAAAGTCAGCGTACAGGTGTGTGATGGCTTTGAGCGTGCTTTGCTACAATTGTACCCATGAGTTTACCATAGAAACTCTAGTAGATCCCCGGAGATCTCTGTGGAACTCAGAGAAGGAGCGTAGTATGACTTTAGGGGTGCTTTGGAGCAATTCTACCCATGACTTCACCCTATTAATTAACTCTTTTAGTTCCAGAAAAATCTCCTTGGAACTCAGCGGATATGGGTAGTATGACTTTGGAGGTTGTTTGGACCAATTCTACCCATGCATTCACCCCTTTAACTCGCGTACACAGGTAAATCCTCTTTGCAAAGTCAGCGTAGATGTGTAGGATGGCCTTAGGCGTGCTTTGGTACAATTCTACCCATGAGTTCACCCTAAGAAATCTCTTTTACTTCCAGGAAAATCTCTTTCGAACTTAGTGGATATCAGTAGTATGACATTGGACGTGGTTTAGAACAACTCTACTCATGAGTTCACCCCTGTTGCTAACGTACATCCAGTCAATCCTCTTGCAAAGTCAGCGTACATGTTTAGGATGGCTCTGGGCGTGCTTTTGTACAAATCTACTTATGAGTTCAGGATAGAAACTTTGGTAGTTTCCCAGAAATATCTTTAGAACTTAGAGAATATGTGTAGTATGACTTTAGAGGAGCTTTGGACCAATTCTACCCATGAGTTCACCCTATTAATTAACTGTTTTAGTTCCAGGAAAATCTCTTTGGAACTCAGTGGATATTTATAGTATGACATTGGAGGTGGTTTAGAACAATTCTACCCATGAGTTCATCCCTGTAACTCGCGTACATCCGGTGAATAGTCTTTGCAAAGTCAGCGTTGATATATAGGATGGCTTTTGGGCGTGCTTTGGTACAATTCTACCCATGAGTTCACCATAAGAATTTTCTTTTACTTCCAGGAAAATCTCTTTGGAACTCAGTGGATATCCGTAATATGACATTGGAGGTGGTTTAGAACAATTCTGCCCGTGAGTTCCCCCCTGTTGCTCAAGTACATCGAGTCAATCCTCTTGCAAAGTCAGCGTTCATGTGTAGGATGGCTCTGGGCGTGCTTTGGTGCAATTCTACGCGTGAGTTCACCATAGAAACTCTAGTAGTTTCCCTGAAATCTCTTTGGAACTTAGAGAAGATAACTAGTATGAATTTGGTGCTTTGGACAAATTCTACCCATGAGTTTACCCAATTAAATCTTTTAGTTCCAGAAAAAACTCCTTGGAACTCAGCGGATATGGGTAGTATGACTTTGGAGGTGGTTTGGACCAATTCTACTCATAAGTTCACCCCTTTAACTCGCGTACATGCGGGAATCCTCTTTGCAAAGTCAGCGTAGATGTGTAGGATGGCTTTGGGCTAGCTTTGGTGCAATTCTACCCGTGAGTTCACCATAGAAACTCTAGTAGATGCCCGGAAATCACTTTGGAACGTACAGAAGATGTGTAGTATGACTTTTGGGGTGCTTTGGACAATTTCTACCTATGGGTTTACCCTACTACCTCTTTTACTTCCAGAAAAATCGCCATGGAACTCAGCGGACATGGGTAGTATGACTTTGGAGGTGGTTTGGACCAATCCTACCCATGAGTTCACCACCTTAACTCGCGTACATCAGGTAATTCCTCTTTGCAAAGTCAGCGTAGATGTGTAGGATGACTTTGGGCGTGCTTTGGTACAATTCTACGCATAAGTTCACCCTAAGAAATCTCTTTTACTTCCAGGAAAATCTCTTTGGAACTTAGTGGATATGTTGGGCGTATTGATGATGATTATTATTTAACAATTATTCGCTGATAATCACTGAGCCTGAGGCGAATAATTGTTTAGTATAAATACACAGGTGATTATTTCAAAAAAGAGAAAAAAAACATTTCAACGCGAAAATCATCTTCTTACAGTGGCAAAACGACTATTGGCAGCCATTTTGTCCGTCGAGGTGATTATCGGCTGATCCGAGATAGCGAGCCAATGAGACATTGGAGGTGGTTTAGAACAATTCTACCCATAAGTTCCCCTCTGTTGGTCAAGTATATCCAGTCAATCCTCTTGCAAAGTCAGCGTACATGTGTAGGATGGCTCTGAGCGTGGTTTGCTACAATTCTACCCATGAGTTCAGCATAGAAACTCTATTAGATCCCAAGAAATCTCTTTGGAACTCAAAGAAGATGCGTAGTATGACTTTAGTGGAGCTTCACCCTATTAATTAACTCTTTTAGTTCAAGAAAAATCTCCTTGGAACTGAGCGGATATGGGTAGTTTGACTTTGGAGGTGGTTTGGACCAATTCTACACATGAGTTCACCCCTTTAACTTGCGTACACAGGTAAATCCTCTTTGCGAAGTCATTGTTCAAAGTCAGTGGTGAGACTTTGGAGATGGTTTGAACGAATTCTACCCATGAGTTCAAACTAATAACTCTTTTACCTTCATGAAAATCCCCTTTGAACTCAACGGCTATTGGCAGTATGACTTTGGAGGTGGTTTTGACTAATTCTGCCCATGAGTTCAAAGCAAAAGAGTTATCAGCGTGAACCCAGGGGCAGAATTGGATTTGTGCTATGCAAAAAACCGCATAAAAAAAGACCTATTAGAGGAGAAATAACATTTTTCGCAAAAGTGTCGAAAATGGCCATTTTTCGCAAAACAGCAAAGGGGGGACCAAGGGAAAATTTTCAAAAATGGCCGATTTTTTGGTCGAACTTCGGAAGGCTAAAATAATAGGAAATACAAGTCGCCTGATGGCCTAATTAGTATGGATTGAAAGCTAAACTATCCTAGATTTGTGCTATGCAAAAAAACTGCGTGAAAGAAGAGCTATTAGAGGAGAAATAACATTTTTCGCAAAAGTGTCGAAAATGGCCATTTTTCGCAAAACAGCAAAGGGGGGACCAAGAGAAAATTTTCAAAATGGCCGATTTTTTGGTCGAACTTCGGAAGGCTAAAATAATAGGAAATACAAGTCGCCTGATGGCCTAATTAGTATGGATTGAAAGCTAAACTATCCTAGATTTGTGCTATGCAAAAAAAACGGATGAAAAAAGACCTGTTAGAGGAGAAATAATATTTTTCGCAAAACAGCAAAGGGGGGACCAAGGAAAAATTTTCAAAAATGGCCGATTTTTTGGTCGAACTTCGGAAGGCTAAAATAATAGGAAATACAAGTCGCCTGATGGCCTAATTAGTATGGATTGAAAGCTAAACTATCCTAGATTTGGGCTATGCAAAAAACTGCAAGAAAAAAGACCTATTAGAGGAGAAAAAACATTTTTCGCAAAAGTGTGGAAAATGGCCATTTTTTCCGAAACAGCAAAGAGGGGACCAAGGGAAAACTTTTAAAATCGGCCGATTTTTTGGTCGAAGTTTGGAAGGCTAAAAAAATAGGAAATACAAGTCGCCTGATGGCCTAATTAGTATGGATTGAAAGCTAAACTATCCTAGATTTGTGCTATGCAAAAAACCGCATGAAAAAAGACCTATTAGAGGAGAAATAACATTTTTCGCAAAAGTGTCGAAAATGGCCATTTTTGGCAAAGTAGCAAAGGGGGGACCAAAGGAAAATTTTCAAAAATGGCCGATTTTTTGGTCGAACTTCGGAAGGCTAAAAAAATAGGAAATACAAGTCGCCTGATGGCCTAATTAGTATGGATTGAAAGCTAAACTATCCTAGATTTGTGCTATGCAAAAAACCGCATGAAAAAAGACCTATTAGAGAAGAAATAACATTTTTCGCAAAAGTGTCGAAAATGGCCATTTTTGGCAAAGTAGCAAAGGGGGGACCAAAGGAAAATTTTCAAAAATGGCCGATTTTTTGGTCGAACTTCGGAAGGCTAAAAAAATAGGAAATACAAGTCGCCTGATGGCCTAATTAGTATGGATTGAAAGCTAAACTATCCTAGATTTGTGCTATGCAAAAAACCGCATGAAAAAAGACCTATTAGAGGAGAAATAACATTTTTCGCAAAAGTGTCGAAAATGGCCATTTTTGGCAAAACAGCAAAGGGGGGACCAAAGGAAAATTTTCAAAAATGGCCGATTTTTTGGTCGAACTTCGGAAGGCTAAAAAAATAGGAAATACAAGTCGCCTGATGGCCTAATTAGTATGGATTGAAAGCTAAACTATCCTAGATTTGTGCTATGCAAAAAACCGCATGAAAAAAGACCTATTAGAGGAGAAATAACATTTTTCGCAAAAGTGTCGAAAATGGCCATTTTTGGCAAAGTAGCAAAGGGGGGACCAAAGGAAAATTTTCAAAAATGGCCGATTTTTTGGTCGAACTTCGGAAGGCTAAAAAAATAGGAAATACAAGTCGCCTGATGGCCTAATTAGTATGGATTGAAAGCTAAACTATCCTAGATTTGTGCTATGCAAAAAACCGCATGAAAAAAGACCTATTAGAGGAGAAATAACATTTTTCGCAAAAGTGTCGAAAATGGCCATTTTTCGCAAAACAGCAAAGGGGGGACCAAGGAAAAATTTTCAAAAATGGCCGATTTTTTGGTCGAACTTCGGAAGGCTAAAATAATAGGAAATACAAGTCGCCTGATGGCCTAATTAGTATGGATTGAAAGCTAAACTATCCTAGATTTGTGCTATGCAAAAAACCGCATGAAAAAAGACCTATTAGAGGAGAAATAACATTTTTCGCAAAAGTGTCGAAAATGGCCATTTTTGGCAAAGTAGCAAAGGGGGGACCAAAGGAAAATTTTCAAAAATGGCCGATTTTTTGGTCGAACTTCGGAAGGCTAAAAAAATAGGAAATACAAGTCGCCTGATGGCCTAATTAGTATGGATTGAAAGCTAAACTATCCTAGATTTGTGCTATGCAAAAAACCGCATGAAAAAAGACCTATTAGAGGAGAAATAACATTTTTCGCAAAAGTGTCGAAAATGGCCATTTTTGGCAAAGTAGCAAAGGGAGCGCCAAGGAAAATTTTCAAAAATGGCCGATTTTTTGGTCGAACTTCGGAAGGCTAAAAAAATAGGAAATACAAGTCGCCTGATGGCCTAATTAGTATGGATTGAAAGCTAAACTATCCTAGATTTGTGCTATGCAAAAAACCGCATGAAAAAAGACCTATTAGAGGAGAAATAACATTTTTCGCAAAAGTGTCGAAAATGGCCATTTTTGGCAAAATAGCAAAGGGGGGACCAAAGGAAAATTTTTGAAAAATGGCCGATTTTTTGGTCGAACTTCGGAAGGCTAAAAAAATAGGAAATACAAGTCGCCTGATGGCCTAATTAGTATGGATTGAAAGCTAAACTATCCTAGATTTGTGCTATGCAAAAAACCGCATGAAAAAAGACCTATTAGAGGAGAAATAACATTTTTCGCAAAAGTGTCGAAAATGGCCATTTTTGGCAAAACAGCAAAGGGGGGACCAAAGGAAAATTTTCAAAAATGGCCGATTTTTTGGTCGAACTTCGGAAGGCTAAAAAAATAGGAAATACAAGTCGCCTGATGGCCTAATTAGTATGGATTGAAAGCTAAACTATCCTAGATTTGTGCTATGCAAAAAACCGCATGAAAAAAGACCTATTAGAGGAGAAATAACATTTTTCGCAAAAGTGTCGAAAATGGCCATTTTTGGCAAAGTAGCAAAGGGGGGACCAAAGGAAAATTTTCAAAAATGGCCGATTTTTTGGTCGAACTTCGGAAGGCTAAAAAAATAGGAAATACAAGTCGCCTGATGGCCTAATTAGTATGGATTGAAAGCTAAACTATCCTAGATTTGTGCTATGCAAAAAACCGCATGAAAAAAGACCTATTAGAGGAGAAATAACATTTTTCGCAAAAGTGTCGAAAATGGCCATTTTTGGCAAAGTAGCAAAGGGGGGACCAAGGGAAAATTTTCAAAAATGGCCGATTTTTTGGTCGAACTTCGGAAGGCTAAAAAAATAGGAAATACAAGTCGCCTGATGGCCTAATTAGTATGGATTGAAAGCTAAACTATCCTAGATTTGTGCTATGCAAAAAACCGCATGAAAAAAGACCTATTAGAGGAGAAATAACATTTTTCGCAAAAGTGTCGAAAATGGCCATTTTTGGCAAAATAGCAAAGGGGGCACCAAAGGAAAATTTTAAAAAATGGCCGATTTTTTGGTCGAACTTCGGAAGGCTAAAAAAATAGGAAATACAAGTCGCCTGATGGCCTAATTAGTATGGATTGAAAGCTAAACTATCCTAGATTTGTGCTATGCAAAAAACCGCATGAAAAAAGACCTATTAGAGGAGAAATAACATTTTTCGCAAAAGTGTCGAAAATGGCCATTTTTGGCAAAACAGCAAAGGGGGGACCAAAGGAAAATTTTCAAAAATGGCCGATTTTTTGGTCGAACTTCGGAAGGCTAAAAAAATAGGAAATACAAGTCGCCTGATGGCCTAATTAGTATGGATTGAAAGCTAAACTATCCTAGATTTGTGCTATGCAAAAAACCGCATGAAAAAAGACCTATTAGAGGAGAAATAACATTTTTCGCAAAAGTGTCGAAAATGGCCATTTTTGGCAAAGTAGCAAAGGGGGGACCAAAGGAAAATTTTCAAAAATGGCCGATTTTTTGGTCGAACTTCGGAAGGCTAAAAAAATAGGAAATACAAGTCGCCTGATGGCCTAATTAGTATGGATTGAAAGCTAAACTATCCTAGATTTGTGCTATGCAAAAAACCGCATGAAAAAAGACCTATTAGAGGAGAAATAACATTTTTCGCAAAAGTGTCGAAAATGGCCATTTTTTGCAAAGTAGCAAAGGGGGGACCAAAGGAAAATTTTCAAAAATAGCCGATTTTTTGGTCGAACTTCGGAAGGCTAAAATAATAGGAAATACAAGTCGCCTGATGGCCTAATTAGTATGGATTGAAAGCTAATTTATCCTAGATTTGTGCTATGCAAAAAACCGCATGAAAAAAGACCTATTAGAGGTTAAATAACATTTTTCGCAAAAGTGTTGAAAATGGCCGTTTTTCGCAAAACAGCAAAGGGGAAACCAAGGGAAAATTTTCAAAAATGGCCGATTTTTTGGTCGAACTTCGGAAGGCTAAAATAATACGGGACCAAGAGAAAATTTTCAAAAATGGCCGATTTTTTGGTCGAACTTCGGAAGGCTAAAATAATAGGAAATACAAGTCGCCTGATGGCCTAATTAGTATGGATTGAAAGCTAAACTATCCTAGATTTGTGCTATGCAAAAAACCGCATGAAAAAAGACCTATTAGAGGAGAAATAACATTTGTCGCAAAAGTGTCGAAAATGGCCATTTTTCGCAAAACAGCAAAGGGGGGACCAAGGGAAAATTTTCAAAAATGGCCGATTTTTTGGTCGAACTTCGGAAGGCTAAAATAATAGGAAATACAAGTCGCCTGATGGCCTAATTAGTATGGATTGAAAGCTAAACTATCCTAGATTTGTGCTATGCAAAAAACCGCATGAAAAAAGACCTATTAGAGGAGAAATAACATTTTTCGCAAAAGTGTCGAAAATGGCCATTTTTGGCAAAGTAGCAAAGGGGGGACCAAAGGAAAATTTTCAAAAATGGCCGATTTTTTGGTCGAACTTCGGAAGGCTAAAAAAATAGGAAATACAAGTCGCCTGATGGCCTAATTAGTATGGATTGAAAGCTAAACTATCCTAGATTTGTGCTATGCAAAAAACCGCATGAAAAAAGACCTATTAGAGGAGAAATAACATTTTTCGCAAAAGTGTCGAAAATGGCCATTTTTGGCAAAGTAGCAAAGGGGGGACCAAAGGAAAATTTTCAAAAATGGCCGATTTTTTGGTCGAACTTCGGAAGGCTAAAAAAATAGGAAATACAAGTCGCCTGATGGCCTAATTAGTATGGATTGAAAGCTAAACTATCCTAGATTTGTGCTATGCAAAAAACCGCATGAAAAAAGACCTATTAGAGGAGAAATAACATTTTTCGCAAAAGTGTCGAAAATGGCCATTTTTGGCAAAGTAGCAAAGGGGGGACCAAAGGAAAATTTTCAAAAATGGCCGATTTTTTGGTCGAACTTCGGAAGGCTAAAAAAATAGGAAATACAAGTCGCCTGATGGCCTAATTAGTATGGATTGAAAGCTAAACTATCCTAGATTTGTGCTATGCAAAAAACCGCATGAAAAAAGACCTATTAGAGGAGAAATAACATTTTTCGCAAAAGTGTCGAAAATGGCCATTTTTGGCAAAGTAGCAAAGGGGGGACCAAAGGAAAATTTTCAAAAATGGCCGATTTTTTGGTCGAACTTCGGAAGGCTAAAAAAATAGGAAATACAAGTCGCCTGATGGCCTAATTAGTATGGATTGAAAGCTAAACTATCCTAGATTTGTGCTATGCAAAAAACCGCATGAAAAAAGACCTATTAGAGGAGAAATAACATTTTTCGCAAAAGTGTCGAAAATGGCCATTTTTGGCAAAGTAGCAAAGGGGGGACCAAAGGAAAATTTTCAAAAATGGCCGATTTTTTGGTCGAACTTCGGAAGGCTAAAAAAATAGGAAATACAAGTCGCCTGATGGCCTAATTAGTATGGATTGAAAGCTAAACTATCCTAGATTTGTGCTATGCAAAAAACCGCATGAAAAAAGACCTATTAGAGGAGAAATAACATTTTTCGCAAAAGTGTCGAAAATGGCCATTTTTGGCAAAGTAGCAAAGGGGGGACCAAAGGAAAATTTTCAAAAATGGCCGATTTTTTGGTCGAACTTCGGAAGGCTAAAAAAATAGGAAATACAAGTCGCCTGATGGCCTAATTAGTATGGATTGAAAGCTAAACTATCCTAGATTTGTGCTATGCAAAAAACCGCATGAAAAAAGACCTATTAGAGGAGAAATAACATTTTTCGCAAAAGTGTCGAAAATGGCCATTTTTGGCAAAGTAGCAAAGGGGGGACCAAAGGAAAATTTTCAAAAATGGCCGATTTTTTGGTCGAACTTCGGAAGGCTAAAAAAATAGGAAATACAAGTCGCCTGATGGCCTAATTAGTATGGATTGAAAGCTAAACTATCCTAGATTTGTGCTATGCAAAAAACCGCATGAAAAAAGACCTATTAGAGGAGAAATAACATTTTTCGCAAAAGTGTCGAAATTGGCAATTTTGGCAAAGTAGCAAAGGGGAGACCAAAGGAAATTTTTCAAAAATGGCCGATTTTTTGCTCGAACTTCGGAAAGCTACAAAAATAGGAAATACAAGTCGCCTGATGGCCTAATTAGTATGGATTGAAAGCTAAACTATCCTAGATTTGTGCTATGCAAAAAACCGCATGAAAAAAGACCTATTAGAGGAGAAATAACATTTTTCGCAAAAGTGTCGAAAATGGCCATTTTTGGCAAAGTAGCAAAGGGGGGACCAAAGGAAAATTTTCAAAAATGGCCGATTTTTTGGTCGAACTTCGGAAGGCTAAAAAAATAGGAAATACAAGTCGCCTGATGGCCTAATTAGTATGGATTGAAAGCTAAACTATCCTAGATTTGTGCTATGCAAAAAACCGCATGAAAAAAGACCTATTAGAGGAGAAATAACATTTTTCGCAAAAGTGTCGAAAATGGCCATTTTTGGCAAAGTAGCAAAGGGGGGACCAAAGGAAAATTTTCAAAAATGGCCGATTTTTTGGTCGAACTTCGGAAGGCTAAAATAATAGGAAATACAAGTCGCCTGATGGCCTAATTAGTATGGATTGAAAGCTAAACTATCCTAGATTTGTGCTATGCAAAAAACCGCATAAAAAAAAAACCTATTAGAGGAGAAATAACATTTTTCGCAAAAGTGTCGAAAATGGCCATTTTTCGCAAAACAGCAAAGGGGGGACCAAGGGAAAATTTTCAAAAATGGCCGATTTTTTGGTCGAACTTCGGAAGGCTAAAATAATACGGGACCAAGAGAAAATTTTCAAAAATGGCCGATTTTTTGGTCGAACTTCGGAAGGCTAAAATAATAGGAAATACAAGTCGCCTGATGGCCTAATTAGTATGGATTGAAAGCTAAACTATCCTAGATTTGTGCTATGCAAAAAACCGCATGAAAAAAGACCTATTAGAGGAGAAATAACATTTGTCGCAAAAGTGTCGAAAATGGCCATTTTTCGCAAAACAGCAAAGGGGGGACCAAGGGAAAATTTTCAAAAATGGCCGATTTTTTGGTCGAACTTCGGAAGGCTAAAAAAATAGGAAATACAAGTCGCCTGATGGCCTAATTAGTATGGATTGAAAGCTAAACTATCCTAGATTTGTGCTATGCAAAAAACCGCATGAAAAAAGACCTATTAGAGGAGAAATAACATTTTTCGCAAAAGTGTCGAAAATGGCCATTTTTGGCAAAGTAGCAAAGGGGGGACCAAAGGAAAATTTAGGAGAAATAACATTTTTCGCAAAGTGTCGAAAAATGGCCATTTTTCGCAAACAGCAAAGGGGGACCAAGGGAAAATTTTCAAAAATGGCCGATTTTTTGGTCGAACTTCGGAAGGCTAAAAAAATAGGAAATACAAGTCGCCTGATGGCCTAATTAGTATGAATTAAAAGCTAAACTATCCTAGATTTGTGTTATGCAAAAAACCGCATGAAAAAAGACCTATTAGAGGAGAAATAACATTTTTCGCAAAAGTGTCGAAAATGGCCATTTTTCGCAAAACAGGAAACGGGGGACCAAGGGAAAATTTTCAAAAATGGCCGATTTTTTGGTCGAACTTCGGAAGGCTAAAATATAGGAAATACAAGTCGCCTGATGGCCTAATTAGTATGGATTGAAAGCTAAACTATCCTAGATTTGTGCTATGCAAAAAAACGGCATGAAAAAGACCTATTAGAGGAGAAATAACATTTTTCGCAAAAGTGTCGAAAATGGCCATTTTTCGCAAACAGCAAAGGGGGACCAAGGAAAATTTTCAAAAATGGCCGATTTTTTGGTCGAACTTCGGAGGCTAAAAAATAGGAATACAAGTCGCCTGATGGCCTAATTAGTATGGATTGAAAGCTAAACTATCCTAGATTTGTGCTATGCAAAAACTGCAAGAAAAAAGACCTATTAGAGGAGAAAAACATTTTTCGCAAAAGTGTCGAAAATGGCCATTTTTCGCAAAGCAGCAAAGGGGGGACCAAGTGAAAATTTTCAAAAATGGCCGATTTTTTGGTCGAACTTCGGAAGGCTAAAATAATAGGAAATACAAGTCGCCTGATGGCCTAATTAGTATGGATTGAAAGCTAAACTATCCTAGATTTGTGCTATGCAAAAAACCGCATGAAAAAAGACCTATTAGAGGAGAAATAACATTTTTCGCAAAAGTGTCGAAAATGGCCATTTTTCGCAAAACAGCAAAGGGGGGACCAAAGGAAAATTTTCAAAAATGGCCGATTTTTTGGTCGAACTTCGGAAGGCTAAAATAATAGGAAATACAAGTCGCCTGATGGCCTAATTAGTATGGATTGAAAGCTAAACTATCCTAGATTTGTGCTATGCAAAAAACCGCATGAAAAAAGACCTATTAGAGGAGAAATAACATTTTTCGCAAAAGTGTCGAAAATGGCCATTTTTCGCAAAACAGCAAAGGGGGGACCAAAGGAAAATTTTCAAAAATGGCCGATTTTTTGGTCGAACTTCGGAAGGCTACAAAATAGGAAATACAAGTCGCCTGATGGCCTAATTAGTATGGA
The DNA here is from genome assembly GCF_036669935.1 of Montipora foliosa. NCBI lineage: Eukaryota > Metazoa > Cnidaria > Anthozoa > Scleractinia > Acroporidae > Montipora > Montipora foliosa. The sequence goes on from NC_090876.1 coordinate 9,892,201, forward strand.
TTGAAAGCTAAACTATCCTAGATTTGTGCTATGCAAAAAACCGCATGAAAAAAGACCTATTAGAGGAGAAATAACATTTTTCGCAAAAGTGTCGAAAATGGCCATTTTTCGCAAAACAGCAAAGGGGGGACCAAAGGAAAATTTTCAAAAATGGCCGATTTTTTGGTCGAACTTCGGAAGGCTAAAATAATAGGAAATACAAGTCGCCTGATGGCCTAATTAGTATGGATTGAAAGCTAAACTATCCTAGATTTGTGCTATGCAAAAAACCGCATGAAAAAAGACCTATTAGAGGAGAAATAACATTTTTCGCAAAAGTGTCGAAAATGGCCATTTTTCGCAAAACAGCAAGGGGGGACCAAGGGAAAATTTTCAAAAATGGCCGATTTTTTGGTCGAACTTCGGAAGGCTAAAAATAGGAAATACAAGTCGCCTGATGGCCTAATTAGTATGGATTGAAAGCTAAACTATCCTAGATTTGTGCTATGCAAAAAACCGCATGAAAAAAGACCTATTAGAGGAGAAATAACATTTTTCGCAAAAGTGTCGAAAATGGCCATTTTTCGCAAAACAGCAAAGGGGGGACCAAAGGAAAATTTCAAAAATGGCCGATTTTTTGGTCGAACTTCGGAAGGCTAAAATAATAGGAAATACAAGTCGCCTGATGGCCTAATTAGTATGGATTGAAAGCTAAACTATCCTAGATTTGTGCTATGCAAAAAACCGCATGAAAAAAGACCTATTAGAGGAGAAATAACATTTTTCGCAAAAGTGTCGAAAATGGCCATTTTTCGCAAAACAGCAAAGGGGGGACCAAAGGAAAATTTTCAAAAATGGCCGATTTTTTGGTCGAACTTCGGAAGGCTAAAATAATAGGAAATACAAGTCGCCTGATGGCCTAATTAGTATGGATTGAAAGCTAAACTATCCTAGATTTGTGCTATGCAAAAAACCGCATGAAAAAAGACCTATTAGAGGAGAAATAACATTTTTCGCAAAAGTGTCGAAAATGGCCATTTTTCGCAAAACAGCAAAGGGGGGACCAAAGGAAAATTTTCAAAAATGGCCGATTTTTTGGTCGAACTTCGGAAGGCTAAAATAATAGGAAATACAAGTCGCCTGATGGCCTAATTAGTATGGATTGAAAGCTAAACTATCCTAGATTTGTGCTATGCAAAAAACCGCATGAAAAAAGACCTATTAGAGGAGAAATAACATTTTTCGCAAAAGTGTCGAAAATGGCCATTTTTCGCAAAACAGCAAAGGAGGGACCAAGGGAAAATTTTCAAAAATGGCCGATTTTTTGGTCGAACTTCGGAAGGCTAAAATAATAGGAAATACAAGTCGCCTGATGGCCTAATTAGTATGGATTGAAAGCTAAACTATCCTAGATTTGTGCTATGCAAAAAACCGCATGAAAAAAGACCTATTAGAGGAGAAATAACATTTTTCGCAAAAGTGTCGAAAATGGCCATTTTTCGCAAAACAGCAAAGGGGGGACCAAAGGAAAATTTTCAAAAATGGCCGATTTTTTGGTCGAACTTCGGAAGGCTAGAATATAGGAAATACAAGTCGCCTGATGGCCTAATTAGTATGGATTGAAAGCTAAACTATCCTAGATTTGTGCTATGCAAAAAACCGCATGAAAAAAGACCTATTAGAGGAGAAATAACATTTTTCGCAAAAGTGTCGAAAATGGCCATTTTTCGCAAAACAGCAAAGGGGGGACCAAAGGAAAATTTTCAAAAATGGCCGATTTTTTGGTCGAACTTCGGAAGGCTAAAATAATAGGAAATACAAGTCGCCTGATGGCCTAATTAGTATGGATTGAAAGCTAAACTATCCTAGATTTGTGCTATGCAAAAAACCGCATGAAAAAAGACCTATTAGAGGAGAAATAACATTTTTCGCAAAAGTGTCGAAAATGGCCATTTTTCGCAAAACAGCAAAGGGGGGACCAAAGGAAAATTTTCAAAAATGGCCGATTTTTTGGTCGAACTTCGGAAGGCTAAAATAATAGGAAATACAAGTCGCCTGATGGCCTAATTAGTATGGATTGAAAGCTAAACTATCCTAGATTTGTGCTATGCAAAAAACCGCATGAAAAAAGACCTATTAGAGGAGAAATAACATTTTTCGCAAAAGTGTCGAAAATGGCCATTTTTCGCAAAACAGCAAAGGGGGGACCAAAGGAAAATTTTCAAAAATGGCCGATTTTTTGGTCGAACTTCGGAAGGCTAAAATAATAGGAAATACAAGTCGCCTGATGGCCTAATTAGTATGGATTGAAAGCTAAACTATCCTAGATTTGTGCTATGCAAAAAACCGCATGAAAAAAGACCTATTAGAGGAGAAATAACATTTTTCGCAAAAGTGTCGAAAATGGCCATTTTTCGCAAAACAGCAAAGGGGGGACCAAGTGAAAATTTTCAAAAATGGCCGATTTTTTGGTCGAACTTCGGAAGGCTAAAATAATAGGAAATACAAGTCGCCTGATGGCCTAATTAGTATGGATTGAAAGCTAAACTATCCTAGATTTGTGCTATGCAAAAAACCGCATGAAAAAAGACCTATTAGAGGAGAAATAACATTTTTCGCAAAAGTGTCGAAAATGGCCATTTTTCGCAAAACAGCAAAGGGGGGACCAAAGGAAAATTTTCAAAAATGGCCGATTTTTTGGTCGAACTTCGGAAGGCTAAAATAATAGGAAATACAAGTCGCCTGATGGCCTAATTAGTATGGATTGAAAGCTAAACTATCCTAGATTTGTGCTATGCAAAAAACCGCATGAAAAAAGACCTATTAGAGGAGAAATAACATTTTTCGCAAAAGTGTCGAAAATGGCCATTTTTCGCAAAACAGCAAAGGGGGGACCAAAGGAAAATTTTCAAAAATGGCCGATTTTTTGGTCGAACTTCGGAAGGCTAAAATAATAGGAAATACAAGTCGCCTGATGGCCTAATTAGTATGGATTGAAAGCTAAACTATCCTAGATTTGTGCTATGCAAAAAACCGCATGAAAAAAGACCTATTAGAGGAGAAATAACATTTTTCGCAAAAGTGTCGAAAATGGCCATTTTTCGCAAAACAGCAAAGGGGGGACCAAAGGAAAATTTTCAAAAATGGCCGATTTTTTGGTCGAACTTCGGAAGGCTAAAATAATAGGAAATACAAGTCGCCTGATGGCCTAATTAGTATGGATTGAAAGCTAAACTATCCTAGATTTGTGCTATGCAAAAAACCGCATGAAAAAAGACCTATTAGAGGAGAAATAACATTTTTCGCAAAAGTGTCGAAAATGGCCATTTTTCGCAAAACAGCAAAGGGGGGACCAAAGGAAAATTTTCAAAAATGGCCGATTTTTTGGTCGAACTTCGGAAGGCTAAAATAATAGGAAATACAAGTCGCCTGATGGCCTAATTAGTATGGATTGAAAGCTAAACTATCCTAGATTTGTGCTATGCAAAAAACCGCATGAAAAAAGACCTATTAGAGGAGAAATAACATTTTTCGCAAAAGTGTCGAAAATGGCCATTTTTCGCAAAACAGCAAAGGGGGGACCAAAGGAAAATTTTCAAAAATGGCCGATTTTTTGGTCGAACTTCGGAAGGCTAAAATAATAGGAAATACAAGTCGCCTGATGGCCTAATTAGTATGGATTGAAAGCTAAACTATCCTAGATTTGTGCTATGCAAAAAACCGCATGAAAAAAGACCTATTAGAGGAGAAATAACATTTTTCGCAAAAGTGTCGAAAATGGCCATTTTTCGCAAAACAGCAAAGGGGGGACCAAAGGAAAATTTTCAAAAATGGCCGATTTTTTGGTCGAACTTCGGAAGGCTAAAATAATAGGAAATACAAGTCGCCTGATGGCCTAATTAGTATGGATTGAAAGCTAAACTATCCTAGATTTGTGCTATGCAAAAAACCGCATGAAAAAAGACCTATTAGAGGAGAAATAACATTTTTCGCAAAAGTGTCGAAAATGGCCATTTTTCGCAAAACAGCAAAGGGGGGACCAAAGGAAAATTTTCAAAAATGGCCGATTTTTTGGTCGAACTTCGGAAGGCTAAAATAATAGGAAATACAAGTCGCCTGATGGCCTAATTAGTATGGATTGAAAGCTAAACTATCCTAGATTTGTGCTATGCAAAAAACCGCATGAAAAAAGACCTATTAGAGGAGAAATAACATTTTTCGCAAAAGTGTCGAAAATGGCCATTTTTCGCAAAACAGCAAAGGGGGGACCAAAGGAAAATTTTCAAAAATGGCCGATTTTTTGGTCGAACTTCGGAAGGCTAAAATAATAGGAAATACAAGTCGCCTGATGGCCTAATTAGTATGGATTGAAAGCTAAACTATCCTAGATTTGTGCTATGCAAAAAACCGCATGAAAAAAGACCTATTAGAGGAGAAATAACATTTTTCGCAAAAGTGTCGAAAATGGCCATTTTTCGCAAAACAGCAAAGGGGGGACCAAAGGAAAATTTTCAAAAATGGCCGATTTTTTGGTCGAACTTCGGAAGGCTAAAATAATAGGAAATACAAGTCGCCTGATGGCCTAATTAGTATGGATTGAAAGCTAAACTATCCTAGATTTGTGCTATGCAAAAAACCGCATGAAAAAAGACCTATTAGAGGAGAAATAACATTTTTCGCAAAAGTGTCGAAAATGGCCATTTTTCGCAAAACAGCAAAGGGGGGACCAAAGGAAAATTTTCAAAAATGGCCGATTTTTTGGTCGAACTTCGGAAGGCTAAAATAATAGGAAATACAAGTCGCCTGATGGCCTAATTAGTATGGATTGAAAGCTAAACTATCCTAGATTTGTGCTATGCAAAAAACCGCATGAAAAAAGACCTATTAGAGGAGAAATAACATTTTTCGCAAAAGTGTCGAAAATGGCCATTTTTCGCAAAACAGCAAAGGGGGGACCAAAGGAAAATTTTCAAAAATGGCCGATTTTTTGGTCGAACTTCGGAAGGCTAAAATAATAGGAAATACAAGTCGCCTGATGGCCTAATTAGTATGGATTGAAAGCTAAACTATCCTAGATTTGTGCTATGCAAAAAACCGCATGAAAAAAGACCTATTAGAGGAGAAATAACATTTTTCGCAAAAGTGTCGAAAATGGCCATTTTTCGCAAAACAGCAAAGGGGGGACCAAAGGAAAATTTTCAAAAATGGCCGATTTTTTGGTCGAACTTCGGAAGGCTAAAATAATAGGAAATACAAGTCGCCTGATGGCCTAATTAGTATGGATTGAAAGCTAAACTATCCTAGATTTGTGCTATGCAAAAAACCGCATGAAAAAAGACCTATTAGAGGAGAAATAACATTTTTCGCAAAAGTGTCGAAAATGGCCATTTTTCGCAAAACAGCAAAGGGGGGACCAAAGGAAAATTTTCAAAAATGGCCGATTTTTTGGTCGAACTTCGGAAGGCTAAAATAATAGGAAATACAAGTCGCCTGATGGCCTAATTAGTATGGATTGAAAGCTAAACTATCCTAGATTTGTGCTATGCAAAAAACCGCATGAAAAAAGACCTATTAGAGGAGAAATAACATTTTTCGCAAAAGTGTCGAAAATGGCCATTTTTCGCAAAACAGCAAAGGGGGGACCAAAGGAAAATTTTCAAAAATGGCCGATTTTTTGGTCGAACTTCGGAAGGCTAAAATAATAGGAAATACAAGTCGCCTGATGGCCTAATTAGTATGGATTGAAAGCTAAACTATCCTAGATTTGTGCTATGCAAAAAACCGCATGAAAAAAGACCTATTAGAGGAGAAATAACATTTTTCGCAAAAGTGTCGAAAATGGCCATTTTTCGCAAAACAGCAAAGGGGGGACCAAAGGAAAATTTTCAAAAATGGCCGATTTTTTGGTCGAACTTCGGAAGGCTAAAATAATAGGAAATACAAGTCGCCTGATGGCCTAATTAGTATGGATTGAAAGCTAAACTATCCTAGATTTGTGCTATGCAAAAAACCGCATGAAAAAAGACCTATTAGAGGAGAAATAACATTTTTCGCAAAAGTGTCGAAAATGGCCATTTTTCGCAAAACAGCAAAGGGGGGACCAAAGGAAAATTTTCAAAAATGGCCGATTTTTTGGTCGAACTTCGGAAGGCTAAAATAATAGGAAATACAAGTCGCCTGATGGCCTAATTAGTATGGATTGAAAGCTAAACTATCCTAGATTTGTGCTATGCAAAAAACCGCATGAAAAAAGACCTATTAGAGGAGAAATAACATTTTTCGCAAAAGTGTCGAAAATGGCCATTTTTCGCAAAACAGCAAAGGGGGGACCAAAGGAAAATTTTCAAAAATGGCCGATTTTTTGGTCGAACTTCGGAAGGCTAAAATAATAGGAAATACAAGTCGCCTGATGGCCTAATTAGTATGGATTGAAAGCTAAACTATCCTAGATTTGTGCTATGCAAAAAACCGCATGAAAAAAGACCTATTAGAGGAGAAATAACATTTTTCGCAAAAGTGTCGAAAATGGCCATTTTTCGCAAAACAGCAAAGGGGGGACCAAAGGAAAATTTTCAAAAATGGCCGATTTTTTGGTCGAACTTCGGAAGGCTAAAATAATAGGAAATACAAGTCGCCTGATGGCCTAATTAGTATGGATTGAAAGCTAAACTATCCTAGATTTGTGCTATGCAAAAAACCGCATGAAAAAAGACCTATTAGAGGAGAAATAACATTTTTCGCAAAAGTGTCGAAAATGGCCATTTTTCGCAAAACAGCAAAGGGGGGACCAAAGGAAAATTTTCAAAAATGGCCGATTTTTTGGTCGAACTTCGGAAGGCTAAAATAATAGGAAATACAAGTCGCCTGATGGCCTAATTAGTATGGATTGAAAGCTAAACTATCCTAGATTTGTGCTATGCAAAAAACCGCATGAAAAAAGACCTATTAGAGGAGAAATAACATTTTTCGCAAAAGTGTCGAAAATGGCCATTTTTCGCAAAACAGCAAAGGGGGGACCAAAGGAAAATTTTCAAAAATGGCCGATTTTTTGGTCGAACTTCGGAAGGCTAAAATAATAGGAAATACAAGTCGCCTGATGGCCTAATTAGTATGGATTGAAAGCTAAACTATCCTAGATTTGTGCTATGCAAAAAACCGCATGAAAAAAGACCTATTAGAGGAGAAATAACATTTTTCGCAAAAGTGTCGAAAATGGCCATTTTTCGCAAAACAGCAAAGGGGGGACCAAAGGAAAATTTTCAAAAATGGCCGATTTTTTGGTCGAACTTCGGAAGGCTAAAATAATAGGAAATACAAGTCGCCTGATGGCCTAATTAGTATGGATTGAAAGCTAAACTATCCTAGATTTGTGCTATGCAAAAAACCGCATGAAAAAAGACCTATTAGAGGAGAAATAACATTTTTCGCAAAAGTGTCGAAAATGGCCATTTTTCGCAAAACAGCAAAGGGGGGACCAAAGGAAAATTTTCAAAAATGGCCGATTTTTTGGTCGAACTTCGGAAGGCTAAAATAATAGGAAATACAAGTCGCCTGATGGCCTAATTAGTATGGATTGAAAGCTAAACTATCCTAGATTTGTGCTATGCAAAAAACCGCATGAAAAAAGACCTATTAGAGGAGAAATAACATTTTTCGCAAAAGTGTCGAAAATGGCCATTTTTCGCAAAACAGCAAAGGGGGGACCAAAGGAAAATTTTCAAAAATGGCCGATTTTTTGGTCGAACTTCGGAAGGCTAAAATAATAGGAAATACAAGTCGCCTGATGGCCTAATTAGTATGGATTGAAAGCTAAACTATCCTAGATTTGTGCTATGCAAAAAACCGCATGAAAAAAGACCTATTAGAGGAGAAATAACATTTTTCGCAAAAGTGTCGAAAATGGCCATTTTTCGCAAAACAGCAAAGGGGGGACCAAAGGAAAATTTTCAAAAATGGCCGATTTTTTGGTCGAACTTCGGAAGGCTAAAATAATAGGAAATACAAGTCGCCTGATGGCCTAATTAGTATGGATTGAAAGCTAAACTATCCTAGATTTGTGCTATGCAAAAAACCGCATGAAAAAAGACCTATTAGAGGAGAAATAACATTTTTCGCAAAAGTGTCGAAAATGGCCATTTTTCGCAAAACAGCAAAGGGGGGACCAAAGGAAAATTTTCAAAAATGGCCGATTTTTTGGTCGAACTTCGGAAGGCTAAAATAATAGGAAATACAAGTCGCCTGATGGCCTAATTAGTATGGATTGAAAGCTAAACTATCCTAGATTTGTGCTATGCAAAAAACCGCATGAAAAAAGACCTATTAGAGGAGAAATAACATTTTTCGCAAAAGTGTCGAAAATGGCCATTTTTCGCAAAACAGCAAAGGGGGGACCAAAGGAAAATTTTCAAAAATGGCCGATTTTTTGGTCGAACTTCGGAAGGCTAAAATAATAGGAAATACAAGTCGCCTGATGGCCTAATTAGTATGGATTGAAAGCTAAACTATCCTAGATTTGTGCTATGCAAAAAACCGCATGAAAAAAGACCTATTAGAGGAGAAATAACATTTTTCGCAAAAGTGTCGAAAATGGCCATTTTTCGCAAAACAGCAAAGGGGGGACCAAAGGAAAATTTTCAAAAATGGCCGATTTTTTGGTCGAACTTCGGAAGGCTAAAATAATAGGAAATACAAGTCGCCTGATGGCCTAATTAGTATGGATTGAAAGCTAAACTATCCTAGATTTGTGCTATGCAAAAAACCGCATGAAAAAAGACCTATTAGAGGAGAAATAACATTTTTCGCAAAAGTGTCGAAAATGGCCATTTTTCGCAAAACAGCAAAGGGGGGACCAAAGGAAAATTTTCAAAAATGGCCGATTTTTTGGTCGAACTTCGGAAGGCTAAAATAATAGGAAATACAAGTCGCCTGATGGCCTAATTAGTATGGATTGAAAGCTAAACTATCCTAGATTTGTGCTATGCAAAAAACCGCATGAAAAAAGACCTATTAGAGGAGAAATAACATTTTTCGCAAAAGTGTCGAAAATGGCCATTTTTCGCAAAACAGCAAAGGGGGGACCAAAGGAAAATTTTCAAAAATGGCCGATTTTTTGGTCGAACTTCGGAAGGCTAAAATAATAGGAAATACAAGTCGCCTGATGGCCTAATTAGTATGGATTGAAAGCTAAACTATCCTAGATTTGTGCTATGCAAAAAACCGCATGAAAAAAGACCTATTAGAGGAGAAATAACATTTTTCGCAAAAGTGTCGAAAATGGCCATTTTTCGCAAAACAGCAAAGGGGGGACCAAAGGAAAATTTTCAAAAATGGCCGATTTTTTGGTCGAACTTCGGAAGGCTAAAATAATAGGAAATACAAGTCGCCTGATGGCCTAATTAGTATGGATTGAAAGCTAAACTATCCTAGATTTGTGCTATGCAAAAAACCGCATGAAAAAAGACCTATTAGAGGAGAAATAACATTTTTCGCAAAAGTGTCGAAAATGGCCATTTTTCGCAAAACAGCAAAGGGGGGACCAAAGGAAAATTTTCAAAAATGGCCGATTTTTTGGTCGAACTTCGGAAGGCTAAAATAATAGGAAATACAAGTCGCCTGATGGCCTAATTAGTATGGATTGAAAGCTAAACTATCCTAGATTTGTGCTATGCAAAAAACCGCATGAAAAAAGACCTATTAGAGGAGAAATAACATTTTTCGCAAAAGTGTCGAAAATGGCCATTTTTCGCAAAACAGCAAAGGGGGGACCAAAGGAAAATTTTCAAAAATGGCCGATTTTTTGGTCGAACTTCGGAAGGCTAAAATAATAGGAAATACAAGTCGCCTGATGGCCTAATTAGTATGGATTGAAAGCTAAACTATCCTAGATTTGTGCTATGCAAAAAACCGCATGAAAAAAGACCTATTAGAGGAGAAATAACATTTTTCGCAAAAGTGTCGAAAATGGCCATTTTTCGCAAAACAGCAAAGGGGGGACCAAAGGAAAATTTTCAAAAATGGCCGATTTTTTGGTCGAACTTCGGAAGGCTAAAATAATAGGAAATACAAGTCGCCTGATGGCCTAATTAGTATGGATTGAAAGCTAAACTATCCTAGATTTGTGCTATGCAAAAAACCGCATGAAAAAAGACCTATTAGAGGAGAAATAACATTTTTCGCAAAAGTGTCGAAAATGGCCATTTTTCGCAAAACAGCAAAGGGGGGACCAAAGGAAAATTTTCAAAAATGGCCGATTTTTTGGTCGAACTTCGGAAGGCTAAAATAATAGGAAATACAAGTCGCCTGATGGCCTAATTAGTATGGATTGAAAGCTAAACTATCCTAGATTTGTGCTATGCAAAAAACCGCATGAAAAAAGACCTATTAGAGGAGAAATAACATTTTTCGCAAAAGTGTCGAAAATGGCCATTTTTCGCAAAACAGCAAAGGGGGGACCAAAGGAAAATTTTCAAAAATGGCCGATTTTTTGGTCGAACTTCGGAAGGCTAAAATAATAGGAAATACAAGTCGCCTGATGGCCTAATTAGTATGGATTGAAAGCTAAACTATCCTAGATTTGTGCTATGCAAAAAACCGCATGAAAAAAGACCTATTAGAGGAGAAATAACATTTTTCGCAAAAGTGTCGAAAATGGCCATTTTTCGCAAAACAGCAAAGGGGGGACCAAAGGAAAATTTTCAAAAATGGCCGATTTTTTGGTCGAACTTCGGAAGGCTAAAATAATAGGAAATACAAGTCGCCTGATGGCCTAATTAGTATGGATTGAAAGCTAAACTATCCTAGATTTGTGCTATGCAAAAAACCGCATGAAAAAAGACCTATTAGAGGAGAAATAACATTTTTCGCAAAAGTGTCGAAAATGGCCATTTTTCGCAAAACAGCAAAGGGGGGACCAAAGGAAAATTTTCAAAAATGGCCGATTTTTTGGTCGAACTTCGGAAGGCTAAAATAATAGGAAATACAAGTCGCCTGATGGCCTAATTAGTATGGATTGAAAGCTAAACTATCCTAGATTTGTGCTATGCAAAAAACCGCATGAAAAAAGACCTATTAGAGGAGAAATAACATTTTTCGCAAAAGTGTCGAAAATGGCCATTTTTCGCAAAACAGCAAAGGGGGGACCAAAGGAAAATTTTCAAAAATGGCCGATTTTTTGGTCGAACTTCGGAAGGCTAAAATAATAGGAAATACAAGTCGCCTGATGGCCTAATTAGTATGGATTGAAAGCTAAACTATCCTAGATTTGTGCTATGCAAAAAACCGCATGAAAAAAGACCTATTAGAGGAGAAATAACATTTTTCGCAAAAGTGTCGAAAATGGCCATTTTTCGCAAAACAGCAAAGGGGGGACCAAAGGAAAATTTTCAAAAATGGCCGATTTTTTGGTCGAACTTCGGAAGGCTAAAATAATAGGAAATACAAGTCGCCTGATGGCCTAATTAGTATGGATTGAAAGCTAAACTATCCTAGATTTGTGCTATGCAAAAAACCGCATGAAAAAAGACCTATTAGAGGAGAAATAACATTTTTCGCAAAAGTGTCGAAAATGGCCATTTTTCGCAAAACAGCAAAGGGGGGACCAAAGGAAAATTTTCAAAAATGGCCGATTTTTTGGTCGAACTTCGGAAGGCTAAAATAATAGGAAATACAAGTCGCCTGATGGCCTAATTAGTATGGATTGAAAGCTAAACTATCCTAGATTTGTGCTATGCAAAAAACCGCATGAAAAAAGACCTATTAGAGGAGAAATAACATTTTTCGCAAAAGTGTCGAAAATGGCCATTTTTCGCAAAACAGCAAAGGGGGGACCAAAGGAAAATTTTCAAAAATGGCCGATTTTTTGGTCGAACTTCGGAAGGCTAAAATAATAGGAAATACAAGTCGCCTGATGGCCTAATTAGTATGGATTGAAAGCTAAACTATCCTAGATTTGTGCTATGCAAAAAACCGCATGAAAAAAGACCTATTAGAGGAGAAATAACATTTTTCGCAAAAGTGTCGAAAATGGCCATTTTTCGCAAAACAGCAAAGGGGGGACCAAAGGAAAATTTTCAAAAATGGCCGATTTTTTGGTCGAACTTCGGAAGGCTAAAATAATAGGAAATACAAGTCGCCTGATGGCCTAATTAGTATGGATTGAAAGCTAAACTATCCTAGATTTGTGCTATGCAAAAAACCGCATGAAAAAAGACCTATTAGAGGAGAAATAACATTTTTCGCAAAAGTGTCGAAAATGGCCATTTTTCGCAAAACAGCAAAGGGGGGACCAAAGGAAAATTTTCAAAAATGGCCGATTTTTTGGTCGAACTTCGGAAGGCTAAAATAATAGGAAATACAAGTCGCCTGATGGCCTAATTAGTATGGATTGAAAGCTAAACTATCCTAGATTTGTGCTATGCAAAAAACCGCATGAAAAAAGACCTATTAGAGGAGAAATAACATTTTTCGCAAAAGTGTCGAAAATGGCCATTTTTCGCAAAACAGCAAAGGGGGGACCAAAGGAAAATTTTCAAAAATGGCCGATTTTTTGGTCGAACTTCGGAAGGCTAAAATAATAGGAAATACAAGTCGCCTGATGGCCTAATTAGTATGGATTGAAAGCTAAACTATCCTAGATTTGTGCTATGCAAAAAACCGCATGAAAAAAGACCTATTAGAGGAGAAATAACATTTTTCGCAAAAGTGTCGAAAATGGCCATTTTTCGCAAAACAGCAAAGGGGGGACCAAAGGAAAATTTTCAAAAATGGCCGATTTTTTGGTCGAACTTCGGAAGGCTAAAATAATAGGAAATACAAGTCGCCTGATGGCCTAATTAGTATGGATTGAAAGCTAAACTATCCTAGATTTGTGCTATGCAAAAAACCGCATGAAAAAAGACCTATTAGAGGAGAAATAACATTTTTCGCAAAAGTGTCGAAAATGGCCATTTTTCGCAAAACAGCAAAGGGGGGACCAAAGGAAAATTTTCAAAAATGGCCGATTTTTTGGTCGAACTTCGGAAGGCTAAAATAATAGGAAATACAAGTCGCCTGATGGCCTAATTAGTATGGATTGAAAGCTAAACTATCCTAGATTTGTGCTATGCAAAAAACCGCATGAAAAAAGACCTATTAGAGGAGAAATAACATTTTTCGCAAAAGTGTCGAAAATGGCCATTTTTCGCAAAACAGCAAAGGGGGGACCAAAGGAAAATTTTCAAAAATGGCCGATTTTTTGGTCGAACTTCGGAAGGCTAAAATAATAGGAAATACAAGTCGCCTGATGGCCTAATTAGTATGGATTGAAAGCTAAACTATCCTAGATTTGTGCTATGCAAAAAACCGCATGAAAAAAGACCTATTAGAGGAGAAATAACATTTTTCGCAAAAGTGTCGAAAATGGCCATTTTTCGCAAAACAGCAAAGGGGGGACCAAAGGAAAATTTTCAAAAATGGCCGATTTTTTGGTCGAACTTCGGAAGGCTAAAATAATAGGAAATACAAGTCGCCTGATGGCCTAATTAGTATGGATTGAAAGCTAAACTATCCTAGATTTGTGCTATGCAAAAAACCGCATGAAAAAAGACCTATTAGAGGAGAAATAACATTTTTCGCAAAAGTGTCGAAAATGGCCATTTTTCGCAAAACAGCAAAGGGGGGACCAAAGGAAAATTTTCAAAAATGGCCGATTTTTTGGTCGAACTTCGGAAGGCTAAAATAATAGGAAATACAAGTCGCCTGATGGCCTAATTAGTATGGATTGAAAGCTAAACTATCCTAGATTTGTGCTATGCAAAAAACCGCATGAAAAAAGACCTATTAGAGGAGAAATAACATTTTTCGCAAAAGTGTCGAAAATGGCCATTTTTCGCAAAACAGCAAAGGGGGGACCAAAGGAAAATTTTCAAAAATGGCCGATTTTTTGGTCGAACTTCGGAAGGCTAAAATAATAGGAAATACAAGTCGCCTGATGGCCTAATTAGTATGGATTGAAAGCTAAACTATCCTAGATTTGTGCTATGCAAAAAACCGCATGAAAAAAGACCTATTAGAGGAGAAATAACATTTTTCGCAAAAGTGTCGAAAATGGCCATTTTTCGCAAAACAGCAAAGGGGGGACCAAAGGAAAATTTTCAAAAATGGCCGATTTTTTGGTCGAACTTCGGAAGGCTAAAATAATAGGAAATACAAGTCGCCTGATGGCCTAATTAGTATGGATTGAAAGCTAAACTATCCTAGATTTGTGCTATGCAAAAAACCGCATGAAAAAAGACCTATTAGAGGAGAAATAACATTTTTCGCAAAAGTGTCGAAAATGGCCATTTTTCGCAAAACAGCAAAGGGGGGACCAAAGGAAAATTTTCAAAAATGGCCGATTTTTTGGTCGAACTTCGGAAGGCTAAAATAATAGGAAATACAAGTCGCCTGATGGCCTAATTAGTATGGATTGAAAGCTAAACTATCCTAGATTTGTGCTATGCAAAAAACCGCATGAAAAAAGACCTATTAGAGGAGAAATAACATTTTTCGCAAAAGTGTCGAAAATGGCCATTTTTCGCAAAACAGCAAAGGGGGGACCAAAGGAAAATTTTCAAAAATGGCCGATTTTTTGGTCGAACTTCGGAAGGCTAAAATAATAGGAAATACAAGTCGCCTGATGGCCTAATTAGTATGGATTGAAAGCTAAACTATCCTAGATTTGTGCTATGCAAAAAACCGCATGAAAAAAGACCTATTAGAGGAGAAATAACATTTTTCGCAAAAGTGTCGAAAATGGCCATTTTTCGCAAAACAGCAAAGGGGGGACCAAAGGAAAATTTTCAAAAATGGCCGATTTTTTGGTCGAACTTCGGAAGGCTAAAATAATAGGAAATACAAGTCGCCTGATGGCCTAATTAGTATGGATTGAAAGCTAAACTATCCTAGATTTGTGCTATGCAAAAAACCGCATGAAAAAAGACCTATTAGAGGAGAAATAACATTTTTCGCAAAAGTGTCGAAAATGGCCATTTTTCGCAAAACAGCAAAGGGGGGACCAAAGGAAAATTTTCAAAAATGGCCGATTTTTTGGTCGAACTTCGGAAGGCTAAAATAATAGGAAATACAAGTCGCCTGATGGCCTAATTAGTATGGATTGAAAGCTAAACTATCCTAGATTTGTGCTATGCAAAAAACCGCATGAAAAAAGACCTATTAGAGGAGAAATAACATTTTTCGCAAAAGTGTCGAAAATGGCCATTTTTCGCAAAACAGCAAAGGGGGGACCAAAGGAAAATTTTCAAAAATGGCCGATTTTTTGGTCGAACTTCGGAAGGCTAAAATAATAGGAAATACAAGTCGCCTGATGGCCTAATTAGTATGGATTGAAAGCTAAACTATCCTAGATTTGTGCTATGCAAAAAACCGCATGAAAAAAGACCTATTAGAGGAGAAATAACATTTTTCGCAAAAGTGTCGAAAATGGCCATTTTTCGCAAAACAGCAAAGGGGGGACCAAAGGAAAATTTTCAAAAATGGCCGATTTTTTGGTCGAACTTCGGAAGGCTAAAATAATAGGAAATACAAGTCGCCTGATGGCCTAATTAGTATGGATTGAAAGCTAAACTATCCTAGATTTGTGCTATGCAAAAAACCGCATGAAAAAAGACCTATTAGAGGAGAAATAACATTTTTCGCAAAAGTGTCGAAAATGGCCATTTTTCGCAAAACAGCAAAGGGGGGACCAAAGGAAAATTTTCAAAAATGGCCGATTTTTTGGTCGAACTTCGGAAGGCTAAAATAATAGGAAATACAAGTCGCCTGATGGCCTAATTAGTATGGATTGAAAGCTAAACTATCCTAGATTTGTGCTATGCAAAAAACCGCATGAAAAAAGACCTATTAGAGGAGAAATAACATTTTTCGCAAAAGTGTCGAAAATGGCCATTTTTCGCAAAACAGCAAAGGGGGGACCAAAGGAAAATTTTCAAAAATGGCCGATTTTTTGGTCGAACTTCGGAAGGCTAAAATAATAGGAAATACAAGTCGCCTGATGGCCTAATTAGTATGGATTGAAAGCTAAACTATCCTAGATTTGTGCTATGCAAAAAACCGCATGAAAAAAGACCTATTAGAGGAGAAATAACATTTTTCGCAAAAGTGTCGAAAATGGCCATTTTTCGCAAAACAGCAAAGGGGGGACCAAAGGAAAATTTTCAAAAATGGCCGATTTTTTGGTCGAACTTCGGAAGGCTAAAATAATAGGAAATACAAGTCGCCTGATGGCCTAATTAGTATGGATTGAAAGCTAAACTATCCTAGATTTGTGCTATGCAAAAAACCGCATGAAAAAAGACCTATTAGAGGAGAAATAACATTTTTCGCAAAAGTGTCGAAAATGGCCATTTTTCGCAAAACAGCAAAGGGGGGACCAAAGGAAAATTTTCAAAAATGGCCGATTTTTTGGTCGAACTTCGGAAGGCTAAAATAATAGGAAATACAAGTCGCCTGATGGCCTAATTAGTATGGATTGAAAGCTAAACTATCCTAGATTTGTGCTATGCAAAAAACCGCATGAAAAAAGACCTATTAGAGGAGAAATAACATTTTTCGCAAAAGTGTCGAAAATGGCCATTTTTCGCAAAACAGCAAAGGGGGGACCAAAGGAAAATTTTCAAAAATGGCCGATTTTTTGGTCGAACTTCGGAAGGCTAAAATAATAGGAAATACAAGTCGCCTGATGGCCTAATTAGTATGGATTGAAAGCTAAACTATCCTAGATTTGTGCTATGCAAAAAACCGCATGAAAAAAGACCTATTAGAGGAGAAATAACATTTTTCGCAAAAGTGTCGAAAATGGCCATTTTTCGCAAAACAGCAAAGGGGGGACCAAAGGAAAATTTTCAAAAATGGCCGATTTTTTGGTCGAACTTCGGAAGGCTAAAATAATAGGAAATACAAGTCGCCTGATGGCCTAATTAGTATGGATTGAAAGCTAAACTATCCTAGATTTGTGCTATGCAAAAAACCGCATGAAAAAAGACCTATTAGAGGAGAAATAACATTTTTCGCAAAAGTGTCGAAAATGGCCATTTTTCGCAAAACAGCAAAGGGGGGACCAAAGGAAAATTTTCAAAAATGGCCGATTTTTTGGTCGAACTTCGGAAGGCTAAAATAATAGGAAATACAAGTCGCCTGATGGCCTAATTAGTATGGATTGAAAGCTAAACTATCCTAGATTTGTGCTATGCAAAAAACCGCATGAAAAAAGACCTATTAGAGGAGAAATAACATTTTTCGCAAAAGTGTCGAAAATGGCCATTTTTCGCAAAACAGCAAAGGGGGGACCAAAGGAAAATTTTCAAAAATGGCCGATTTTTTGGTCGAACTTCGGAAGGCTAAAATAATAGGAAATACAAGTCGCCTGATGGCCTAATTAGTATGGATTGAAAGCTAAACTATCCTAGATTTGTGCTATGCAAAAAACCGCATGAAAAAAGACCTATTAGAGGAGAAATAACATTTTTCGCAAAAGTGTCGAAAATGGCCATTTTTCGCAAAACAGCAAAGGGGGGACCAAAGGAAAATTTTCAAAAATGGCCGATTTTTTGGTCGAACTTCGGAAGGCTAAAATAATAGGAAATACAAGTCGCCTGATGGCCTAATTAGTATGGATTGAAAGCTAAACTATCCTAGATTTGTGCTATGCAAAAAACCGCATGAAAAAAGACCTATTAGAGGAGAAATAACATTTTTCGCAAAAGTGTCGAAAATGGCCATTTTTCGCAAAACAGCAAAGGGGGGACCAAAGGAAAATTTTCAAAAATGGCCGATTTTTTGGTCGAACTTCGGAAGGCTAAAATAATAGGAAATACAAGTCGCCTGATGGCCTAATTAGTATGGATTGAAAGCTAAACTATCCTAGATTTGTGCTATGCAAAAAACCGCATGAAAAAAGACCTATTAGAGGAGAAATAACATTTTTCGCAAAAGTGTCGAAAATGGCCATTTTTCGCAAAACAGCAAAGGGGGGACCAAAGGAAAATTTTCAAAAATGGCCGATTTTTTGGTCGAACTTCGGAAGGCTAAAATAATAGGAAATACAAGTCGCCTGATGGCCTAATTAGTATGGATTGAAAGCTAAACTATCCTAGATTTGTGCTATGCAAAAAACCGCATGAAAAAAGACCTATTAGAGGAGAAATAACATTTTTCGCAAAAGTGTCGAAAATGGCCATTTTTCGCAAAACAGCAAAGGGGGGACCAAAGGAAAATTTTCAAAAATGGCCGATTTTTTGGTCGAACTTCGGAAGGCTAAAATAATAGGAAATACAAGTCGCCTGATGGCCTAATTAGTATGGATTGAAAGCTAAACTATCCTAGATTTGTGCTATGCAAAAAACCGCATGAAAAAAGACCTATTAGAGGAGAAATAACATTTTTCGCAAAAGTGTCGAAAATGGCCATTTTTCGCAAAACAGCAAAGGGGGGACCAAAGGAAAATTTTCAAAAATGGCCGATTTTTTGGTCGAACTTCGGAAGGCTAAAATAATAGGAAATACAAGTCGCCTGATGGCCTAATTAGTATGGATTGAAAGCTAAACTATCCTAGATTTGTGCTATGCAAAAAACCGCATGAAAAAAGACCTATTAGAGGAGAAATAACATTTTTCGCAAAAGTGTCGAAAATGGCCATTTTTCGCAAAACAGCAAAGGGGGGACCAAAGGAAAATTTTCAAAAATGGCCGATTTTTTGGTCGAACTTCGGAAGGCTAAAATAATAGGAAATACAAGTCGCCTGATGGCCTAATTAGTATGGATTGAAAGCTAAACTATCCTAGATTTGTGCTATGCAAAAAACCGCATGAAAAAAGACCTATTAGAGGAGAAATAACATTTTTCGCAAAAGTGTCGAAAATGGCCATTTTTCGCAAAACAGCAAAGGGGGGACCAAAGGAAAATTTTCAAAAATGGCCGATTTTTTGGTCGAACTTCGGAAGGCTAAAATAATAGGAAATACAAGTCGCCTGATGGCCTAATTAGTATGGATTGAAAGCTAAACTATCCTAGATTTGTGCTATGCAAAAAACCGCATGAAAAAAGACCTATTAGAGGAGAAATAACATTTTTCGCAAAAGTGTCGAAAATGGCCATTTTTCGCAAAACAGCAAAGGGGGGACCAAAGGAAAATTTTCAAAAATGGCCGATTTTTTGGTCGAACTTCGGAAGGCTAAAATAATAGGAAATACAAGTCGCCTGATGGCCTAATTAGTATGGATTGAAAGCTAAACTATCCTAGATTTGTGCTATGCAAAAAACCGCATGAAAAAAGACCTATTAGAGGAGAAATAACATTTTTCGCAAAAGTGTCGAAAATGGCCATTTTTCGCAAAACAGCAAAGGGGGGACCAAAGGAAAATTTTCAAAAATGGCCGATTTTTTGGTCGAACTTCGGAAGGCTAAAATAATAGGAAATACAAGTCGCCTGATGGCCTAATTAGTATGGATTGAAAGCTAAACTATCCTAGATTTGTGCTATGCAAAAAACCGCATGAAAAAAGACCTATTAGAGGAGAAATAACATTTTTCGCAAAAGTGTCGAAAATGGCCATTTTTCGCAAAACAGCAAAGGGGGGACCAAAGGAAAATTTTCAAAAATGGCCGATTTTTTGGTCGAACTTCGGAAGGCTAAAATAATAGGAAATACAAGTCGCCTGATGGCCTAATTAGTATGGATTGAAAGCTAAACTATCCTAGATTTGTGCTATGCAAAAAACCGCATGAAAAAAGACCTATTAGAGGAGAAATAACATTTTTCGCAAAAGTGTCGAAAATGGCCATTTTTCGCAAAACAGCAAAGGGGGGACCAAAGGAAAATTTTCAAAAATGGCCGATTTTTTGGTCGAACTTCGGAAGGCTAAAATAATAGGAAATACAAGTCGCCTGATGGCCTAATTAGTATGGATTGAAAGCTAAACTATCCTAGATTTGTGCTATGCAAAAAACCGCATGAAAAAAGACCTATTAGAGGAGAAATAACATTTTTCGCAAAAGTGTCGAAAATGGCCATTTTTCGCAAAACAGCAAAGGGGGGACCAAAGGAAAATTTTCAAAAATGGCCGATTTTTTGGTCGAACTTCGGAAGGCTAAAATAATAGGAAATACAAGTCGCCTGATGGCCTAATTAGTATGGATTGAAAGCTAAACTATCCTAGATTTGTGCTATGCAAAAAACCGCATGAAAAAAGACCTATTAGAGGAGAAATAACATTTTTCGCAAAAGTGTCGAAAATGGCCATTTTTCGCAAAACAGCAAAGGGGGGACCAAAGGAAAATTTTCAAAAATGGCCGATTTTTTGGTCGAACTTCGGAAGGCTAAAATAATAGGAAATACAAGTCGCCTGATGGCCTAATTAGTATGGATTGAAAGCTAAACTATCCTAGATTTGTGCTATGCAAAAAACCGCATGAAAAAAGACCTATTAGAGGAGAAATAACATTTTTCGCAAAAGTGTCGAAAATGGCCATTTTTCGCAAAACAGCAAAGGGGGGACCAAAGGAAAATTTTCAAAAATGGCCGATTTTTTGGTCGAACTTCGGAAGGCTAAAATAATAGGAAATACAAGTCGCCTGATGGCCTAATTAGTATGGATTGAAAGCTAAACTATCCTAGATTTGTGCTATGCAAAAAACCGCATGAAAAAAGACCTATTAGAGGAGAAATAACATTTTTCGCAAAAGTGTCGAAAATGGCCATTTTTCGCAAAACAGCAAAGGGGGGACCAAAGGAAAATTTTCAAAAATGGCCGATTTTTTGGTCGAACTTCGGAAGGCTAAAATAATAGGAAATACAAGTCGCCTGATGGCCTAATTAGTATGGATTGAAAGCTAAACTATCCTAGATTTGTGCTATGCAAAAAACCGCATGAAAAAAGACCTATTAGAGGAGAAATAACATTTTTCGCAAAAGTGTCGAAAATGGCCATTTTTCGCAAAACAGCAAAGGGGGGACCAAAGGAAAATTTTCAAAAATGGCCGATTTTTTGGTCGAACTTCGGAAGGCTAAAATAATAGGAAATACAAGTCGCCTGATGGCCTAATTAGTATGGATTGAAAGCTAAACTATCCTAGATTTGTGCTATGCAAAAAACCGCATGAAAAAAGACCTATTAGAGGAGAAATAACATTTTTCGCAAAAGTGTCGAAAATGGCCATTTTTCGCAAAACAGCAAAGGGGGGACCAAAGGAAAATTTTCAAAAATGGCCGATTTTTTGGTCGAACTTCGGAAGGCTAAAATAATAGGAAATACAAGTCGCCTGATGGCCTAATTAGTATGGATTGAAAGCTAAACTATCCTAGATTTGTGCTATGCAAAAAACCGCATGAAAAAAGACCTATTAGAGGAGAAATAACATTTTTCGCAAAAGTGTCGAAAATGGCCATTTTTCGCAAAACAGCAAAGGGGGGACCAAAGGAAAATTTTCAAAAATGGCCGATTTTTTGGTCGAACTTCGGAAGGCTAAAATAATAGGAAATACAAGTCGCCTGATGGCCTAATTAGTATGGATTGAAAGCTAAACTATCCTAGATTTGTGCTATGCAAAAAACCGCATGAAAAAAGACCTATTAGAGGAGAAATAACATTTTTCGCAAAAGTGTCGAAAATGGCCATTTTTCGCAAAACAGCAAAGGGGGGACCAAAGGAAAATTTTCAAAAATGGCCGATTTTTTGGTCGAACTTCGGAAGGCTAAAATAATAGGAAATACAAGTCGCCTGATGGCCTAATTAGTATGGATTGAAAGCTAAACTATCCTAGATTTGTGCTATGCAAAAAACCGCATGAAAAAAGACCTATTAGAGGAGAAATAACATTTTTCGCAAAAGTGTCGAAAATGGCCATTTTTCGCAAAACAGCAAAGGGGGGACCAAAGGAAAATTTTCAAAAATGGCCGATTTTTTGGTCGAACTTCGGAAGGCTAAAATAATAGGAAATACAAGTCGCCTGATGGCCTAATTAGTATGGATTGAAAGCTAAACTATCCTAGATTTGTGCTATGCAAAAAACCGCATGAAAAAAGACCTATTAGAGGAGAAATAACATTTTTCGCAAAAGTGTCGAAAATGGCCATTTTTCGCAAAACAGCAAAGGGGGGACCAAAGGAAAATTTTCAAAAATGGCCGATTTTTTGGTCGAACTTCGGAAGGCTAAAATAATAGGAAATACAAGTCGCCTGATGGCCTAATTAGTATGGATTGAAAGCTAAACTATCCTAGATTTGTGCTATGCAAAAAACCGCATGAAAAAAGACCTATTAGAGGAGAAATAACATTTTTCGCAAAAGTGTCGAAAATGGCCATTTTTCGCAAAACAGCAAAGGGGGGACCAAAGGAAAATTTTCAAAAATGGCCGATTTTTTGGTCGAACTTCGGAAGGCTAAAATAATAGGAAATACAAGTCGCCTGATGGCCTAATTAGTATGGATTGAAAGCTAAACTATCCTAGATTTGTGCTATGCAAAAAACCGCATGAAAAAAGACCTATTAGAGGAGAAATAACATTTTTCGCAAAAGTGTCGAAAATGGCCATTTTTCGCAAAACAGCAAAGGGGGGACCAAAGGAAAATTTTCAAAAATGGCCGATTTTTTGGTCGAACTTCGGAAGGCTAAAATAATAGGAAATACAAGTCGCCTGATGGCCTAATTAGTATGGATTGAAAGCTAAACTATCCTAGATTTGTGCTATGCAAAAAACCGCATGAAAAAAGACCTATTAGAGGAGAAATAACATTTTTCGCAAAAGTGTCGAAAATGGCCATTTTTCGCAAAACAGCAAAGGGGGGACCAAAGGAAAATTTTCAAAAATGGCCGATTTTTTGGTCGAACTTCGGAAGGCTAAAATAATAGGAAATACAAGTCGCCTGATGGCCTAATTAGTATGGATTGAAAGCTAAACTATCCTAGATTTGTGCTATGCAAAAAACCGCATGAAAAAAGACCTATTAGAGGAGAAATAACATTTTTCGCAAAAGTGTCGAAAATGGCCATTTTTCGCAAAACAGCAAAGGGGGGACCAAAGGAAAATTTTCAAAAATGGCCGATTTTTTGGTCGAACTTCGGAAGGCTAAAATAATAGGAAATACAAGTCGCCTGATGGCCTAATTAGTATGGATTGAAAGCTAAACTATCCTAGATTTGTGCTATGCAAAAAACCGCATGAAAAAAGACCTATTAGAGGAGAAATAACATTTTTCGCAAAAGTGTCGAAAATGGCCATTTTTCGCAAAACAGCAAAGGGGGGACCAAAGGAAAATTTTCAAAAATGGCCGATTTTTTGGTCGAACTTCGGAAGGCTAAAATAATAGGAAATACAAGTCGCCTGATGGCCTAATTAGTATGGATTGAAAGCTAAACTATCCTAGATTTGTGCTATGCAAAAAACCGCATGAAAAAAGACCTATTAGAGGAGAAATAACATTTTTCGCAAAAGTGTCGAAAATGGCCATTTTTCGCAAAACAGCAAAGGGGGGACCAAAGGAAAATTTTCAAAAATGGCCGATTTTTTGGTCGAACTTCGGAAGGCTAAAATAATAGGAAATACAAGTCGCCTGATGGCCTAATTAGTATGGATTGAAAGCTAAACTATCCTAGATTTGTGCTATGCAAAAAACCGCATGAAAAAAGACCTATTAGAGGAGAAATAACATTTTTCGCAAAAGTGTCGAAAATGGCCATTTTTCGCAAAACAGCAAAGGGGGGACCAAAGGAAAATTTTCAAAAATGGCCGATTTTTTGGTCGAACTTCGGAAGGCTAAAATAATAGGAAATACAAGTCGCCTGATGGCCTAATTAGTATGGATTGAAAGCTAAACTATCCTAGATTTGTGCTATGCAAAAAACCGCATGAAAAAAGACCTATTAGAGGAGAAATAACATTTTTCGCAAAAGTGTCGAAAATGGCCATTTTTCGCAAAACAGCAAAGGGGGGACCAAAGGAAAATTTTCAAAAATGGCCGATTTTTTGGTCGAACTTCGGAAGGCTAAAATAATAGGAAATACAAGTCGCCTGATGGCCTAATTAGTATGGATTGAAAGCTAAACTATCCTAGATTTGTGCTATGCAAAAAACCGCATGAAAAAAGACCTATTAGAGGAGAAATAACATTTTTCGCAAAAGTGTCGAAAATGGCCATTTTTCGCAAAACAGCAAAGGGGGGACCAAAGGAAAATTTTCAAAAATGGCCGATTTTTTGGTCGAACTTCGGAAGGCTAAAATAATAGGAAATACAAGTCGCCTGATGGCCTAATTAGTATGGATTGAAAGCTAAACTATCCTAGATTTGTGCTATGCAAAAAACCGCATGAAAAAAGACCTATTAGAGGAGAAATAACATTTTTCGCAAAAGTGTCGAAAATGGCCATTTTTCGCAAAACAGCAAAGGGGGGACCAAAGGAAAATTTTCAAAAATGGCCGATTTTTTGGTCGAACTTCGGAAGGCTAAAATAATAGGAAATACAAGTCGCCTGATGGCCTAATTAGTATGGATTGAAAGCTAAACTATCCTAGATTTGTGCTATGCAAAAAACCGCATGAAAAAAGACCTATTAGAGGAGAAATAACATTTTTCGCAAAAGTGTCGAAAATGGCCATTTTTCGCAAAACAGCAAAGGGGGGACCAAAGGAAAATTTTCAAAAATGGCCGATTTTTTGGTCGAACTTCGGAAGGCTAAAATAATAGGAAATACAAGTCGCCTGATGGCCTAATTAGTATGGATTGAAAGCTAAACTATCCTAGATTTGTGCTATGCAAAAAACCGCATGAAAAAAGACCTATTAGAGGAGAAATAACATTTTTCGCAAAAGTGTCGAAAATGGCCATTTTTCGCAAAACAGCAAAGGGGGGACCAAAGGAAAATTTTCAAAAATGGCCGATTTTTTGGTCGAACTTCGGAAGGCTAAAATAATAGGAAATACAAGTCGCCTGATGGCCTAATTAGTATGGATTGAAAGCTAAACTATCCTAGATTTGTGCTATGCAAAAAACCGCATGAAAAAAGACCTATTAGAGGAGAAATAACATTTTTCGCAAAAGTGTCGAAAATGGCCATTTTTCGCAAAACAGCAAAGGGGGGACCAAAGGAAAATTTTCAAAAATGGCCGATTTTTTGGTCGAACTTCGGAAGGCTAAAATAATAGGAAATACAAGTCGCCTGATGGCCTAATTAGTATGGATTGAAAGCTAAACTATCCTAGATTTGTGCTATGCAAAAAACCGCATGAAAAAAGACCTATTAGAGGAGAAATAACATTTTTCGCAAAAGTGTCGAAAATGGCCATTTTTCGCAAAACAGCAAAGGGGGGACCAAAGGAAAATTTTCAAAAATGGCCGATTTTTTGGTCGAACTTCGGAAGGCTAAAATAATAGGAAATACAAGTCGCCTGATGGCCTAATTAGTATGGATTGAAAGCTAAACTATCCTAGATTTGTGCTATGCAAAAAACCGCATGAAAAAAGACCTATTAGAGGAGAAATAACATTTTTCGCAAAAGTGTCGAAAATGGCCATTTTTCGCAAAACAGCAAAGGGGGGACCAAAGGAAAATTTTCAAAAATGGCCGATTTTTTGGTCGAACTTCGGAAGGCTAAAATAATAGGAAATACAAGTCGCCTGATGGCCTAATTAGTATGGATTGAAAGCTAAACTATCCTAGATTTGTGCTATGCAAAAAACCGCATGAAAAAAGACCTATTAGAGGAGAAATAACATTTTTCGCAAAAGTGTCGAAAATGGCCATTTTTCGCAAAACAGCAAAGGGGGGACCAAAGGAAAATTTTCAAAAATGGCCGATTTTTTGGTCGAACTTCGGAAGGCTAAAATAATAGGAAATACAAGTCGCCTGATGGCCTAATTAGTATGGATTGAAAGCTAAACTATCCTAGATTTGTGCTATGCAAAAAACCGCATGAAAAAAGACCTATTAGAGGAGAAATAACATTTTTCGCAAAAGTGTCGAAAATGGCCATTTTTCGCAAAACAGCAAAGGGGGGACCAAAGGAAAATTTTCAAAAATGGCCGATTTTTTGGTCGAACTTCGGAAGGCTAAAATAATAGGAAATACAAGTCGCCTGATGGCCTAATTAGTATGGATTGAAAGCTAAACTATCCTAGATTTGTGCTATGCAAAAAACCGCATGAAAAAAGACCTATTAGAGGAGAAATAACATTTTTCGCAAAAGTGTCGAAAATGGCCATTTTTCGCAAAACAGCAAAGGGGGGACCAAAGGAAAATTTTCAAAAATGGCCGATTTTTTGGTCGAACTTCGGAAGGCTAAAATAATAGGAAATACAAGTCGCCTGATGGCCTAATTAGTATGGATTGAAAGCTAAACTATCCTAGATTTGTGCTATGCAAAAAACCGCATGAAAAAAGACCTATTAGAGGAGAAATAACATTTTTCGCAAAAGTGTCGAAAATGGCCATTTTTCGCAAAACAGCAAAGGGGGGACCAAAGGAAAATTTTCAAAAATGGCCGATTTTTTGGTCGAACTTCGGAAGGCTAAAATAATAGGAAATACAAGTCGCCTGATGGCCTAATTAGTATGGATTGAAAGCTAAACTATCCTAGATTTGTGCTATGCAAAAAACCGCATGAAAAAAGACCTATTAGAGGAGAAATAACATTTTTCGCAAAAGTGTCGAAAATGGCCATTTTTCGCAAAACAGCAAAGGGGGGACCAAAGGAAAATTTTCAAAAATGGCCGATTTTTTGGTCGAACTTCGGAAGGCTAAAATAATAGGAAATACAAGTCGCCTGATGGCCTAATTAGTATGGATTGAAAGCTAAACTATCCTAGATTTGTGCTATGCAAAAAACCGCATGAAAAAAGACCTATTAGAGGAGAAATAACATTTTTCGCAAAAGTGTCGAAAATGGCCATTTTTCGCAAAACAGCAAAGGGGGGACCAAAGGAAAATTTTCAAAAATGGCCGATTTTTTGGTCGAACTTCGGAAGGCTAAAATAATAGGAAATACAAGTCGCCTGATGGCCTAATTAGTATGGATTGAAAGCTAAACTATCCTAGATTTGTGCTATGCAAAAAACCGCATGAAAAAAGACCTATTAGAGGAGAAATAACATTTTTCGCAAAAGTGTCGAAAATGGCCATTTTTCGCAAAACAGCAAAGGGGGGACCAAAGGAAAATTTTCAAAAATGGCCGATTTTTTGGTCGAACTTCGGAAGGCTAAAATAATAGGAAATACAAGTCGCCTGATGGCCTAATTAGTATGGATTGAAAGCTAAACTATCCTAGATTTGTGCTATGCAAAAAACCGCATGAAAAAAGACCTATTAGAGGAGAAATAACATTTTTCGCAAAAGTGTCGAAAATGGCCATTTTTCGCAAAACAGCAAAGGGGGGACCAAAGGAAAATTTTCAAAAATGGCCGATTTTTTGGTCGAACTTCGGAAGGCTAAAATAATAGGAAATACAAGTCGCCTGATGGCCTAATTAGTATGGATTGAAAGCTAAACTATCCTAGATTTGTGCTATGCAAAAAACCGCATGAAAAAAGACCTATTAGAGGAGAAATAACATTTTTCGCAAAAGTGTCGAAAATGGCCATTTTTCGCAAAACAGCAAAGGGGGGACCAAAGGAAAATTTTCAAAAATGGCCGATTTTTTGGTCGAACTTCGGAAGGCTAAAATAATAGGAAATACAAGTCGCCTGATGGCCTAATTAGTATGGATTGAAAGCTAAACTATCCTAGATTTGTGCTATGCAAAAAACCGCATGAAAAAAGACCTATTAGAGGAGAAATAACATTTTTCGCAAAAGTGTCGAAAATGGCCATTTTTCGCAAAACAGCAAAGGGGGGACCAAAGGAAAATTTTCAAAAATGGCCGATTTTTTGGTCGAACTTCGGAAGGCTAAAATAATAGGAAATACAAGTCGCCTGATGGCCTAATTAGTATGGATTGAAAGCTAAACTATCCTAGATTTGTGCTATGCAAAAAACCGCATGAAAAAAGACCTATTAGAGGAGAAATAACATTTTTCGCAAAAGTGTCGAAAATGGCCATTTTTCGCAAAACAGCAAAGGGGGGACCAAAGGAAAATTTTCAAAAATGGCCGATTTTTTGGTCGAACTTCGGAAGGCTAAAATAATAGGAAATACAAGTCGCCTGATGGCCTAATTAGTATGGATTGAAAGCTAAACTATCCTAGATTTGTGCTATGCAAAAAACCGCATGAAAAAAGACCTATTAGAGGAGAAATAACATTTTTCGCAAAAGTGTCGAAAATGGCCATTTTTCGCAAAACAGCAAAGGGGGGACCAAAGGAAAATTTTCAAAAATGGCCGATTTTTTGGTCGAACTTCGGAAGGCTAAAATAATAGGAAATACAAGTCGCCTGATGGCCTAATTAGTATGGATTGAAAGCTAAACTATCCTAGATTTGTGCTATGCAAAAAACCGCATGAAAAAAGACCTATTAGAGGAGAAATAACATTTTTCGCAAAAGTGTCGAAAATGGCCATTTTTCGCAAAACAGCAAAGGGGGGACCAAAGGAAAATTTTCAAAAATGGCCGATTTTTTGGTCGAACTTCGGAAGGCTAAAATAATAGGAAATACAAGTCGCCTGATGGCCTAATTAGTATGGATTGAAAGCTAAACTATCCTAGATTTGTGCTATGCAAAAAACCGCATGAAAAAAGACCTATTAGAGGAGAAATAACATTTTTCGCAAAAGTGTCGAAAATGGCCATTTTTCGCAAAACAGCAAAGGGGGGACCAAAGGAAAATTTTCAAAAATGGCCGATTTTTTGGTCGAACTTCGGAAGGCTAAAATAATAGGAAATACAAGTCGCCTGATGGCCTAATTAGTATGGATTGAAAGCTAAACTATCCTAGATTTGTGCTATGCAAAAAACCGCATGAAAAAAGACCTATTAGAGGAGAAATAACATTTTTCGCAAAAGTGTCGAAAATGGCCATTTTTCGCAAAACAGCAAAGGGGGGACCAAAGGAAAATTTTCAAAAATGGCCGATTTTTTGGTCGAACTTCGGAAGGCTAAAATAATAGGAAATACAAGTCGCCTGATGGCCTAATTAGTATGGATTGAAAGCTAAACTATCCTAGATTTGTGCTATGCAAAAAACCGCATGAAAAAAGACCTATTAGAGGAGAAATAACATTTTTCGCAAAAGTGTCGAAAATGGCCATTTTTCGCAAAACAGCAAAGGGGGGACCAAAGGAAAATTTTCAAAAATGGCCGATTTTTTGGTCGAACTTCGGAAGGCTAAAATAATAGGAAATACAAGTCGCCTGATGGCCTAATTAGTATGGATTGAAAGCTAAACTATCCTAGATTTGTGCTATGCAAAAAACCGCATGAAAAAAGACCTATTAGAGGAGAAATAACATTTTTCGCAAAAGTGTCGAAAATGGCCATTTTTCGCAAAACAGCAAAGGGGGGACCAAAGGAAAATTTTCAAAAATGGCCGATTTTTTGGTCGAACTTCGGAAGGCTAAAATAATAGGAAATACAAGTCGCCTGATGGCCTAATTAGTATGGATTGAAAGCTAAACTATCCTAGATTTGTGCTATGCAAAAAACCGCATGAAAAAAGACCTATTAGAGGAGAAATAACATTTTTCGCAAAAGTGTCGAAAATGGCCATTTTTCGCAAAACAGCAAAGGGGGGACCAAAGGAAAATTTTCAAAAATGGCCGATTTTTTGGTCGAACTTCGGAAGGCTAAAATAATAGGAAATACAAGTCGCCTGATGGCCTAATTAGTATGGATTGAAAGCTAAACTATCCTAGATTTGTGCTATGCAAAAAACCGCATGAAAAAAGACCTATTAGAGGAGAAATAACATTTTTCGCAAAAGTGTCGAAAATGGCCATTTTTCGCAAAACAGCAAAGGGGGGACCAAAGGAAAATTTTCAAAAATGGCCGATTTTTTGGTCGAACTTCGGAAGGCTAAAATAATAGGAAATACAAGTCGCCTGATGGCCTAATTAGTATGGATTGAAAGCTAAACTATCCTAGATTTGTGCTATGCAAAAAACCGCATGAAAAAAGACCTATTAGAGGAGAAATAACATTTTTCGCAAAAGTGTCGAAAATGGCCATTTTTCGCAAAACAGCAAAGGGGGGACCAAAGGAAAATTTTCAAAAATGGCCGATTTTTTGGTCGAACTTCGGAAGGCTAAAATAATAGGAAATACAAGTCGCCTGATGGCCTAATTAGTATGGATTGAAAGCTAAACTATCCTAGATTTGTGCTATGCAAAAAACCGCATGAAAAAAGACCTATTAGAGGAGAAATAACATTTTTCGCAAAAGTGTCGAAAATGGCCATTTTTCGCAAAACAGCAAAGGGGGGACCAAAGGAAAATTTTCAAAAATGGCCGATTTTTTGGTCGAACTTCGGAAGGCTAAAATAATAGGAAATACAAGTCGCCTGATGGCCTAATTAGTATGGATTGAAAGCTAAACTATCCTAGATTTGTGCTATGCAAAAAACCGCATGAAAAAAGACCTATTAGAGGAGAAATAACATTTTTCGCAAAAGTGTCGAAAATGGCCATTTTTCGCAAAACAGCAAAGGGGGGACCAAAGGAAAATTTTCAAAAATGGCCGATTTTTTGGTCGAACTTCGGAAGGCTAAAATAATAGGAAATACAAGTCGCCTGATGGCCTAATTAGTATGGATTGAAAGCTAAACTATCCTAGATTTGTGCTATGCAAAAAACCGCATGAAAAAAGACCTATTAGAGGAGAAATAACATTTTTCGCAAAAGTGTCGAAAATGGCCATTTTTCGCAAAACAGCAAAGGGGGGACCAAAGGAAAATTTTCAAAAATGGCCGATTTTTTGGTCGAACTTCGGAAGGCTAAAATAATAGGAAATACAAGTCGCCTGATGGCCTAATTAGTATGGATTGAAAGCTAAACTATCCTAGATTTGTGCTATGCAAAAAACCGCATGAAAAAAGACCTATTAGAGGAGAAATAACATTTTTCGCAAAAGTGTCGAAAATGGCCATTTTTCGCAAAACAGCAAAGGGGGGACCAAAGGAAAATTTTCAAAAATGGCCGATTTTTTGGTCGAACTTCGGAAGGCTAAAATAATAGGAAATACAAGTCGCCTGATGGCCTAATTAGTATGGATTGAAAGCTAAACTATCCTAGATTTGTGCTATGCAAAAAACCGCATGAAAAAAGACCTATTAGAGGAGAAATAACATTTTTCGCAAAAGTGTCGAAAATGGCCATTTTTCGCAAAACAGCAAAGGGGGGACCAAAGGAAAATTTTCAAAAATGGCCGATTTTTTGGTCGAACTTCGGAAGGCTAAAATAATAGGAAATACAAGTCGCCTGATGGCCTAATTAGTATGGATTGAAAGCTAAACTATCCTAGATTTGTGCTATGCAAAAAACCGCATGAAAAAAGACCTATTAGAGGAGAAATAACATTTTTCGCAAAAGTGTCGAAAATGGCCATTTTTCGCAAAACAGCAAAGGGGGGACCAAAGGAAAATTTTCAAAAATGGCCGATTTTTTGGTCGAACTTCGGAAGGCTAAAATAATAGGAAATACAAGTCGCCTGATGGCCTAATTAGTATGGATTGAAAGCTAAACTATCCTAGATTTGTGCTATGCAAAAAACCGCATGAAAAAAGACCTATTAGAGGAGAAATAACATTTTTCGCAAAAGTGTCGAAAATGGCCATTTTTCGCAAAACAGCAAAGGGGGGACCAAAGGAAAATTTTCAAAAATGGCCGATTTTTTGGTCGAACTTCGGAAGGCTAAAATAATAGGAAATACAAGTCGCCTGATGGCCTAATTAGTATGGATTGAAAGCTAAACTATCCTAGATTTGTGCTATGCAAAAAACCGCATGAAAAAAGACCTATTAGAGGAGAAATAACATTTTTCGCAAAAGTGTCGAAAATGGCCATTTTTCGCAAAACAGCAAAGGGGGGACCAAAGGAAAATTTTCAAAAATGGCCGATTTTTTGGTCGAACTTCGGAAGGCTAAAATAATAGGAAATACAAGTCGCCTGATGGCCTAATTAGTATGGATTGAAAGCTAAACTATCCTAGATTTGTGCTATGCAAAAAACCGCATGAAAAAAGACCTATTAGAGGAGAAATAACATTTTTCGCAAAAGTGTCGAAAATGGCCATTTTTCGCAAAACAGCAAAGGGGGGACCAAAGGAAAATTTTCAAAAATGGCCGATTTTTTGGTCGAACTTCGGAAGGCTAAAATAATAGGAAATACAAGTCGCCTGATGGCCTAATTAGTATGGATTGAAAGCTAAACTATCCTAGATTTGTGCTATGCAAAAAACCGCATGAAAAAAGACCTATTAGAGGAGAAATAACATTTTTCGCAAAAGTGTCGAAAATGGCCATTTTTCGCAAAACAGCAAAGGGGGGACCAAAGGAAAATTTTCAAAAATGGCCGATTTTTTGGTCGAACTTCGGAAGGCTAAAATAATAGGAAATACAAGTCGCCTGATGGCCTAATTAGTATGGATTGAAAGCTAAACTATCCTAGATTTGTGCTATGCAAAAAACCGCATGAAAAAAGACCTATTAGAGGAGAAATAACATTTTTCGCAAAAGTGTCGAAAATGGCCATTTTTCGCAAAACAGCAAAGGGGGGACCAAAGGAAAATTTTCAAAAATGGCCGATTTTTTGGTCGAACTTCGGAAGGCTAAAATAATAGGAAATACAAGTCGCCTGATGGCCTAATTAGTATGGATTGAAAGCTAAACTATCCTAGATTTGTGCTATGCAAAAAACCGCATGAAAAAAGACCTATTAGAGGAGAAATAACATTTTTCGCAAAAGTGTCGAAAATGGCCATTTTTCGCAAAACAGCAAAGGGGGGACCAAAGGAAAATTTTCAAAAATGGCCGATTTTTTGGTCGAACTTCGGAAGG
This sequence comes from Montipora foliosa, assembly GCF_036669935.1. Lineage (NCBI taxonomy): Eukaryota > Metazoa > Cnidaria > Anthozoa > Scleractinia > Acroporidae > Montipora > Montipora foliosa. Next base: position 9,925,124 of record NC_090876.1, read on the forward strand.
CTAAAATAATAGGAAATACAAGTCGCCTGATGGCCTAATTAGTATGGATTGAAAGCTAAACTATCCTAGATTTGTGCTATGCAAAAAACCGCATGAAAAAAGACCTATTAGAGGAGAAATAACATTTTTCGCAAAAGTGTCGAAAATGGCCATTTTTCGCAAAACAGCAAAGGGGGGACCAAAGGAAAATTTTCAAAAATGGCCGATTTTTTGGTCGAACTTCGGAAGGCTAAAATAATAGGAAATACAAGTCGCCTGATGGCCTAATTAGTATGGATTGAAAGCTAAACTATCCTAGATTTGTGCTATGCAAAAAACCGCATGAAAAAAGACCTATTAGAGGAGAAATAACATTTTTCGCAAAAGTGTCGAAAATGGCCATTTTTCGCAAAACAGCAAAGGGGGGACCAAAGGAAAATTTTCAAAAATGGCCGATTTTTTGGTCGAACTTCGGAAGGCTAAAATAATAGGAAATACAAGTCGCCTGATGGCCTAATTAGTATGGATTGAAAGCTAAACTATCCTAGATTTGTGCTATGCAAAAAACCGCATGAAAAAAGACCTATTAGAGGAGAAATAACATTTTTCGCAAAAGTGTCGAAAATGGCCATTTTTCGCAAAACAGCAAAGGGGGGACCAAAGGAAAATTTTCAAAAATGGCCGATTTTTTGGTCGAACTTCGGAAGGCTAAAATAATAGGAAATACAAGTCGCCTGATGGCCTAATTAGTATGGATTGAAAGCTAAACTATCCTAGATTTGTGCTATGCAAAAAACCGCATGAAAAAAGACCTATTAGAGGAGAAATAACATTTTTCGCAAAAGTGTCGAAAATGGCCATTTTTCGCAAAACAGCAAAGGGGGGACCAAAGGAAAATTTTCAAAAATGGCCGATTTTTTGGTCGAACTTCGGAAGGCTAAAATAATAGGAAATACAAGTCGCCTGATGGCCTAATTAGTATGGATTGAAAGCTAAACTATCCTAGATTTGTGCTATGCAAAAAACCGCATGAAAAAAGACCTATTAGAGGAGAAATAACATTTTTCGCAAAAGTGTCGAAAATGGCCATTTTTCGCAAAACAGCAAAGGGGGGACCAAAGGAAAATTTTCAAAAATGGCCGATTTTTTGGTCGAACTTCGGAAGGCTAAAATAATAGGAAATACAAGTCGCCTGATGGCCTAATTAGTATGGATTGAAAGCTAAACTATCCTAGATTTGTGCTATGCAAAAAACCGCATGAAAAAAGACCTATTAGAGGAGAAATAACATTTTTCGCAAAAGTGTCGAAAATGGCCATTTTTCGCAAAACAGCAAAGGGGGGACCAAAGGAAAATTTTCAAAAATGGCCGATTTTTTGGTCGAACTTCGGAAGGCTAAAATAATAGGAAATACAAGTCGCCTGATGGCCTAATTAGTATGGATTGAAAGCTAAACTATCCTAGATTTGTGCTATGCAAAAAACCGCATGAAAAAAGACCTATTAGAGGAGAAATAACATTTTTCGCAAAAGTGTCGAAAATGGCCATTTTTCGCAAAACAGCAAAGGGGGGACCAAAGGAAAATTTTCAAAAATGGCCGATTTTTTGGTCGAACTTCGGAAGGCTAAAATAATAGGAAATACAAGTCGCCTGATGGCCTAATTAGTATGGATTGAAAGCTAAACTATCCTAGATTTGTGCTATGCAAAAAACCGCATGAAAAAAGACCTATTAGAGGAGAAATAACATTTTTCGCAAAAGTGTCGAAAATGGCCATTTTTCGCAAAACAGCAAAGGGGGGACCAAAGGAAAATTTTCAAAAATGGCCGATTTTTTGGTCGAACTTCGGAAGGCTAAAATAATAGGAAATACAAGTCGCCTGATGGCCTAATTAGTATGGATTGAAAGCTAAACTATCCTAGATTTGTGCTATGCAAAAAACCGCATGAAAAAAGACCTATTAGAGGAGAAATAACATTTTTCGCAAAAGTGTCGAAAATGGCCATTTTTCGCAAAACAGCAAAGGGGGGACCAAAGGAAAATTTTCAAAAATGGCCGATTTTTTGGTCGAACTTCGGAAGGCTAAAATAATAGGAAATACAAGTCGCCTGATGGCCTAATTAGTATGGATTGAAAGCTAAACTATCCTAGATTTGTGCTATGCAAAAAACCGCATGAAAAAAGACCTATTAGAGGAGAAATAACATTTTTCGCAAAAGTGTCGAAAATGGCCATTTTTCGCAAAACAGCAAAGGGGGGACCAAAGGAAAATTTTCAAAAATGGCCGATTTTTTGGTCGAACTTCGGAAGGCTAAAATAATAGGAAATACAAGTCGCCTGATGGCCTAATTAGTATGGATTGAAAGCTAAACTATCCTAGATTTGTGCTATGCAAAAAACCGCATGAAAAAAGACCTATTAGAGGAGAAATAACATTTTTCGCAAAAGTGTCGAAAATGGCCATTTTTCGCAAAACAGCAAAGGGGGGACCAAAGGAAAATTTTCAAAAATGGCCGATTTTTGGTCGAACTTCGGAAGGCTAAAATAATAGGAAATACAAGTCGCCTGATGGCCTAATTAGTATGGATTGAAAGCTAAACTATCCTAGATTTGTGCTATGCAAAAAACCGCATGAAAAAAGACCTATTAGAGGAGAAATAACATTTTTCGCAAAAGTGTCGAAAATGGCCATTTTTCGCAAACAGCAAAGGGGGGACCAAAGGAAAATTTTCAAAAATGGCCGATTTTTTGGTCGAACTTCGGAAGGCTACAAAATAGGAAATACAAGTCGCCTGATGGCCTAATTAGTATGGATTGAAAGCTAAACTATCCTAGATTTGTGCTATGCAAAAAACCGCATGAAAAAAGACCTATTAGAGGAGAAATAACATTTTTCGCAAAAGTGTCGAAAATGGCCATTTTTCGCAAAACAGCAAAGGGGGGACCAAAGGAAAATTTTCAAAAATGGCCGATTTTTTGGTCGAACTTCGGAAGGCTAAAATAATAGGAAATACAAGTCGCCTGATGGCCTAATTAGTATGGATTGAAAGCTAAACTATCCTAGATTTGTGCTATGCAAAAAACCGCATGAAAAAAGACCTATTAGAGGAGAAATAACATTTTTCGCAAAAGTGTCGAAAATGGCCATTTTTCGCAAAACAGCAAAGGGGGGACCAAAGGAAATTATTCAAAAATGGCCGATTTTTTGGTCGAACTTCGGAAGGCTAAAATAATAGGAAATACAAGTCGCCTGATGGCCTAATTAGTATGGATTGAAAGCTAAACTATCCTAGATTTGTGCTATGCAAAAAACCGCATGAAAAAAGACCTATTAGAGGAGAAATAACATTTTTCGCAAAAGTGTCGAAAATGGCCATTTTTCGCAAAACAGCAAAGGGGGGACCAAAGGAAAATTTTCAAAAATGGCCGATTTTTTGGTCGAACTTCGGAAGGCTAAAAAATAGGAAATACAAGTCGCCTGATGGCCTAATTAGTATGGATTGAAAGCTAAACTATCCTAGATTTGTGCTATGCAAAAAACCGCATGAAAAAAGACCTATTAGAGGAGAAATAACATTTTTCGCAAAAGTGTCGAAAATGGCCATTTTTCGCAAAACAGCAAAGGGGGGACCAAAGGAAAATTTTCAAAAATGGCCGATTTTTTGGTCGAACTTCGGAAGGCTAAAATAATAGGAAATACAAGTCGCCTGATGGCCTAATTAGTATGGATTGAAAGCTAAACTATCCTAGATTTGTGCTATGCAAAAAACCGCATGAAAAAAGACCTATTAGAGGAGAAATAACATTTTTCGCAAAAGTGTCGAAAATGGCCATTTTTCGCAAAACAGCAAAGGGGGGACCAAAGGAAAATTTTCAAAAATGGCCGATTTTTTGGTCGAACTTCGGAAGGCTAAAATAATAGGAAATACAAGTCGCCTGATGGCCTAATTAGTATGGATTGAAAGCTAAACTATCCTAGATTTGTGCTATGCAAAAAACCGCATGAAAAAAGACCTATTAGAGGAGAAATAACATTTTTCGCAAAAGTGTCGAAAATGGCCATTTTTAAACAGCAAAGGGGGGACCAAAGGAAAATTTTCAAAAATGGCCGATTTTTTGGTCGAACTTCGGAAGGCTAAAATAATAGGAAATACAAGTCGCCTGATGGCCTAATTAGTATGGATTGAAAGCTAAACTATCCTAGATTTGTGCTATGCAAAAAACCGCATGAAAAAAGACCTATTAGAGGAGAAATAACATTTTTCGCAAAAGTGTCGAAAATGGCCATTTTTCGCAAAGTAGCAAAGGGGGGACCAAAGGAAAATTTTCAAAAATGGCCGATTTTTTGGTCGAACTTCGGAAGGCTAAAATAATAGGAAATACAAGTCGCCTGATGGCCTAATTAGTATGGATTGAAAGCTAAACTATCCTAGATTTGTGCTATGCAAAAAACCGCATGAAAAAAGACCTATTAGAGGAGAAATAACATTTTTCGCAAAAGTGTCGAAAATGGCCATTTTTCGCAAAACAGCAAAGGGGGGACCAAAGGAAAATTTTCAAAAATGGCCGATTTTTTGGTCGAACTTCGGAAGGCTAAAAAAATAGGAAATACAAGTCGCCTGATGGCCTAATTAGTATGGATTGAAAGCTAAACTATCCTAGATTTGTGCTATGCAAAAAACCGCATGAAAAAAGACCTATTAGAGGAGAAATAACATTTTTCGCAAAAGTGTCGAAAATGGCCATTTTTCGCAAAACAGCAAAGGGGGGACCAAAGGAAAATTTTCAAAAATGGCCGATTTTTTGGTCGAACTTCGGAAGGCTAAAAAAATAGGAAATACAAGTCGCCTGATGGCCTAATTAGTATGGATTGAAAGCTAAACTATCCTAGATTTGTGCTATGCAAAAAACCGCATGAAAAAAGACCTATTAGAGGAGAAATAACATTTTTCGCAAAAGTGTCGAAAATGGCCATTTTTCGCAAAACAGCAAAGGGGGGACCAAAGGAAAATTTTCAAAAATGGCCGATTTTTTGGTCGAACTTCGGAAGGCTAAAATAATAGGAAATACAAGTCGCCTGATGGCCTAATTAGTATGGATTGAAAGCTAAACTATCCTAGATTTGTGCTATGCAAAAAACCGCATGAAAAAAGACCTATTAGAGGAGAAATAACATTTTTCGCAAAAGTGTCGAAAATGGCCATTTTTCGCAAAACAGCAAAGGGGGGACCAAAGGAAAATTTTCAAAAATGGCCGATTTTTTGGTCGAACTTCGGAAGGCTAAAATAATAGGAAATACAAGTCGCCTGATGGCCTAATTAGTATGGATTGAAAGCTAAACTATCCTAGATTTGTGCTATGCAAAAAACCGCATGAAAAAAGACCTATTAGAGGAGAAATAACATTTTTCGCAAAAGTGTCGAAAATGGCCATTTTTCGCAAAACAGCAAAGGGGGGACCAAAGGAAAATTTTCAAAAATGGCCGATTTTTTGGTCGAACTTCGGAAGGCTAAAAAAATAGGAAATACAAGTCGCCTGATGGCCTAATTAGTATGGATTGAAAGCTAAACTATCCTAGATTTGTGCTATGCAAAAAACCGCATGAAAAAAGACCTATTAGAGGAGAAATAACATTTTTCGCAAAAGTGTCGAAAATGGCCATTTTTCGCAAAACAGCAAAGGGGGGACCAAAGGAAAATTTTCAAAAATGGCCGATTTTTTGGTCGAACTTCGGAAGGCTAAAAAATAGCAAATACAAGTCGCCTGATGGCCTAATTAGTATGGATTGAAAGCTAAACTATCCTAGATTTGTGCTATGCAAAAAACCGCATGAAAAAAGACCTATTAGAAGAGAAATAACATTTTTCGCAAAAGTGTCGAAAATGGCCATTTTTCGCAAAACAGCAAAGGGGGGACCAAAGGAAAATTTTCAAAAATGGCCGATTTTTTGGTCGAACTTCGGAAGGCTAAAAAAATAGGAAATACAAGTCGCCTGATGGCCTAATTAGTATGGATTGAAAGCTAAACTATCCTAGATTTGTGCTATGCAAAAAACCGCATGAAAAAAGACCTATTAGAAGAGAAATAACATTTTTCGCAAAAGTGTCGAAAATGGCCATTTTTCGCAAAGTAGCAAAGGGGGGACCAAAGGAAAATTTTCAAAAATGGCCGATTTTTTGATCGAACTTCGGAAGGCTAAAAAAATAGGAAATACAAGTCGCCTGATGGCCTAATTAGTATGGATTGAAAGCTAAACTATCCTAGATTTGTGCTATGCAAAAAACCGCATGAAAAAAGACCTATTAGAGGAGAAATAACATTTTTCGCAAAAGTGTCGAAAATGGCCATTTTTCGCAAAACAGCAAAGGGGGGACCAAAGGAAAATTTTCAAAAATGGCCGATTTTTTGGTCGAACTTCGGAAGGCTAAAAAAATAGGAAATACAAGTCGCCTGATGGCCTAATTAGTATGGATTGAAAGCTAAACTATCCTAGATTTGTGCTATGCAAAAAACCGCATGAAAAAAGACCTATTAGAAGAGAAATAACATTTTTCGCAAAAGTGTCGAAAATGGCCATTTTTCGCAAAGTAGCAAAGGGGGGACCAAAGGAAAATTTTCAAAAATGGCCGATTTTTTGATCGAACTTCGGAAGGCTAAAAAAATAGGAAATACAAGTCGCCTGATGGCCTAATTAGTATGGATTGAAAGCTAAACTATCCTAGATTTGTGCTATGCAAAAAACCGCATGAAAAAAGACCTATTAGAAGAGAAATAACATTTTTCGCAAAAGTGTCGAAAATGGCCATTTTTCGCAAAGTAGCAAAGGGGGGACCAAAGGAAATTTTTCAAAAATGGCCGATTTTTTGGTCGAACTTCGGAAGGCTAAAAAATAGGAAATACAAGTCGCCTGATGGCCTAATTAGTATGGATTGAAAGCTAAACTATCCTAGATTTGTGCTATGCAAAAAACCGCATGAAAAAAGACCTATTAGAGGAGAAATAACATTTTTCGCAAAAGTGTCGAAAATGGCCATTTTCGCAAAGTAGCAAAGGGGGGACCAAAGGAAAATTTTCAAAAATGGCCGATTTTTTGATCGAACTTCGGAAGGCTACAAAATAGGAAATACAAGTCGCCTGATGGCCTAATTAGTATGGATTGAAAGCTAAACTATCCTAGATTTGTGCTATGCAAAAAACCGCATGAAAAAAGACCTATTAGAAGAGAAATAACATTTTTCGCAAAAGTGTCGAAAATGGCCATTTTTCGCAAAGTAGCAAAGGGGGGACCAAAGGAAAATTTTCAAAAATGGCCGATTTTTTGATCGAACTTCGGAAGGCTAAAAAAATAGGAAATACAAGTCGCCTGATGGCCTAATTAGTATGGATTGAAAGCTAAACTATCCTAGATTTGTGCTATGCAAAAAACCGCATGAAAAAAGACCTATTAGAAGAGAAATAACATTTTTCGCAAAAGTGTCGAAAATGGCCATTTTTCGCAAAGTAGCAAAGGGGGGACCAAAGGAAAATTTTCAAAAATGGCCGATTTTTTGGTCGAACTTCGGAAGGCTAAAAAATAGGAAATACAAGTCGCCTGATGGCCTAATTAGTATGGATTGAAAGCTAAACTATCCTAGATTTGCGCTATGCAAAAAACCGCATGAAAAAAGACCTATTAGAAGAGAAATAACATTTTTCGCAAAAGTGTCGAAAATGGCCATTTTTCGCAAAGTAGCAAAGGGGGGACCAAAGGAAAATTTTCAAAAATGGCCGATTTTTTGATCGAACTTCGGAAGGCTAAAAAAATAGGAAATACAAGTCGCCTGATGGCCTAATTAGTATGGATTGAAAGCTAAACTATCCTAGATTTGCGCTATGCAAAAAACCGCATGAAAAAAGACCTATTAGATGAGAAATAACATTTTTCGCAAAAGTGTCGAAAATGGCCATTTTTCGCAAAGTAGCAAAGGGGGGACCAAAGGAAAATTTTCAAAAATGGCCGATTTTTTGATCGAACTTCGGAAGGCTAAAAAAATAGGAAATACAAGTCGCCTGATGGCCTAATTAGTATGGATTGAAAGCTAAACTATCCTAGATTTGTGCTATGCAAAAAACCGCATGAAAAAAGACCTATTAGAAGAGAAATAACATTTTTCGCAAAAGTGTCGAAAATGGCCATTTTTCGCAAAGTAGCAAAGGGGGGACCAAAGGAAAATTTTCAAAAATATCCGATTTTTTGATCGAAGTCGGAAGGCTAAAAAAATAGGAAATTCAAGTCGCCTGATAGCTAATTAGTATGGATTGAAAGCTAAACTATCCTAGATTTGCGCTATGCAAAAAACCGCATGAAAAAAGACCTATTAGAAGAGAAATAACATTTTTCGCAAAAGTGTCGAAAATGGCCATTTTTCGCAAAGTAGCAAAGGGGGGACCAAAGGAAAATTTTCAAAAATGGCCGATTTTTTGGTCGAACTTCGGAAGGCTAAAAAAATAGGAAATACAAGTCGCCTGATGGCCTAATTAGTATGGATTGAAAGCTAAACTATCCTAGATTTGCGCTATGCAAAAAACCGCATGAAAAAAGACCTATTAGAAGAGAAATAACATTTTTCGCAAAAGTGTCGAAAATGGCCATTTTTCGCAAAGTAGCAAAGGGGGGACCAAAGGAAAATTTTCAAAAATGGCCGATTTTTTGATCGAACTTCGGAAGGCTAAAAAAATAGGAAATACAAGTCGCCTGATGGCCTAATTAGTATGGATTGAAAGCTAAACTATCCTAGATTTGCGCTATGCAAAAAACCGCATGAAAAAAGACCTATTAGAAGAGAAATACCCATTTTCGCAAAAGTGTCGAAAATGGCCATTTTTCGCAAAGTAGCAAAGGGGGGACCAAAGGAAAATTTTCAAAAATGGCCGATTTTTTGATCGAACTTCGGAAGGCTAAAAAAATAGGAAATACAAGTCGCCTGATGGCCTAATTAGTATGGATTGAAAGCTAAACTATCCTAGATTTGCGCTATGCAAAAAACCGCATGAAAAAAGACCTATTAGAAGAGAAATAACATTTTTCGCAAAAGTGTCGAAAATGGCCATTTTTCGCAAAGTAGCAAAGGGGGGACCAAAGGAAAATTTTCAAAAATGGCCGATTTTTTGATCGAACTTCGGAAGGCTAAAAAAATAGGAAATACAAGTCGCCTGATGGCCTAATTAGTATGGATTGAAAGCTAAACTATCCTAGATTTGCGCTATGCAAAAAACCGCATGAAAAAAGACCTATTAGAGGAGAAATAACATTTTTCGCAAAAGTGTCGAAAATGGCCATTTTTCGCAAAGTAGCAAAGGGGGGACCAAAGGAAAATTTTCAAAAATGGCCGATTTTTTGATCGAACTTCGGAAGGCTAAAAAATAGGAAATACAAGTCGCCTGATGGCCTAATTAGTATGGATTGAAAGCTAAACTATCCTAGATTTGCGCTATGCAAAAAACCGCATGAAAAAAGACCTATTAGAGGAGAAATAACATTTTTCGCAAAAGTGTCGAAAATGGCCATTTTTCGCAAAGTAGCAAAGGGGGGACCAAAGGAAAATTTTCAAAAATGGCCGATTTTTTGATCGAACTTCGGAAGGCTAAAAAAATAGGAAATACAAGTCGCCTGATGGCCTAATTAGTATGGATTGAAAGCTAAACTATCCTAGATTTGCGCTATGCAAAAAACCGCATGAAAAAAGACCTATTAGAGAGAAATAACATTTTTCGCAAAAGTGTCGAAAATGGCCATTTTTCGCATAGTAGCAAAGGGGGGACCAAAGGAAAATTTTCAAAAATGGCCGTTTTTTTGATCGAACTTCGGAAGGCTAAAAAAATAGGAAATACAAGTCGCCTGATGGCCTAATTAGTATGGATTGAAAGCTAAACTATCCTAGATTTGCGCTATGCAAAAAACCGCATGAAAAAAGACCTATTAGAGGAGAAATAACATTTTTCGCAAAAGTGTCGAAAATGGCCATTTTTGGCAAAGTAGCAAAGGGGGGACCAAAGGAAATTTTTCAAAAATGGCCGATTTTTGGGTCGAAGTTAGGAAGGCTAAAAAAATAGGAAATACAAGTCGCCTGATGGCCTAATTAGTATGGATTGAAAGCTAAACTATCCTAGATTTGCGCTATGCAAAAAACCGCATGAAAAAAAGACCTATTAGAAGAGAAATAACATTTTTCGCAAAAGTGTCGAAAATGGCCATTTTTGGCAAAGTAGCAAAGGGGGGACCAAAGGAAAATTTTTTAAAAATGGCCGATTTTTTGGTCGAACTTCGGAAGGCTAAAAAAATAGGAAATACAAGTCGCCTGATGGCCTAATTAGTATGGATTGAAAGCTAAACTATCCTAGATTTGCGCTATGCAAAAAACCGCATGAAAAAAGACCTATTAGAGGAGAAATAACATTTTTCGCAAAAGTGTCGAAAATGGCCATTTTTGGCAAAGTAGCAAAGGGGGGACCAAAGGAAAATTTTCAAAAATGGCCGATTTTTTGGTCGAACTTCGGAAGGCTAAAAAAATAGGAAATACAAGTCGCCTGATGGCCTAATTAGTATGGATTGAAAGCTAAACTATCCTAGATTTGCGCTATGCAAAAAACCGCATGAAAAAAGACCTATTAGAGGAGAAATAACATTTTTCGCAAAAGTGTCGAAAATGGCCATTTTTGGCAAAGTAGCAAAGGGGGGACCAAAGGAAATTTTTTAAAATGGCCGATTTTTTGGTCGAACTTCGGAAGGCTAAAAAAATAGGAAATACAAGTCGCCTGATAGCCTAATTAGTATGGATTGAAAGCTAAACTATCCTAGATTTGTGCTATGCAAAAAACCGCATGAAAAAAGACCTATTAGAGGAGAAAGAACATTTTTCGCAAAAGTGTCGAAATTGGCCATTTTTCGCAAAGTAGCAAAGGGGAGACCAAAGGAAATTTTTCAAAAATGGCCGATTTTTTGGTCGAACTTCGGAAGGCTAAAAAAATAGGAAATACAAGTCGCCTGATGGCCTAATTAGTATGGATTGAAAGCTAAACTATCCTAGATTTGCGCTATGCAAAAAACCGCATGAAAAAAGACCTATTAGAAGAGAAATAACATTTTTCGCAAAAGTGTCGAAAATGGCCATTTTTGGAAAAGCAAAGGGGGGACCAAAGGAAAATTTTCAAAAATGGCCGATTTTTTGGTCGAACTTCGGAAGGCTAAAAAAATAGGAAATACAAGTCGCCTGATGGCCTAATTAGTATGGATTGAAAGCTCTAAACTATCCTAGATTTGTGCTATGCAAAAAACCGCATGAAAAAAGACCTATTAGAAGAGAAATAACATTTTTCGCAAAAGTGTCGAAAATGGCCATTTTTGGCAAAGTAGCAAAGGGGGGACCAAAGGAAAATTTTCAAAAATGGCCGATTTTTGGTCGAACTTCGGAAGGCTAAAAAAATAGGAAATACAAGTCGCCTGATGGCCTAATTAGTATGGATTGAAAGCTAAACTATCCTAGATTTGTGCTATGCAAAAAACCGCATGAAAAAAGACCTATTAGAGGAGAAATAACATTTTTCGCAAAAGTGTCGAAAATGGCCATTTTTGGCAAAGTAGCAAAGGGGGGGACCAAAGGAAAATTTTCAAAAATGGCCGATTTTTTGATCGAACTTCGGAAGGCTAAAAAAATAGGAAATACAAGTCGCCTGATGGCCTAATTAGTATGGATTGAAAGCTAAACTATCCTAGATTTGTGCTATGCAAAAAACCGCATGAAAAAAGACCTATTAGAAGAGAAATAACATTTTTCGCAAAAGTGTCGAAAATGGCCATTTTTGGCAAAGTAGCAAAGGGGGGACCAAAGGAAAATTTTCAAAAATGGCCGATTTTTGATCGAACTTCGGAAGGCTAAAAAAATAGGAAATACAAGTCGCCTGATGGCCTAATTAGTATGGATTGAAAGCTAAACTATCCTAGATTTGTGCTATGCAAAAAACCGCATGAAAAAAAGACCTATTAGAAGAGAAATACATTTTTCGCAAAAGTGTCGAAAATGGCCATTTTGGCAAAGTAGCAAAGGGGGGACCAAAGGAAAATTTTCAAAAATGGCCGATTTTTTGGTCGAACTTCGGAAGGCTAAAAAATAGGAAATACAAGTCGCCTGATGGCCTAATTAGTATGGATTGAAAGCTAAACTATCCTAGATTTGTGCTATGCAAAAAAACCGCATGAAAAAAGACCTATTAGAAGAGAAATAACATTTTTCGCAAAAGTGTCGAAAATGGCCATTTTTGGCAAAGTAGCAAAGGGGGGACCAAAGGAAAATTTTCAAAAATGGCCGATTTTTTGGTCGAACTTCGGAAGGCTAAAAAAATAGGAAATACAAGTCGCCTGATGGCCTAATTAGTATGGATTGAAAGCTAAACTATCCTAGATTTGTGCTATGCAAAAAACCGCATGAAAAAAGACCCATTAGAGTAAAAAATAACATTTTTTCGCAAAAGTTGCGAAAATGGCCATTTTTGGCAAAGTATCAAAGGGGGGACCAAAGGAAAATTTTCAAAACTGGGCGCGATTATTTGATTCGAACTTCGGAAGGCTAAAAAAAGGAAATACAAGTCGCCTGATGGACTAATTATATGGATTGAAAGCTAACCTATCCCAGATTGGTGCTATGCAACAAACCGCATGATAAAAGAACTATTAGTGAAGAAATAACCATTTTTTCAGTCAAAGTGTCGACAAATGTCCATTTTTGGCAAAGTAGCAAAGGGGGGCCCAAGGAAAATTTTCAAAAAATGGCCGATTTTTTGATCGAACGTTCGGAAGGCAAAAAAATAGGTAATACAAGTCGCCTGATGGCCCTAATTATATGGATTGAAAGCTAAACTATCCTGTGAATGCACAAAAACAAAAACAACACACTCATGCACTCTACCTTTTGTTGTGAAAATCTGTAATGATCAGTATACCATGTGATTATGTGTTTTACAGCTAAATCTGAGTGACCCCAGCTTGAACACAGACGGTCCTCTGACACCAGCCATGAAATCTCAGACAGCGACCCAGTTATGGTTCCTGTAAACATCCTAACAGTCACAATACAGAGAGCTGCTGAACTGTATTAGCCTGTATTCAACAAAGTTGACTTCTGTAATTGTGTGCAATGACCTGATAGATTGTATGGAGCATGACCTGGGATTGGTTAATCGTCACAGCTATTTGGGCCTCGGGAAGCGCGAAAGTGGCACAAGCACCAAGTGGAGTGCGCTAGACTCTCCACCCAGCTTTGGGTCACATGACTGGCATCATTTGGCCATCTATCCTTACTCGATATTTTTTGTTTTATGAAACAGGTGCTATGAAGAGAGGTGTTGCTAATATCACTGACCTTAATATCCAACTTTTACTAGAATCTTTGTGAGTCTATTCATCTATTCATGTACACACTCTTCACGTGTTATCAGGGCAAACTTAAGACCAGGCTGATTATCAAAGTTTATGCCCACCTATCTCACATGAGGCCGCCTTTCAAATATCACAGGAAGCTGGCAAAAAGCATTGCTTCCATTGATTTAAACCAAACCCTGTAAATGCACAAAAACAAATTAAAACAACACACATGCACTCTACCTTTGGTTGTTAAAATCTGTAATGATCAGTATATTATGTGATTATGTGTTTTACAGGGAGAGAGGTTTCAATGAGCGACACAATTAAGACCAGGCTGATTATCAAAGTTTATGCCCACTGTATCTTACATGAGGCCGCCCTTCAAATATCACAGCAAGCTGGCAAAAAGCATCGCTTCCATTGATTTAAAAACCAAACCCTGTGAATGCACAAAAACGAAAACAACACACTCATGCACTCTACCTTTTGTTGTGAAAATCTGTAATGATCAGTATACCATGTGATTATGTGTTTTACAGCTAAATCTGAGTGACCCCAGCTTGAACACAGACGGTCCTCTGACACCAGCCATGAAATCTCAGACAGCGACCCAGTTATGGTTCCTGTAAACATCCTAACAGTCACAATACAGAGAGCTGCTGAACTGTATTCAGCCGGTATTCAACAAAGTTGACTACTGTAATTGTGTGCAATGACCTGATAGATTGTATGGAGCATGACCTGGGATTGGTTGATCATCACGGCTATTTGGGCCTCGGGAAGCGCGAAAGTGGCACAAGCACCAAGTGGAGCGCGCTAGACTCTCCACCCAGCTTGGGGTCACATGACTGGCATCATTTGGCCATCTATCCTTACTCAATATTTGTTTTATGAAACAGGTGCTATGAAGAGAGGTGTTGCTAATCTCACTGACCTTAATATCCAACTTTTACTAGAATCTTTGTGAGTCTATTCATCTATTCGTGTACACACTCTTCACGTGTTATCGAGGCAAACTTAAGACCAGGCTGATTATCAAAGTTTATGCCCACCTATCTCACATGAGGCCACCTTTCAAATATCACAGCAAGCTGGCAGAAAGCATTGCTTCCATTGATTTAAACCAAACCCTGTAAATGCACAAAAACAAGTTAAAACAACACACACATGCACTCTACCTTTGGTTGTTAAAATCTGCAATGATCAGTATATTATGTGATTATGTGTTTTACAGGGAGAGAGGTTTCAATGAGCGACGCAATTAAGACCAGGCTGATTATCAAAGTTTATGCCCACTGTATCTTACATGAGGCCGCCCTTCAAATATCACAGCAAGCTGGCAAAAAGCATCGCTTCCATTGATTTAAAAACCAAACCCTGTGAATGCACAAAAACAAAAACAACACACTCATGCACTCTACCTTTTGTTGTGAAAATCTGTAATGATCAGTATACCATGTGATTATGTGTTTTACAGCTAAATCTGTAAACATCCTAACAGTCACAATACAGAGAGCTGCTGAACTGTATTCAGCCGGTATTCAACAAAGTTGACTACTGTAATTGTGTGCAATGACCTGATAGATTGTATGGAGCATGACCTGGGATTGGTTGATCATCACGGCTATTTGGGCCTCGGGAAGCGCGAAAGTGGCACAAGCACCAAGTGGAGCGCACTAGACTCTCCACCCAGCTTGGGGTCACATGACTGGCATCATTTGGCCTTCTATCCTTACTCAATATTTGTTTTATGAAACAGGTGCTATGAAGAGAGGTGTTGCTAATCTCACTGACCTTAATATCCAACTTTTACTAGAATCTTTGTGAGTCTATTCATCTATTCATGTACACACTCTTCATGTGTTATAAGGGCAAACTTAAGACCAGGCTGATTATCAAAGTTTATGCCCACCTATCTCACATGAGGCCACCTTTCAAGTATCACACAAGCTGGCAGAAAGCATTGCTTCCATTGATTTAAACCAAACCCTGTAAATGCACAAAAACAAGTTAAAACAACACACACATGCACTCTACCTTTGGTTGTTAAAATCTGCAATGATCAGTATATTATGTGATTATGTGTTTTACAGGGAGAGAGGTTTCAATGAGCGACGCAATTAAGACCAGGCTGATTATCAAAGTTTATGCCCACTCTATCTTACATGAGGCCGCCCTTCAAATATCACAGCAAGCTGGCAAAAAGCATCGCTTCCATTGATTGAAAAACCAAACCCTGTGAATGCACAAAAACAAAAACAACACACTCATGCACTCTACCTTTTGTTGTGAAAATCTGTAATGATCAGTATACCATGTGATTATGTGTTTTACAGCTAAATCTGAGTGACCCCAGCTTCAACACAGACGGTCCTCTGACACCAGCCATGAAATCTCAGACAGCGACCCAGTTATGGTTCCTGTAAACATCCTAACAGTCACAATACAGAGAGCTGCTGAACTGTATTCAGCCTGTATTCAACAAAGTTGACTTCTGTAATTGTGTGCAATGACCTGATAGATTGTACGGAGCATGACCTGGGATTGGTTGATCGTCACGGCTATTTGGGCCTCGGGAAGCGCGAAAGTGGCACAAGCACCAAGTGGAGTGCGCTAGACTCTCCACCCAGCTTGGGATCACATGACTGGCATCATTTGGCCATCTATCCTTACTCGATATTTTTTGTTTTATGAAACAGGTGCTATGAAGAGAGGTGTTGCTAATATCACTGACCTTAATATCCAACTTTTACTAGAATCTTTGTGAGTCTATTCATCTATTCGTGTACACACTCTTCACGTGTTATCGAGGCAAACTTAAGACCAGGCTGATTATCAAAGTTTATGCCCACCTATCTCACATGAGGCCACCTTTCAAATATCACAGCAAGCTGGCAGAAAGCATTGCTTCCATTGATTTAAACCAAACCCTGTAAATGCACAAAAACAAGTTAAAACAACACACACATGCACTCTACCTTTGGTTGTTAAAATCTGCAATGATCAGTATATTATGTGATTATGTGTTTTACAGGGAGAGAGGTTTCAATGAGCGACGCAATTAAGACCAGGCTGATTATCAAAGTTTATGCCCACTGTATCTTACATGAGGCCGCCCTTCAAATATCACAGCACGCTGGCAAAAAGCATCGCTTCCATTGATTGAAAAACCAAACCCTGTGAATGCACAAAAACAAAAACAACACACTCATGCACTCTACCTTTTGTTGTGAAAATCTGTAATGATCAGTATACCATGTGATTATGTGTTTTACAGC
The DNA here is from genome assembly GCF_036669935.1 of Montipora foliosa. Lineage (NCBI taxonomy): Eukaryota > Metazoa > Cnidaria > Anthozoa > Scleractinia > Acroporidae > Montipora > Montipora foliosa. The sequence continues at coordinate 9,941,777 of NC_090876.1, forward strand.
TAAATCTGAGTGACCCCAGCTTGAACACAGACGGTCCTCTGACACCAGCCATGAAATCTCAGACAGCGACCCAGTTATGGTTCCTGTAAACATCCTAACAGTCACAATACAGAGAGCTGCTGAACTGTATTCAGCCGGTATTCAACAAAGTTGACTACTCTAATTGTGTGCAATGACCTGATAGATTGTATGGAGCATGACCTGGTATTGGTTGATCATCATGGCTATTTGGGCCTCGGGAAGCGCGAAAGTGGCACAAGCACCAAGTGGAGCGCGCTAGACTCTCCACCCAGCTTGGGGTCACATGACTGGCATCATTTGGCCATCTATCCTTACTCGATATTTTTTGTTTTATGAAACAGGTGCTATGAAGAGAGGTGTTGCTAATATCACTGACCTTAATATCCAACTTTTACTAGAATCTTTGTGAGTCTATTCATCTATTCATGTACACACTCTTCACGTGTTATCAGGGCAAACTTAAGACCAGGCTGATTATCAAAGTTTATGCCCACCTATCTCACATGAGGCCACCTTTCAAATATCACAGCAAGCTGGCAGAAAGCATTGCTTCCATTGATTTAAAACAAACCCTGTAAATGCACAAAAACAAATTAAAACAACACACACATGCACTCTACCTTTGGTTGTTAAAATCTTTAATGATCAGTATATAATGTGATTATGTGTTTTACAGGGAGAGAGGTTTCAATGAGCGACGCAATTAAGACCAGGCTGATTATCAAAGTTTATGCCCACTGTATCTTACATGAGGCCGCCCTTCAAATATCACAGCAAGCTGGCAAAAAGCATCGCTTCAATTGATTTAAAAACCAAACCCTGTGAATGCACAAAAACAAAAACAACACACTCATGCACTCTACCTTTTGTTGTGAAAATCTGTAATGATCAGTATACCATGTGATTATGTGTTTTACAGCTAAATCTGTAAACATCCTAACAGTCACAATACAGAGAGCTGCTGAACTGTATTCAGCCGGTATTCAACAAAGTTGACTACTGTAATTGTGTGCAATGACCTGATAGATTGTATGGAGCATGACCTGGGATTGGTTGATCATCACAGCTATTTGGGCCTCGGGAAGCGCGAAAGTGGCACAAGCACCAAGTGGACCGCACTAGACTCTCCACCAGGCTTGGGGTCACATGACTGGCATCATTTGGCCTTCTATCCTTACTCAATATTTGTTTTATGAAACAGGTGCTATGAAGAGAGGTGTTGCTAATGTCACTGACCTTAATATCCAACTTTTACTAGAATCTTTCAGAGTCTATTCATCTATTCATGTACACACTCTTCATGTGTTATCAGGGCAAACTTAAGACTAGGCTGATTATCAAAGTTTATGCCCACCTATCTCACATGAGGCCACCTTTCAAGTATCACAGCAAGCTGGCAAAAAGCATTGCTTTCATTGATTTAAACCAAACCCTGTAAATGCACAAAAACAAGTTAAAACAACACACACATGCACTCTACCTTTGGTTGTTAAAATCTGCAATGATCAGTATATTATGTGATTATGTGTTTTACAGGGAGAGAGGTTTCAATGAGCGACGCAATTAAGACCAGGCTGATTATCAAAGTTTATGCCCACTGTATCTTACATGAGGCCGCCCTTCAAATATCACAGCAAGCTGGCAAAAAGCATCGCTTCCATTGATTTAAAAACCAAACCCTGTGAATGCACAAAAACAAAAACAACACACTCATGCACTCTACCTTTTGTTGTGAAAATCTGTAATGATCAGTATACCATGTGATTATGTGTTTTACAGCTAAATCTGAGTGACCCCAGCTTGAACACAGACGGTCCTCTGACACCAGCCATGAAATCTCAGACAGCGACCCAGTTATGGTTCCTGTAAACATCCTAACAGTCACAATACAGAGAGCTGCTGAACTGTATTCAGCCTGTATTCAACAAAGTTGACTTCTGTAATTGTGTGCAATGACCTGATAGATTGTATGGAGCATGACCTGGGATTGGTTGATCGTCACAGCTATTTGGGCCTCGGGAAGCGCGAAAGTGGCACAAGCACCAAGTGGAGTGCGCTAGACTCTCCACCCAGCTTTGGGTCACATGACTGGCATCATTTGGCCATCTATCCTTACTCGATATTTTTTGTTTTATGAAACAGGTGCTATGAAGAGAGGTGTTGCTAATATCACTGACCTTAATATCCAACTTTTACTAGAATCTTTGTGAGTCTATTCATCTATTCATGTACACACTCTTCACGTGTTATCAGGGCAAACTTAAGACCAGGCTGATTATCAAAGTTTATGCCCACCTATCTCACATGAGGCCGCCTTTCAAATATCACAGGAAGCTGGCAAAAAGCATTGCTTCCATTGATTTAAACCAAACCCTGTAAATGCACAAAAACAAATTAAAACAACACACATGCACTCTACCTTTGGTTGTTAAAATCTGTAATGATCAGTATATTATGTGATTATGTGTTTTACAGGGAGAGAGGTTTCAATGAGCGACACAATTAAGACCAGGCTGATTATCAAAGTTTATGCCCACTGTATCTTACATGAGGCCGCCCTTCAAATATCACAGCAAGCTGGCAAAAAGCATCGCTTCCATTGATTTAAAAACCAAACCCTGTGAATGCACAAAAACGAAAACAACACACTCATGCACTCTACCTTTTGTTGTGAAAATCTGTAATGATCAGTATACCATGTGATTATGTGTTTTACAGCTAAATCTGAGTGACCCCAGCTTGAACACAGACGGTCCTCTGACACCAGCCATGAAATCTCAGACAGCGACCCAGTTATGGTTCCTGTAAACATCCTAACAGTCACAATACAGAGAGCTGCTGAACTGTATTCAGCCGGTATTCAACAAAGTTGACTACTGTAATTGTGTGCAATGACCTGATAGATTGTATGGAGCATGACCTGGGATTGGTTGATCATCACGGCTATTTGGGCCTCGGGAAGCGCGAAAGTGGCACAAGCACCAAGTGGAGCGCGCTAGACTCTCCACCCAGCTTGGGGTCACATGACTGGCATCATTTGGCCATCTATCCTTACTCAATATTTGTTTTATGAAACAGGTGCTATGAAGAGAGGTGTTGCTAATCTCACTGACCTTAATATCCAACTTTTACTAGAATCTTTGTGAGTCTATTCATCTATTCATGTACACACTCTTCACGTGTTATCAGGGCAAACTTAAGACCAGGCTGATTATCAAAGTCTATGCCCACCTATCTCACATGAGGCCGCCTTTCAAATATCACAGGAAGCTGGCAAAAAGCATTGCTTCCATTGATTTAAACCAAACCCTGTAAATGCACAAAAACAAGTTAAAACAACACACATGCACTCTACCTTTGGTTGTTAAAATCTGTAATGATCAGTATATTATGTGATTATGTGTTTTACAGGGAGAGAGGTTTCAATGAGCGACACAATTAAGACCAGGCTGATTATCAAAGTTTATGCCCACTGTATCTTACATGAGGCCGCCCTTCAAATATCACAGCAAGCTGGCAAAAAGCATCGCCTCAATTGATTTAAAAACCAAACCCTGTGAATGCACAAAAACAAAAACAACACACACGTGCACTCTACCTTTTGATGTTAAAATCTGTAATGATCAGTATATTATGTGATTATGTGTTTTACAGTGAGTGAGGTTTCAATGAGCGCTGCAGTTAAGACCAGGCTATTTATCAAAGCACCGGTTCCATTTATTTTAAGACCATTAGAAAGCACATGTACTTGTTTACATCTCTTATTACAGTTTCATTTAAATTCATCTACACTGTACCTGCAGTAAGTTAATATGTTTGTACAGTGTTACACGTATGGGTTCATTGGGTCATGTACACAATTTCATTATTGCTCTATGCCATCCAGCTTACCTTGTCAGACTTAAGAAAGTTTTAATGCAAGGCATTCTTCAAGCTGGAAAAAAGATGTGACGTTAAGTATGTCATTTGTAATACTAGGACATGTACAGACAAATTTTGACTTTGTTTACTTACTGATACCAAGAATTTCTGAGGGTTTTAAATTTTGTGAAAAAAACAAAACATATATTGGCTTCTTTACACAGATTCACAAACTTACCAAGTGGTGGGATAAATTCGTGCCTTGATTTCTCATTCGAAATCAACTTTGTGACCTCACATCTTTGCTTTCGTGAAGGATCCCGGAGTTTGCTTTCAAATTTTCAACCTTCTTGGCTGTTGCAATTCTCTTTTCATACTTCCATTCTTGCCATGTGTCCTTAGGCCCTGCACCAATTGACCCATCCATTGTCATTTTGTCATTCTGGTTTACATTTGCAAATGGTGAAAAGTAAAACGCGCAGTTGTTTAGTTAGCCAGACATTGATGATGCCCACTTCATGTCACAGGGGACCAGCTTCATTCTGAATGTAATCTGATGGCCTTGTGGAGTAGTTAACTGCTTACATGTACCTTCAATTTCTACCGTTTCTCTGCTTAAATGATCTGTGTAATGTTTCATTAATGGCCTGTCCTCAGGTGAATTTGACCCCATCAGTAGATGGTTGTCGTTACAACTTTGCAGCCTCTGTTATAGGTTTAGGATGCTAACGAGGTATGCTACAAATTGAAACCAATGATTAAAACATTATATGTTCTTGGGATAAATATTTACAGCTTGTAACTGAATCTAACATCAACATTTTAAGACTGGAGAAGAAAATTAGTAATTCATAGATCTTTGCAGTGAAGCACCAAAGAAAAAACAGAAACAAAACTTGTTTGAAATTAAGCAACTTTATCTTAAGGGTTATCCTTGTTTAAACCACCCCACCCTTTCTGACTGTTTACAGGTGGATTGAAATTACATGGCAAATTTCATGTAAGTAGTCTAAAAAGGTGTAGGAATAGAATTAGTGTAGATATGCTGAAAATTTGCACAACAACAATGAATGTAACTGCATGAGCTTGACTGCTTGGAGAAATAAATAGCAGTTGGTATAATGATTGCCCTGTGTATGTGCTATGTTTCTAGAAATATAATTACCGGTGGCAGTGTCATCCCTTCCAAATTGTGCCCCATCTGCCCCAATAGCAATGTATAGCACGCCTTTCTAGGCATTGAACCAATGTAGACAAGGAACTCTTTCATCCAGAAACAGATACAGGTCAGCAAGCTTCAAGAGGAAGGGCTTTAGAGGTCTGTACACTCCAGGAAATGCCTCAACATTAAATTTGGCAGCTAGTGTTTCTAGATCTATGATCACCCCAATGTCAATGTTTCGGATAAAACGTGCCAACGATTTGTATGGCACAATCTTAGCAACTTTACATTTCTTCATGAATTCAGTTTTGTTGTTTTAAGATTTCCTTGCACTTTCCTTTACTACATCTGAAGTATTCCGAATACTGGTGTACTTCTTTTTGCTGATAAGGCCACCTTAGTATAGGACACGCATACTTCTCACTTTGTTTCTTAAACTGTTCTCATATTCATGGATGTTGGTTTGTGCAATCTGTGGTATTATAGACTCTGTACAGGTTTTTGACATTCTAATGTATTCTGCCATACATTTCTTTGGGGCAGTGTTATAAGTGTAGTCCACATACCATCAAGGAATGGTTTGTCAGGCTGGGCCAATATTTTTTTCATCCCACAGTGAACTGGCCTCAGTACCTCTGGAGTTTTTTTTTCTTCTTCGCATAATCTGTGCCCTTGAAAGGTTTAGTTTCTCACTTGACTGCAAATCAAGCTCACTTGTTCTAGCAGGTAGTCTTGATCTTTTGTTCCTCACTTCACACTCATTTGTCAGTTCATCAATCTGTCAAAATTTGACAGTTATATTAAAATTATTATTATTATTATTATTATTATTATTATTATATTAAATAATATAATTTATTATATATCATTAGTTAATATTTAAATAGAAAAAGTGTTATTTATTTATTTATTTATTTATTCATTCATTTTTTACTTTAATATTTTGTAGATGATAGAAAAAATAAAATTAATATAAATTAATATATATAGTGAGGATATGAAAATAGAAATGAGACAAAGCGAGTGAGCGACATAGTACTAAGCTTTCATGGACCTCCTTCTCTCTGACACTGCACTGTACTACATAACTGTCATAGCAAGGCCACAGGCAGCCCAAGCTCGGTAAACGATTTATAGACTTTGTATGGGAAAACATACTTTGAGCTTATAAATGCTAAAATAAACTGTAAATGTAGAAATAAAGTTCGCTTACCTCTACACACGGTTGTCCTCGTCTTTTCTGTGCAATCGGAGGGCAAATTTGTGTCCGTTTTAGACGGGTTTGTGGCTTTCGAATTTTTGCGATGTCGTTAGTTGTCATTTCCCCTCATAAAGAGAAGAAAGGCTGGTGACTCGCGGCGGTCTCGTCCCACAAATTGCTCTTGCATCACGCACCAACGGTCCGAATCGCCATAAAAACACCACAGTCTTAAGCCCAGATAAATTTCCTATCACATCAACTCCACTCTGGGACCACACAACGATTTTTGGCGGATAAATTCCAAATAATGTTCGACTTTCTAAATCTTCCCATCCGTTGAGCTATAGATGTGTGGCTACGGCCGTTATAGCTTGATTGCGATCGTATTACATTCTGCGCTCTCATTGGCCAATTTAAAACAGTCTAATTATTGCGCGTGGATAGTGTTTCAAATTGGCCAATGAGAGTGCAGAATGTAATACGATCGCCAGCAAGCTATAACGTCAGTTTCCCACTGACCTTAATATCCAACTTTTACTACTGTCAATATTTGTGAGTCTATTCATCTATTGATGCACACACTCTTCACGTGTTATCAGGGCAAACTTAAATGGTGTCATTGGTGAGCTGTGCGCTTTCGCAATTCAGTCCTAATACTGCAAGTAAAGGGTCATTAGCACTGCCAATTACTATTATTTTATTATTAACTACAATCGATGCGAGTCTGTTCACTTATTGATGTACACACACTTCACGTGTTATCCAGGCAAACTTTACTGTCATTCGTGATGCTTGCGGTGTGTTTTGTCCAATCTGTGACGATCAGATGATGTATTGTTTTGTCAAGTTTTGCAGACAGCGACCCAGTTATGGTTCCTGTAAACATCCTAACAGTCACAATACAGAGAGCTGCTGAACTGTATTCAGCCTGTATTCAACAAAGTTGACTTCTGTAATTGTGTGCGATGACCTGATAGATTGTATGGAGCATGACCTGGGATTGGTTGATCGTCACGGCTATTTGGGCCTCGGGAAGCGCGAAAGTGGCACAAGCACCAAGTGGAGTGCGCTAGACTCTCCACCCAGCTTGGGATCACATGACTGGCATCATTTGGCCATCTATCCTTACTCGATATTTTTTGTTTTATGAAACAGGTGCTATGAAGAGAGGTGTTGCTAATATCACTGACCTTAATATCCAACTTTTACTAGAATCTTTGTGAGTCTATTCATCTATTCGTGTACACACTCTTCACGTGTTATCGAGGCAAACTTAAGACCAGGCTGATTATCAAAGTTTATGCCCACCTATCTCACATGAGGCCACCTTTCAAATATCACAGCAAGCTGGCAGAAAGCATTGCTTCCATTGATTTAAACCAAACCCTGTAAATGCACAAAAACAAGTTAAAACAACACACACATGCACTCTACCTTTGGTTGTTAAAATCTGCAATGATCAGTATATTATGTGATTATGTGTTTTACAGGGAGAGAGGTTTCAGTGAGCGACGCAATTAAGACCAGGCTGATTATCAAAGTTTATGCCCACTGTATCTTACATGAGGCCGCCCTTCAAATATCACAGCAAGCTGGCAAAAAGCATCGCTTCCATTGATTGAAAAACCAAACCCTGTGAATGCACAAAAACAAAAACAACACACTCATGCACTCTACCTTTTGTTGTGAAAATCTGTAATGATCAGTATACCATGTGATTATGTGTTTTACAGCTAAATCTGAGTGACCCCAGCTTGAACACAGACGGTCCTCTGACACCAGCCATGAAATCTCAGACAGCGACCCAGTTATGGTTCCTGTAAACATCCTAACAGTCACAATACAGAGAGCTGCTGAACTGTATTCAGCCGGTATTCAACAAAGTTGACTACTCTAATTGTGTGCAATGACCTGATAGATTGTATGGAGCATGACCTGGTATTGGTTGATCATCATGGCTATTTGGGCCTCGGGAAGCGCGAAAGTGGCACAAGCACCAAGTGGAGCGCGCTAGACTCTCCACCCAGCTTGGGGTCACATGACTGGCATCATTTGGCCATCTATCCTTACTCGATATTTTTTGTTTTATGAAACAGGTGCTATGAAGAGAGGTGTTGCTAATATCACTGACCTTAATATCCAACTTTTACTAGAATCTTTGTGAGTCTATTCATCTATTTATGTACACACTCTTTACGTGTTATCAGGGCAAACTTAAGACCAGGCTGATTATCAAAGTTTATGCCCACCTATCTCACATGAGGCCGCCTTTCAAATATCACAGGAAGCTGGCAAAAAGCATTGCTTCCATTGATTTAAACCAAACCCTGTAAATGCACAAAAACAAGTTAAAACAACACACATGCACTCTACCTTTGGTTGTTAAAATCTGTAATGATCAGTATATTATGTGATTATGTGTTTTACAGGGAGAGAGGTTTCAATGAGCGACACAATTAAGACCAGGCTGATTATCAAAGTTTATGCCCACTGTATCTTACATGAGGCCGCCCTTCAAATATCACAGCAAGCTGGCAAAAAGCATCGCCTCAATTGATTTAAAAACCAAACCCTGTGAATGCACAAAAACAAAAACAACACACACGTGCACTCTACCTTTTGATGTTAAAATCTGTAATGATCAGTATATTATGTGATTATGTGTTTTACAGTGAGTGAGGTTTCAATGAGCGCTGCAGTTAAGACCAGGCTATTTATCAAAGCACCGGTTCCATTTATTTTAAGACCATTAGAAAGCACATGTACTTGTTTACATCTCTTATTACAGTTTCATTTAAATTCATCTACACTGTACCTGCAGTAAGTTAATATGTTTGTACAGTGTTACACGTATGGGTTCATTGGGTCATGTACACAATTTCATTATTGCTCTATGCCATCCAGCTTACCTTCTCAGACTTAAGAAAGTTTTAATGCAAGGCATTCTTCAAGCTGGAAAAAAGATGTGACGTTAAGTATGTCATTTGTAATACTAGGACATGTACAGACAAATTTTGACTTTGTTTACTTACTGATACCAAGAATTTCTGAGGGTTTTAAATTTTGTGAAAAAAACAAAACATATATTGGCTTCTTTACACAGATTCACAAACTTACCAAGTGGTGGGATAAATTCGTGCCTTGATTTCTCATTCGAAATCAACTTTGTGACCTCACATCTTTGCTTTCGTGAAGGATCCCGGAGTTTGCTTTCAAATTTTCAACCTTCTTGGCTGTTGCAATTCTCTTTTCATACTTCCATTCTTGCCATGTGTCCTTAGGCCCTGCACCAATTGACCCATCCATTGTCATTTTGTCATTCTGGTTTACATTTGCAAATGGTGAAAAGTAAAACGCGCAGTTGTTTAGTTAGCCAGACATTGATGATGCCCACTTCATGTCACAGGGGACCAGCTTCATTCTGAATGTAATCTGATGGCCTTGTGGAGTAGTTAACTGCTTACATGTACCTTCAATTTCTACCGTTTCTCTGCTTAAATGATCTGTGTAATGTTTCATTAATGGCCTGTCCTCAGGTGAATTTGACCCCATCAGTAGATGGTTGTCGTTACAACTTTGCAGCCTCTGTTATAGGTTTAGGATGCTAACGAGGTATGCTACAAATTGAAACCAATGATTAAAACATTATATGTTCTTGGGATAAATATTTACAGCTTGTAACTGAATCTAACATCAACATTTTAAGACTGGAGAAGAAAATTAGTAATTCATAGATCTTTGCAGTGAAGCACCAAAGAAAAAACAGAAACAAAACTTGTTTGAAATTAAGCAACTTTATCTTAAGGGTTATCCTTGTTTAAACCACCCCACCCTTTCTGACTGTTTACAGGTGGATTGAAATTACATGGCAAATTTCATGTAAGTAGTCTAAAAAGGTGTAGGAATAGAATTAGTGTAGATATGCTGAAAATTTGCACAACAACAATGAATGTAACTGCATGAGCTTGACTGCTTGGAGAAATAAATAGCAGTTGGTATAATGATTGCCCTGTGTATGTGCTATGTTTCTAGAAATATAATTACCGGTGGCAGTGTCATCCCTTCCAAATTGTGCCCCATCTGCCCCAATAGCAATGTATAGCACGCCTTTCTAGGCATTGAACCAATGTAGACAAGGAACTCTTTCATCCAGAAACAGATACAGGTCAGCAAGCTTCAAGAGGAAGGGCTTTAGAGGTCTGTACACTCCAGGAAATGCCTCAACATTAAATTTGGCAGCTAGTGTTTCTAGATCTATGATCACCCCAATGTCAATGTTTCGGATAAAACGTGCCAACGATTTGTATGGCACAATCTTAGCAACTTTACATTTCTTCATGAATTCAGTTTTGTTGTTTTAAGATTTCCTTGCACTTTCCTTTACTACATCTGAAGTATTCCGAATACTGGTGTACTTCTTTTTGCTGATAAGGCCACCTTAGTATAGGACACGCATACTTCTCACTTTGTTTCTTAAACTGTTCTCATATTCATGGATGTTGGTTTGTGCAATCTGTGGTATTATAGACTCTGTACAGGTTTTTGACATTCTAATGTATTCTGCCATACATTTCTTTGGGGCAGTGTTATAAGTGTAGTCCACATACCATCAAGGAATGGTTTGTCAGGCTGGGCCAATATTTTTTTCATCCCACAGTGAACTGGCCTCAGTACCTCTGGAGTTTTTTTTTCTTCTTCGCATAATCTGTGCCCTTGAAAGGTTTAGTTTCTCACTTGACTGCAAATCAAGCTCACTTGTTCTAGCAGGTAGTCTTGATCTTTTGTTCCTCACTTCACACTCATTTGTCAGTTCATCAATCTGTCAAAATTTGACAGTTATATTAAAATTATTATTATTATTATTATTATTATTATTATTATATTAAATAATATAATTTATTATATATCATTAGTTAATATTTAAATAGAAAAAGTGTTATTTATTTATTTATTTATTTATTTATTCATTCATTTTTTACTTTAATATTTTGTAGATGATAGAAAAAATAAAATTAATATAAATTAATATATATAGTGAGGATATGAAAATAGAAATGAGACAAAGCGAGTGAGCGACATAGTACTAAGCTTTCATGGACCTCCTTCTCTCTGACACTGCACTGTACTACATAACTGTCATAGCAAGGCCACAGGCAGCCCAAGCTCGGTAAACGATTTATAGACTTTGTATGGGAAAACATACTTTGAGCTTATAAATGCTAAAATAAACTGTAAATGTAGAAATAAAGTTCGCTTACCTCTACACACGGTTGTCCTCGTCTTTTCTGTGCAATCGGAGGGCAAATTTGTGTCCGTTTTAGACGGGTTTGTGGCTTTCGAATTTTTGCGATGTCGTTAGTTGTCATTTCCCCTCATAAAGAGAAGAAAGGCTGGTGACTCGCGGCGGTCTCGTCCCACAAATTGCTCTTGCATCACGCACCAACGGTCCGAATCGCCATAAAAACACCACAGTCTTAAGCCCAGATAAATTTCCTATCACATCAACTCCACTCTGGGACCACACAACGATTTTTGGCGGATAAATTCCAAATAATGTTCGACTTTCTAAATCTTCCCATCCGTTGAGCTATAGATGTGTGGCTACGGCCGTTATAGCTTGATTGCGATCGTATTACATTCTGCGCTCTCATTGGCCAATTTAAAACAGTCTAATTATTGCGCGTGGATAGTGTTTCAAATTGGCCAATGAGAGTGCAGAATGTAATACGATCGCCAGCAAGCTATAACGTCAGTTTCCCACTGACCTTAATATCCAACTTTTACTACTGTCAATATTTGTGAGTCTATTCATCTATTGATGCACACACTCTTCACGTGTTATCAGGGCAAACTTAAATGGTGTCATTGGTGAGCTGTGCGCTTTCGCAATTCAGTCCTAATACTGCAAGTAAAGGGTCATTAGCACTGCCAATTACTACTATTTTATTATTAACTACAATCGATGCGAGTCTGTTCACTTATTGATGTACACACACTTCACGTGTTATCCAGGCAAACTTTACTGTCATTCGTGATGCTTGCGGTGTGTTTTGTCCAATCTGTGACGATCAGATGATGTATTGTTTTGTCAAGTTTTGCTGAGTGGTTTCATCAAGAGATGCGGTTATCACCCGGCTGATCATTATCAAAGTCCATGCACATTAACACTATGTCGCTAGTAGCAGTCACTTGTGATATCACAGTAAACTGCTGAATTAATGCACAAAATTTCTTGGTTTGAAAACCAAACCCATCTTTCAAGAGAAGTTGCAGGAACGGTGACGTTTGCAAAACTCTTGCCTGCCATCAATGTGCTTGACTTCCACAAACTCAACAAGCCTTGTGTTTTTAATCAAGGGTTTGGCTGACATCATAGTTTCTCCTTGTGTTACAATTTTTATTTCCACATTGGTTTGTCCTGCTCATGTGAGATGCGGCTCATTCAATCTCAAGATTGGAGGAGTGTTAGGTTTAGCATCTCGGAGATCATGGGCGGGAATCCCACTGGGGACCTGAACATTTTTTCAGGATTCTTACTTGGCATTTGCTCAACATGTAACTTTGAAGATCATTCCTTAATTTTCACCACAATCATCAAACACATTTTAGCATCAGATTGTCTAGTTTTATCCTTTTTCTCACACATTCACCTACTTACTTTTATGAAACAGGTGCTATGAAGAGAGGTGTTGCTTTCCCACTGACCTTAATATCCAACTTTTACTACAATCGTTGTGAGCCTATTCCTCGATTGATGTACACATTGGTGATGCTTGGAGTGTGTTTTGTCCAATATATGGTGATCAGGTTATGTACTGTTTTTTCAAGTTTTGCTGGGTGGTTTCATCAAGAGGTGCAATTATCACCAAGCTGATCATTAACAAGGTTCCGGCCTACACATTGACATTATAGGTGCGGTTACACTCACCATGGTAAATGCCATTTCCCATGGTAAATTATCCCACGGTGCCTCACACTTGGGTTTTAGTATACCGTGTTAACTAAGGGTCACACGTTACGAAGATTACCGAGGTAAAACGAAATCTCACGCAATTCATTGGCGGGAAATTAAATCACAACTTCATCAGCATAGCGATTTGCTCTTGTACCTCGGGCATCAAAACACCCTTCCAACTTCCCACGTTAAATGTCATGGGCGCTTCCACTGATCTTTTTGACGTATCCATGGATATTTAACACGGGAAATGTACCTCGGGAAGCGTCGGTCACACTACTAAATACAGTTTCCCGTGGTAAAAAGGCAATTTACCACGGTAAAAGTGCCCCGTGTAACCGCACCTTATGTCTCTAGTAGCAGTCGCTTGTAATATCATAGGAAACTGGCAATTAATGCACAAAGTTCGTTCCTTTGAAAACCAAATCCATCCATCAAGATAATTTGCAGGAACGTTGAAGTTTGTAAAACTCTTGCCTGCCACCAATGTGCGTGGCTTTCATTCCCATAAACTCAACGTGCCTTGTGTTTTTTAATCAAGAGTTTGGTTAACATCATAGTTTCTCCCTGTTTTACGAATTTTATTTCGACACTGGTTTGTCCCGCTATTGCAAGATACAGCTCCTTCAATGTCAATATTGGAGGAGTGTTAGCTAGCTGTAGCATCTCAGAGATTATGGTTGGGAATCCAACTGGAGGCCTGAATTTTTTTTTCAGGCTTCTTACTTGGCAGTTGCTCAACATGTAACTTCGACGATCATTCCTTAATTTTCACCATAATCATCAAATTGATTTTAGCATCAGATTGTCTAATTTTATCCTTTTTCTTACACATTCGCTTACTCGCTTCATGAAAGATTTTGAAGTTGTTTTCTTATCGGGAAGATGTTTGGTTGTTAAACACCTCCACCACTCGGGATTCTTAAGCCCATGGTATGTTATCATACCGTTTTGATTTAGTGGCATTGTAACTGAAGCTACAATTTTGAGACACTTTGTTAACAGAGGACACTAGTAAGGACACTTTTATTGTTTTCAAAGAAAAATAGCTGCAAACGTACTTTTGCGGGAATCCCTTCCCCCTCCCCCCTAATCAATGTTGTACCGCTGTTGTTAAGGGTCTTTAAGGCAACAGAAAATAACCCAACATTGTTCCGGGGAGTGGAGGGGGGGGGGGGGGGGGGGGCATGTTCGAACCGAGCTTGAAATAGCCCCTATAAGATAAGAGTGTCTCAACAATTTTGACGCCGATTGTAAATCTGAGTGATCCCAGCTGGAACACAGACCATCCTTTGGCACCAGCCATGAAATCTCAGACAGTGACCCGGTTATGGTTCCTGTAAACATCCTAACAGTCACAATACAGAGAGCCGCTGAACTGACAAAGTTGACTACTTTGTGTGATTGTATGGAGTATGACCTGGGATTGGTTGATCACGGCTATGTGGTCTTCGGGAAGCAAGAAAGTGACACAAGCACCAAGTGGAGCGCGCTTAACTCTCCACCCAGCTTGGGGTCACGTGACTGGCATCATTTGGCCATCTATCCTTACTCGATATTTGTTTTATGAAACTGGTGGTATGAAGAGAGGTTTTGCTTTCACACTGACCTTAATATCCAACTGTAATTTCAATCGTTGTGAGTCAGGGATCTCTGGCATCTCCCACAACAAGCCACAGGAACATGACTCAAATTTTTTTCCTAACTTCGGCAGTTTTTTCACGCTGTTTTATGTCATATAACTATAACTGAACGCTGACTGAAGGTGTCACATAATACTCCTCTCCTTAATAGAGCTAACTGTTACTGAATTTGATAGGCATTTCTACATATCTTTCTGATAATTACAAACTAAAGGGTACACTGACTCAAAGAGTATTTCTTTTCCATAATTAATTCTGTTACTGATGTGCACACACGTCACTAATGTTATCCTGATGTGATTCTTTTACTGATGTACACACGCTTCGCATGTTGTCCATACAAACGTTTTGGCTGATAGTGATGCCTGCAGTGTGTAGTACCACTCGGTAATGATCAGATTATGTACCGTATTGGCAATTTTTGATGGGTGGTTTCAACAAGAGATCCAGTTACATGTATCACCAGGCTGATCATTATCAAAGTCCATGCTCGTTTACGCTGTGTCGCTAGTAGCAGTCGCTTGTAATATCACTGCAAAGTGGCAATTGATGCACAGTCAACGTTTGTTGCTTTTAAAACCAAACCCATCTTTTCCAGAAAATTTGCAGGAACGGCGCAATATATAAAATTCTTTCCTGCTACCAATTTGCTTGGGTTTGATTCCCATAGAGTCAAAGAGTGTGTTGTTTTTCAATCAAGGAGTTCGGCTGACATTCTAATTTCTGCCCGCATTTCCAAGTTTATCATTTCCACATTGGTTTGTCCTGCTCTTAAGGGATACGGCTCCTTCAATGTCAATATTGGAGGTGTATGGTTCTTAACTAGTATCTGAGAGGTCATGGGTGTGAATGCCACTGTATGGCCTAAATCTTTTTCAGGCGTCTCACATGGCAGTTTCTCAACATGTAACTGATCCATAAACATCTCATCAGGCATTGTAATAATTGTACGGGAGCATTGTATGGGATGAGTCTCTTTGAATCTGTTTGAGTAAAATGCTCAAATTTTGTTCTTTTTAAAACCGAACCCATCTTTCAAAAAAATTTGCAGGAACGGCTTAGTTTGTGAAACTCTTTCCTGCTACCAATGTGCTTTGGTTTGAATCCCATAAAGTCAAAGAGCGTGTTGTTTTTCAATCAAGGAGTTTGGCTGACGTCTTAATTTCTGCCTGCATTAATTATCAACTTCATTTCAACATTCGTTTGTCCTGCTCTTAAGAGATAATGGCTCCTTTAAATTCAATATTGAAGGAAGTATAGCTCTAGTATCTCTGAGGTCATGGGTGTGAATCCCACTGAGTGCCCTAATTTTTTTTTCCAGGGTTCTCACAGGGCAGTTGCTCAATACGTAACTTCAAAGATCATTCCTTAAAGGGAACCTCCACTAAAACAGGAATATATCTTTAAAATAGTTAACATAATGCTCTCAATCAAAATTGTTCGAACGTTTCCCAATGGAATCGTTTGTATCCGAAATAAATGAATTTCAAAAACGCTTGTTTTGGGTTTTAAATTTCTCGGGCGCCGCCATCTTGAATAATTGTGACGTGTCGTGGTTGCCCTATTGTTTTAAAACAAAAGCTCTTTGTGCAAATACAAAAGAGCAACCATAACACGTCACAATTATTCAAGATGGCGGCGCCCAGGAAATTTGAAAACCAAAACAAGCGTTGTTGAAATTCATTTATTTCGGATACAAACGATTCCATTAGAAAACGTTTGAACAATTTTGATTGTAAACGTTATGTTAAATATTTTGAAGTTGTATTCTTGTTTTAGTGGAGGTTTCCTTTAATTTATCCATAAATCATTCAGATATTAGCTGCAGATTCTCTAGATTTTTTAAACGACTCCTTTTGTTACATGTTCCCTGACTCTGCTCGTGATTAGTTTCGTTGTTAAAGTGGTACTACGACCAAAAAAATATTTTGTTTTTCCTTTGGATTTCAAAACTATGTTAACTAAACACTACTCACCCAAGTTTTAAGTTCTGATTTTAAAAAGACACCTATTTATTTTAGCTGGAATTTTCTTATTTATTGGTCCGCCATTACTAACTTTAAAATCTTGAGAGAGCTGGGTCGAGGAGAAAATGACGTGAAACAATCACTAGTTTAAGAATGCAATACGTGTGTACGCGGCCTAATTAATATGCAGCACGGGAGTTTCGGGTTTTTCAGACTTTTCAACCCGTGTTTTGCATATATAATAAATTGCGGTTACACGCTGAAATTTTAAGCTAGTGAGTAAATGACGTCATTTTCTCTAGATCCAACCCTCTGAGGTCCAATCGGCCAGTTTTGAACGTGAGTAATGGCGGACCATAAAATCCAAAACTTACACTCAAAATAAACAGCCTTTGGATAAACCTCAAAGCTCAAAATTTTGCCAGTTAGGTGTTAAGCGAACACGCTTTCAAAATCTGAAGAAAAAAAAGGAAATGATTTTTTGATCATAGTACCACTTTAATTTGATCCTAGGAGATTTTTTAAAACGGTCTTTTTATCCTACGCTGCACTGAAAGCAACATCTTCATCGCACAGGAAGCTCACACCAATGATATGTTAATACTTGATGGGCGATTTGTATGGGATGAGTCATGTCAGTCATCAGGCATTTTAATTGTGCAGCAGGAGCATTGTAAATGAAACTAGATGTAAGAAACCCCAGCTTGCAACACGGACGGTCCTCTGACACCAGCCATGAAATCTCAGACAGCGACCCGGTTATGGTGCCCGTAACATCCTAACAGTCACGATACAGCAACCTGCTGAACTGCATTCAGCCTGTATTCAACAAAGTTGACTACTGTACCTGTGTGAAATGACCCGTTAGTTTTAATAGCGCATTACCTGGGATTGCTCGATGATCACGGCTATGTGGGTCTTGGGAACGCGAAAGTGAAACAAGCACCAAGTGGAGTGCGTGAAACTCCCCACCCAGCTTGGGGTCCTGTGACTGGCGCTTTTGGCCATCCTTCCTTATTCGATTCGTTTTAAAAAACAGGCAGCACGAAGAGAGGTGTTGCTTTCCTATGGACCTTAATATCAAAGTTGTTCAAAGTATCATTTGCCCCAAATGCAGTTACAAGTATTATTACTTCTTTTCGTCTTTGGTTTGTTTTGCTCTTAAGAGATATGGCTCCTTCAAATACAATATTGGAGGAGTATAGCTCTAGTATCTCTGAGGTCATGGGTGTGAATCCCACTGAGTGCGCCAATTTTTTTCCAGGTTTCTCACAGGGCAGTTGCTCAACATGTAACTTCAAAGATCATTCCTTAATTTCATCCATCAACATCATGGAGATGTTATCTGCATATTCCGGATTCCTGCTTTTCCATACGTGTCTCTGTACTGGGTAAGTAAGGGCTACCTGTAGCCCTTACTTTGAGGCCCGATTTGCTTTAAAGTTCACAATATTTCAGTGTTTGTTTTTATGTTACAATACCTTGCTCAATATCAAGTTATATCAATTTCATGTCCGGCGGGGTTAGTATCTGGATGTGAGACCAAAACAATATACCCCTCACAAAACCGAAGCATCGGACCGAAAATACTATTAACACTAACAAATGCGAACTCAGCAAGGTACAGATTTTGTTACCTTGCTTTATGCAAAACAAATATTGATGCAAAAGTAAATAACTATGGATACACAGTTTTCAGAAAGAGCAGAAGGAAGTTTCCGGGACTGTCGATCGAGAATAAAATATTTACGACATGAAAACAACATTAATTTTGAACCGTGAATATAGAATATATAAAGTTACGATGAGCAACAACCATTTTGGGAGATTTTTGCTACGTTCAAATAAATCGCAAAATCGAAAGTGACATGGCCGGAATTCAGCGGGCGCCGTGATTAAGTTACCGCGGTATGTTTACTCGCCAAACAGTGAAGCATCTGTGTCAAATGATGGCAAGATACCGGGTTTTTGTGAGTTTCTTTTTCTGTCAAGTGTTATAAAGTTTGACAATAAAATGAGCGAAGTCAAAACAAAGATCACAATCGCCCAACTCTTTGAGGTTGAACATTTGTTCATGCAAAGTCAAAATTTACTCTCCAAGACGCGTACGACGTTATTTATCACCAGGTAATTCCATCATTTTGGAAATAGCAGCTACTTTATTATTCATCGGCGTCACAATTTTTCACTGATTTTGGGGCTCATTTTGTTGAAACTCAAGCACGCTTCCAACAGGCCTGTGAACCCTTCCTGCTTACAGAGCAATACTAAAAAAACGCTCCCATATCACATTTCAACCCAAGCTCGAAAATTCAATACACAACATGATATTATAATTCACAAAGGCAGAAAATACCACAGAATCCTTTTCCAGCGAAAAATTTATTGAAACAAAAAACATA
>NC_090876.1:9965988-10018488 GCF_036669935.1 Montipora foliosa
GACAGCGACCCGGTTATGGTTCCTGTAAACATCCTAACAGTCACAATACAGAGAGCTGCTGAACTGTATGCAGCCTGTATTCAACAACGTTGACTACTGCAATTGTGATGACATATTAGATTGTATGGAGCATGACCTGGGATTGGTTGATGATCACGGCTATGTGGGTCTCGGTTAGCGCGAAAGTGAAACAAGCACCAAGTGGAGTGCGCAATACTCTCCACCCAGCTTGCATGGGTTCCCATGACTGGCATCTTTTGGACATCTTTCCTTATTCGATTCGTCTTAAGAAACAGGCAGCATGAAGAGAGTTGTTGCCTTCCTGTGGACCTTAATATCCAACTTCAGTTACCAATTCTGTGCGTCAGATGTCTCTTTGATAGCTCCAAGGACAAGATACTGAACATAATTTACACACCTATTATTTTCCTAACTTTGGCAGTTTTGTGACATTTTTATTTCATATGGATCTAAGGGGCAAACTGATGGTGTCACACAATACTATAGTCCACTCCTTAACAGATCCAACAGTTAATTTCCTTTGATTTGATTAGAATTTTCTACAGATCTATCTGATTCTTACAAAGGTAGAATTGTACAGTTATTTCAGTCTATGAACATGTGCACATAACACAGTGCAGCCAAAAGTTAAGAACAGCCAAGATGCTATTTGTTCTCTTTTAATTTGTGATGACCACATAATGTATTTTTATTGCAAGTATTCAACAGCAGGTGCAATTTTTGACCAACCTGATCATGATTTGAATTCATTACACATTATCAAACGTTCTATGACACTGGCGACAGTAAGTTCCGATATTACAACTTAAAAAAGGAAAAAAGTCTTACCATACTGTTATTTATTTGAAGAAATCAGAGCAATTTTCCCTCATAAAAGGTACATGTACTCACGAATATTTTGCAGTACAGTTGAGAGAGCTGTTGATTGCCAAGGATATACTTTGATTTGCTCCCTTATTATTATGGCAAAAACTTGTCCAAAGTATCATTTGCCCAAAATGCAGTTACAAGTATTACTTCTTTTCATCTTTGGTTCGTTTTGCTCTTAAGAGATATAGCGCCTTCAAATACAATTTTGGAGGAGTATAGCTCTCGAACTTCGGAAGGCCAAAAAAATAGGAAATACAAGTCGCCTGATGGCCTAATTAGTATGGATTGAAAGCTAAACTATCCTAGATTTGTGCTCTGCAAAAAACCGCATGAAAAAAGACCTATGAGAGGAGAAATAACATTTTTCGCAAAAGTATCAAAAATGGCCATTTTTCACAAAATACCAAAGGGGGGACTAAAGAAAATTTTTCAAAAATGGCCGATTTTTTGGTCGAACTTCGGAGAGCTAAAATAATAGGAAATACAAGTCGCCTGATGGCCTAAATAGTGTGGATTGAAAGCTAAACTATCCTAGATTTGTGCTCTGCAAAAAACCGCATGGAAAAAGACCGATTAGACGAGAAATAACATTTTATCTAAAAGTGTCGTAAATGGCCATTTTTCGCAAAATAGCAAAGGAAAGCAAAGGAAATTTTTCAAAAATGGCCGATTTTTTGGTCGAACTGCGGAAGGCTAAAAAAATAGGACAGACAAGTCCTATGATAGCCTAATTAGTATGGATGGAAAGCTAAAGAATTCTAGATTTGCACTATGCAAAAAACCGCATGAAAAAAGACCGATTAGACGAGAAATAACATTTTATGTAAAGGTGCCGAAAATGGCCATTTTTTGCAAAATGGCAAAGGGGGGACCAAAGGTTAATTTTCAAAAATGGCCGATTTTTTGGTCGAACTTCGGAAGGCTAAAAAAATAGGAAAGACAAGTCCTATAATAGGCTAATTAGTATGGATGGAAAGCTAAAGTATCCTAGATTTGTACTATGCAAAACACCGCTTGAAAAAAGACCGATTAGACGAGAAATAACATTTTATGTAAAGGTGCCGAAAATGGCCATTTTTTGCAAAATGGCAAAGGGGGGACCAAAGGTTAATTTTCAAAAATGGCCGATTTTTTGGTTGAACTTCGGAAGGCTAAAAAAATAGGAAAGACAAGTCCTATAATAGGCTAATTAGTATGGATGGAAAGCTAAAGTATCCTAGATTTGTACTATGCAAAACACCGCTTGAAACATACCTATTAGAAGAGAAGTAGTGATTTTTCCGAAAGTGTCGAAAACCGTGGTTTTTGGCAAAATGGTAAAGCGGGGACCAAGGGAATATCTTCCAAAATGGCCGATTTATTTGGAAAAGTTTGGAAGGCCAAGAAACTAGGAAATACAAGTCGCCCTATAGTCTAATTAGTATGGATCGATCGAAAGCTAATCTATCCTAGATTTGCACTTTGCAAAACGCCGCTTCAAAAAAGACCGATTAGACGAGAAATAACAATTTTTCTAAAAGTATTGAAAATGGCCATTTTTGCAAAGTAGGAAAGTGGGGACCAAAGCAAATTGTTTTAAAAGTGGCCGATTTTTTGGTCGAACGTCGGAAGGCTAAAAAAATAAGAAAGTCAAGTCCTGTAATAGCCTAATTAGTATGTATCGAAAGGTTATCTATCCTAGATTTGCGCTGTGCAAAAAACCGCTTAAAAAAACACCTATTAGAAGAGATTTTTCCAAAAGTGTTGAAAACCGCGTTTTTGAGCAAAATGGCAAAGGTGGGACGAAAAAGAATCTTGGAAAACATCGGTTTCTTTTGGCAAACTTCGGAAGGCTAAAAACTAGAATCTTCGCTTATTTTTGTTTTTTTTAAAAGATTTTTTTGTTGCATGGGATGCGCGGTGGCCTCATGGTTAGAGTGCTGTACTCCGGATCGAGTGGTCCGTTTTCGGGTCTTCGCCGGGGCATTGGCTTGTGTTCTTTGGGAAGACACTTTACTCTCACGGTGCCTCTCTCCACCCAGGTGTATAGATGGGTACGGGCGAAAATGCTGGGGGAAAACCTGCGATGGACTAGCATCCCATCCAGTGGGAGTAGAAATACTCCTAGTCGCTTCATGCTGCGGAAACCGAAGATAAGCGCCGGCCAGATGGGCCCTGCTAAGCTCGTAACAGAGACTTTACCTTCTTTTTACAGTTGGAATTAGCTTGAAAAATCGGCTATTTTTTAAGATTTGCTATGGATCCCGCCTTTGCGATGTGGCCGAAAATAGCAATTTTTGACACATTTGGTAACAGTGGTTTGTGTCTTGTAATAGGTCTTTTTTCAAGCGCCTTTTTGCATGGCACAATTCTGGGATAGTTGAAATTGCGATCTATAGCAATTAAGCAACAAGAAATTTGGCTAAAAATCGAAGATTATTCTAGGGGTTTCCCTTCGTCTTTTTGAAGAATTTTTAGTTCTCTTACAGTAGATTTTTTCAAGCTGTTTTTTGCCAGCACAAATCTATGATCCTTACCTACTACGCGATTTTGTATGTCATAGTTGTTTAATACCGTAGAAAACTTTCCTAAAATCGCAACTCTTTTTGAACATTTGCTAAGGGTCCCCCCTATGTTAGTTAAGCTTTTGGTGCATGCCAATTAGGCTATTAGGCCACCTTTATTTCCTAGGCTCTTAGTTCCAATTATCAACATCACTATCAGAAGAGATCAGCATTGGTACAGAGCCACTAGTCAAGTGCAAGACTTTCAAGTACCTAGGGAGTATTGTTTCAGAGAATACGAGGTTGGAGGATGAACTATCTCTCAGAATGGGAAGAGCGAGTGCTGTGTTTGGAAACGTGAGGGAGAGACTGTGGAACAATCAACATGTGTCTATCCGTGTGAAATGCAAAGTGTACAGAGCGACAGTACTGGCTACTCTATTGTGCGGTGCTGAAACTTGCACTGTCTACAGAGTGCAGGTGAAGAAACTCCACGCGCACATGATGAGACACCTTTGAGCCATAATGAACATCTCATGGAAAGACAAGACAACCAACATAGAAGTGTTGAAACGAGCTGGTCTACCATCAATGGAGGACATGCTAATACAGATGAACCTGAGATGGCTCGGACATGTTGAGAGGATGGACCACCAGCGTCTCCCTCGGCAGCTACTCTACTCACAGTTATGCGAGGGCAAACGCAATCAGGGTAGACCAAGACTCAGATTTAAAAACACTGTAAAAAGAAACCTGGAGAAGCTGGACATAGACAGGAGTTCCTGGCAGCAGAAGGCTAAGGACAGAGCTGTGTGGAGGAATCTGATCAGACCCAAATGAGACAGCCATTGTCCCCCACGACAGGCTGCTATGATGATGAGCCTTCGGAACTTTGCCTAAAAAATATGTAGTTTGGAAGATTTGCAAAGGGGATTCCCTTTAACGTTTGGCCAAAAATCGTGATTTTAGACACTTTTAATAAAAGTTTTATTTCTCTTATAATAGGTATTTTTTTCAAATCGTTAAGGCCTAAAAATTGGCCATTTTTGATGATTGCTTCCGAAGAAAACTCCCGAAGGCTAAAAAACTCGGAAATACAAGTCGCCTTATAGGCGAATTAGTATGGATCGAAAGCTTAACTGTCACAGATTTGTGATGTGCAAAAAAACCGCTTGGCTGTGTGGCCATGTATAGTTATTTAGGGCTTTTTCTGCTCTGTATGTCTATTTTGGGCTTTATTTCGTTGCTTAGGGCCTACAGTATGTTTGGCTGTGTTGTGGACTGTTTAGGGTTGTGCGGTGCTATGTATGGCTGCTGAGAGCAATGTGCTTTGCTACCTAATGTAGATGTATAGCTGATTATGGTTGTGTGGGTGGTCGGGTTATGTAGTGCTCCGACCCTAACGGCCTCCTCTCCCCACCCCTTATCCCTCAGGACGGGCTGACACTCAAGTATTGAATTGGTCAGCGGAGTTCCAAATAAAGGCTGGTTGCCATCATTGCATGAACGCTATGAAAAATAATCAACGATTTCTACTCCCTTTCACAAGATTTGATCTTTATGGCCTTTCGTAACCGGTTTAGAACTTTTCTTGGGTTAGACGTAAGTTCTTCGTGCTGTGTTTAGGGGAATATCTTTCAAAAAAAATATCAGCTTTGAGCACTCGTTGATGATGTCAGAGTATGCCCAATTATTTTCACTCGATATCACAAAGTTCCAGCTGATCGCCTTGAATGGAAAATTTCTCTTTGGTTTCTTGTTAACAGCGTTTGCAGAAGGACTCCTTGGAGACAGAACCCTCAGAAAACCTTTCAGAAGTTGTTTACAAGGTTCGTAGGTACATCTTTAATGGATCTCCTACGTACAGTTCAGGAAAACAATATTGTTTCCTATTCATGTACATGCACTGTACCAATATTTAACCATATAACTTTTAATTAAGCTGTAGTTTAAATATCTTAATGTGAAAAACATTGCAAAAGCTTCCTGTAGTGCGTAACAGAATTGCAAATGGTTATGTTATTGATGATTCTTATAAAATTGTTCAGTGTTCTGTTGTCAAAATTCTATTTTGACAAATTTCAAAATCTTTCCGTAGAACTGTAAATTTGGTTTCAGCCCACTCGACTATTTTGAGCTAGAAGAAAATCCATGAATTAGTTACTTTATTATCAGAGGAAACAAACAGAGGAGCAGTTGCATGCGCACACTGTGGATATTGTGCATAACAAAGTGTGGCTTTTACTTCGTGTAGAAGACACACATGACGTAACAAAAGCTTTAGGGATCTTTAGGGATTTGAAATTCTGAATGGGTATTGTTTCACGATTTTTGTTCTATTGTTTTACGTCATGTGAGTCTTCTACACGAAGTAAAAGCGCAAAGTTTACTGCTTATTATTTTGTTCTAAATAATGTAGCTGCTCTTTGATGCTGCCTATAAATCTCTGCTGTTATCACTGTTTACATTTTGTCTCATTAACATATGAGTTAGCTGAGAGAAGGCATCTTGCTATTTACAAATTCGCTTCAAAACTTAAAAGAATCTGTTAAACATAGTTAAATTTCCAATTTTGATAAGGAGCTACTTATTAGCCATCAAAAACTATGAACTTATTGACTGAGTGGGAGGGCCGGACGGGAAAATATTTGGCCTGAATTCATGGTGTATGGACTGAGCGCAGTGAGGTCCGTGCTCCATGACCGAGGGCCAAATATTTTCCTGTCCGGCCCGACCTTAACTCAGTCAATAAGCATTTTATCATTATGGGCTCTTTACAATATTCAATTGAGCACTCAGAATATGAAGTTTGGACAAAACAAGTAACAAAAATTTGCACAGAAAATTGTTTGCATTTCCTTTTCTGGCTGTAAATAACTTGGATTTTAAAAAGCGACGAAATCCTCTAAAATTGCATTGCGCTGAGCAGTATGTGCATATGGCACTCATACAGCCATTTTCCCGATAGTTTTACAGTAAAAGCGCACGGCCCTACAGGCCATATGATAATGATAAATTCTTGGGTGGCAAAAGCACTGAGCCTATACATTCTTTGTAAAATATTGAATTTTCAAAGCGTGACTCATTAGTTATCAGGTAAAGTTTCTGAGACAGTTCATTATGTAATGCACTTTCAGTATTCAAGTGCTACTAATTTTTTGACTGATAGATTAGAAAAAAAAGGGCTTATGCTGATAAGGCAAAAAATGCACATACAATACTACAGTAGTTGCTTGGCAAAAGGAAGAAGGACATCTGAAAGATCAGAGTCCTAGATGCCCCTATACTGTACAACTGGTACATTACCAAGCCCTTGGTATAGAAATTGTGACAGACCACACAGCCACAAACGTTTCTCTGGGCTCTTTTTGAGGAGTGCGTGGGAACAAATGGTGCAGGGCTGTCAACTCCCAAACTTGTCAAATATTGAAAAGTGATAGGGATGGAATGATAGATGGCATCATATCACACTTGTTAAATCATTTCTGATGACATCATATTGTCTTTTACACAAAAAGAAAGTAGTCACCATCCCACAAGCCAGGGAAAAGTCAAAAAATGCGTAAACGATGTCATTGGCATTGCAACATTTGATTTGATTGGTTTATATCAGACTAATCACGTGAGCATTATTGCTCAAATTACAATCAGTCAATACACTTGCAAGAGTTTATGAGGAAAATAAACATTCAAATTTTTGTCATTATCAAATGAAATGTTAAAAAATTAACTCAAGAAACACAAATTATTTGAAACTTTATTGTTGTGAAAGTCGATTCTTAATAGAAATGACAAAATTCGGGGATTAATCAGGAGATTTCAGATGGTAATCTTGAGGTCAGGAGATTTGGTCCGAAATCTGGAGTCTCCCAGATTATGTGGGAGAATTTCAAGACAGTGCTGATGGGGTCAATGGTGTGTGGTCCTTATCTGAGAGGACTTGGTCTATCAAACTAGTAAACCATTTTCAAGATGTTATCACAAGAGCAGCACTAATCTTCCTCAGATATTTTAAGACCTTCCAATGAGTTTTAGTGCAGCAAGAACTTGAAGCCACCTCTTTCCACACTGTAATCTGATGCACAACCAACTATATAGGCAGCAGTATCTTATCTGGATCCCCAGGAATCGTAAAGGACTGTGACAGTCTTGAGAATGACTATTTTTTTGTGTGTGTGCTAAAGGGAGAGAAAACTACATGGTTAAACGAGCTGTAGCTCTGAAATAACTGAAACTGCAATAAAATTAATGTCTTAGTATTATTGGAAAATATTAGCACTCGCTAGTGGTCTCAGTCCTCCCTTCACATACGTGTGTGGGCTGGGTGGGTGGACGAGATTAAAATAATAAAATTGGACTGAGCAGCCAGAGGCACCTTACAGGCCGACTTCTGATCTCAACCTAGAGGTTTTGAGAACTGTAAACCGTCATGAAGCTTTTTGTTATGTGCAATACATATAAATTATATAAATCCTAGACCATAACCATAACCCTATTTTAGGATGATGTTCAGGAATTCCAAGAGGACCCACGTTCAGATGAGGAGGTTAGTTTGAAGGGCATCAATTTGCAAATTTTGCTTTAAATTAATTTCTGTCATTCTGTTTTTTGTTCGTCACTGATTTCTACTAATTATCAATTCAACTTCCAAAATTTTGTATTTGTGTCGTTATTAAATTTATCAAACTGTGCTCTTTTAGGTTCTTGGAGAAATAAAGGATATTTATTTTAGTGGTTCTTCATTTGATTCAAGTGATCATGAACTTCATGTAAGTACTGTCACAAACACAGAGGTGGGCATTACATGGCTAACATTCTTTTGAAATTACCCAGAGGAATCAGGGCTTTCGTTTACGGCTGGAGTCCAGACGTTTTGTTGGGTTGTTATTAACCAGAACTTCACATCTGGTACAATATTGGTAGATTTGTTGGCTTCTTTTAAGACAATCATGCGCAATCAATCCTTTGCCTTATTAACATTTTGCGTACTAAACGGAAGAAATTATTATAATAAATATTTTGGCATTTTTTCCATTCACGCGATTAGTTTCGTTTTCTTTAAATTTTTTTCTGCAATCTAAAGAATGCAGAGTTTCATGTAATTTATAGGGGACCCAGACCTCCTTGAGGGTCTCTGCCCAAGGCAATTGCAAATCTTACAACAGAAAATAACTATGTCCAGTACTTTCATTGTCACATCCGGGACTTTGAAAAGCTATCAAAAACCCTGCACAATGGCTCAATCATGTGAAAGTGAGTGACCAAAAGAAGCCTACTTTTGAGCTAAAGAAAGTCTGATTATTTTTGAAAAAGGTGTACTGTAAGAGAGTACTCATTAATTTTTTATGTAAATGATACTAGCTGATTCTTTTTGTCAGTATGGTGCAAATGTACATGTAATTTGCCCTTATGTCACTGTCATATAATGGCTCCACAAGGCACAGCTAAAGAGGGTTAAAGTGGGGCATCCCAACATTTGTGTCGTGCTTTGCCTCCTTGGTTTAAGCAAGCAGAACATTTTCATTAGGCTGAGATGGATTTTCTGAACTTACAGTACATGTATGAGTTTGCCTGTGTATTATTATTCTACAAGGTTCTACTCCACATCCACACCATGGTCTTCTACAGGTGTGTTTGGTGATAGAGTACTTTCTTGCTAACCTTGTCTTCTTTAGGGCCTGAGATTTACATGGTACATGTACAATTTTGACACATGCGACAAGCTTGATACTGTATCAGTCCTACAGTTCCTTCACGATTGTTGTGTATGTCCGAAAAAATGTAGAATTTTAAAACATGTTTTAAAACTCTGCGAAAAATCGTAAGTTATGTTGTAGACCTGTTGTTAAGTTTTTCACATGCGCCAAAAATCACATTGTGTAAATATGCCCTTAATAGGGTGCCCAGTTACACTGTACCTCCTTCAAGACCCGGTGTTTACATAATAATGCAGCAAATACAACCTTGGTTTCTGAAATATGATACGTGTACATTGAATTGTTAAGTTAAGATTTGCATGTCTTGTTTAAAATAGCAACTTCCAGAAGCTCTTGACCTTGATGAACTTGATGAGTATCGCGACAGCCTTCGGAGACAGCTTCAAGCAGTAAGATGCTAATAAAATTTAATAATTAATTTCAAATTATTAATATTTTAAAGGATGATACATGTATTTGGCCACTTAGAGATTTTACTTTGTCTAAAGCCAGACGATTTTACGCAGGCTTCATGCTACTACTTGAAGTCCTTGAATTTAAATTTGGACTTCAAGAGCGCTTGAAAAGCCCTTGGAAAAAAAGACTTTTGTGGAAAACTGCTTGAAAACTCCTTGAATGTTTGCTTGGGTGAAAATTGTCAAGATTGCGTCATACTAAGTTAAAGAGACATTTAAAAAATTGAGCCTAAATTTGACTATTGGGGAAACCTTAAAACTAAAAATTCTTTGAATACTCCCTGAAGCTTGTAGACAAAATCCAGTACAAACCATTTTACCTACCAAGGGGCCCCCTTAGGGATTAAAGCGTTAATTCAAATGTTCATCCCTGAAGCAACCCTCATTGTGAGTAAAATCGTCTGACAGTAGACATAGTAAAATCATTCTTTATTATGTAGACAGTCCTGATTGTTTCACGGGAAAATACACCACACACAAAATTCATACAAAACTTAACATCTGGGACTCGAGTGGCGTACATGTATTTTCTATATCCTCACTAGTGAGGATATTGATGACGTCATTTCCCGGCTTGGCATGGTTGTTTGTGCAAACAGTCAGCTCATTGCTTGTATGAATACTATACACAACTTGCAAACTATCTATGCGTATTATAATGTTAAACTATCAGATAAGATGTATTTGTTATTCCACGATCACGCCATTTTGCCTGCAGAGCTCGGAAAAATACTACGCAACTCGCAAAACATCTGCGTGTATGTTAAACCATCAAATTAATAACATGTATTTACGCCCCTTCTGTAATCAGTTAAATAATATTATCAGAAACCCATAAGGGTTGAAACGTGTAACGGCCCCTTGTGTGCTGGGAAACAAGCTTCTGAATATTCAATTTGCTAAGTACCATATTTGGAACAACAAGAGCAAGGGGTTTCCAAATATAGTACTTAGCACTGAAACATTCAACCAATCAGTTCGCACTGAATATTCGGAAGCTGTGAACTTGTGTTACACGTTTCAACCCTTATGGGTTTCTGATGTTATTAAGTACAGGTTACTTTTAACATGTCCAGAAATACATCTAATTAAATGCACACCCAATTTGGACATCCGCCAACACAAATTTTAAGTGATCGTTCGAGTCAAAGCCTTTGCTACCACATGTATTTCTAGAATAAGGTAAAGGTAAATGGGTAGTGGTTTTTTTTGGCAATAGGGTAAATGCAGCAGTTAATCTTTATATACTAAAGAGCAGCATTTGGGGGACACTTTGTGGTGTTAATTGTCTGTATTCCGTGACACGAGTGATGTAGTGATGTTGAAGTTGGGGGGAAGAGCTCAGGAACACTTTGTGATGCTTACTGAAATCTGTGTGCATCTATGATTACATGTAGGGGTATTTCTGGACACATCTGTCACAGGTATGGATCGAAATGAAAGGTTGGCAGATAATTTTATCCTTTTTGGGTTGGTCAATCAGTCACTCTTTGTATTAATCAGGCTAATGGTCTGTATGTCTTTTTATCCATTGGTCCAGTTGTCAGACTGAATGCATGTCTGTCCATCCATTTGTCCATTCACCAGTTTGTCTGTCCATTGATTGGTGCATTTGTCTGTCGGTCCAATTCTTTCAGTCTGCCTAGTAGGTATGTGTGCCCATCTAGTCATGCATCATGGTAATTGTCTGTTGGACTTTCTGTTTATATGACTGTCCATCACTTTATCTGTGTGTCAGCCTGAATCTCTTTCTTTCCATCCATTGGTTGGATCAGGTCCATCATTCTTTCTGTCCTTCTGTTGGTCTTTCTGTGAGTCTTACTGCATGTCAATCTCTCTGTCAGACAAATTTCTTCAAGTTGGTACATGTATATACATCTTTTTCATACCAGTATAAGACAGGCATAGCTCATCAGTGGGTTTAATTTAGTGTGCAGCTAAATCTGAGCTGCAGGTCGCCAGATCAATCCCCATCTCATTCCATCGATCTCTTTTTCGACTTTCCTGTAATCCATGTAGCTGTAGCTGTGAATACCTATAAAATAGAGCATTAATGGACAGGGGGGGGGGAGGGGGGGTAAAAGGTGCACACTGAGGGTCACAAGTTTATCAGTAACTAATTAAAAAGGAGGACCTTCACCTTTACCATTTACCTTTACCTTAGTATTCCTAGTGTGTAAACCAATACCAGTATGCCTATATATTGAAACTGATGTTTGAAAGCATCATTAGACAGGATTGTTTTGTGACTTATTTCAGTAAAGCTGTAAAAGAAATTAAGATAAACAAAGGTATTGCTGTAACAACTTGTTTCATTGTCAAACTTGCATTTACAGGTATCAAAGACATTATACACGAAAGTTCTTGATAATCACAACCAGTTTGTTCAGGTAAGGGTACCTGGGAAATACAACTGTGGGATAATGCAGAAATGGACAATCTTATCACGTGGGGAAAGAAGGACTGCCCTAGGTTGCCTCTTACAAGAGAACCATTCTTTTAATCTCAAATACATGAAAGTATTTATGAAAACTATAGTTATTTCTTGGTTTTTTTTACATCATCAGTGGCACCAATTATGTAGATCATGATCATCCAAGTTGATCACCAACTTGATCTGATACACTGTATTTTATTGTTTTTTAGGTGTCATGAATGTCTAAATAGTTTTCAAAATTAGGGTTAAAATAATGGAAATTAAGAGCACAGAAATTAATGCAGATGCACTTACATAATTAACGTAGCAGAAAATAATGCTCACCTAATTAGCCCAACTTAAATTAATGTGAATTTTAACAATTCACGTTAATTTCATGAAGCGTTAATTTCCTATAGTAAGGTACAGTGTAACATCTATCTCTTAACCAATTGAGTGGTCCATCATGAATGGACTGTCTCTCTGGTGTGTCTCATAATAATAATAAATAATAATAAATATTGCTAGTGCTAATCACCCTTACTTGCAGTCGAAGACTGAATTGCGAAGGGCGCGGCTCACGACATCGGGCTGAAAGCATACAAAGGTGCCTCTGGCTGCCGCTATACAGTCCATGTTTGATGTCGGAGCACAGCACCACAGCTAGATGTCAATTAGCTGTGAGTCGATTTTGATGAGGGAGGAAAACTGGAGTACCCGGAGAAAAGCCCTCGAGTCAGGTTGAGATCGACTGAAACTCAGCCCACATGCTGGCCAAGGCCAGAATTGAACCCCGGCTCGCAGTGGTGGGAGGCCCGATAGATAACCACTAAGCCACCCTGACTCCCTGATGAGGTGTCACGCTTAAGCACACCATTTCCTCACTCAACTCCATATGCCGGCTCATGCACTCCAAAGGACAAGATTGCAATCTATTTTCGGTCATCAAGTGGATTTTACAGTGGTGACCAAAAAGTGATAGTGATATTCAGTAAGTTTTAAGTGATGAAAGATATGAATGTTCAGCAAGTGACAATTTAGTTGAGGGGACCCCCTTTTGTAAATTTGTGGCATCTTTCAGGAACTGCAAAGGGTGATGGACTTACAGGAGTCACTGCATACTGCATCATCAATTTGTGACCGTGGGAGAAGGTAATTTTTCGTTACCTCTACGACTGACATTATGACGCTCATTTGATTGGCCTTGCAGATACATTAGGGGCCTTAAGATTCTACAACATTAAGACGTCAAGGAGAATGCCACCAAAATGGCTATTAATGAGCAAAACAATCGCTCTGCATGTGTGGTGTGAAAATTTGTACAGTCATGTACATTTCTTTTCAGTTCCCTGCAATTCTACAATGTAAGATGACCAAATCTCGAGCTCTGAGAACAATGTTAGCACATAGCGACAATTTTTTTTTTTGCTTGACAAGGTTTTTGTTGACGTTCCTGTTGTAGATCTCAAGGTCCCTAGTATGTCCAGGACTGCCAGTAATGCAATGCTTGCTAATTTTGATTAATTTATGCCACCAAGTGGCCTCTTACCCCTCTTCTCAACTTTAACGTCACAAGCGGGATGCCTTGTTTCTGGTCTGAGGTGCTTAACATGGCCAAAGAAGTAATTAAGGACGGTGCCTACTAATTCAAAGGTATTTTTGCCCCGAATTGTGATTATGCAGGAAAGGTATATCTTAACAAGTGTTATTGAAATCCAAAAAGAAAATTAGGGGTAACCTCACATTTTTCAAACTAAAACTGTACATGACTGTACAGTCTGAAGTTAAACACTCAAGTTTCACTACATGTACATGTCATACTGGACATCTGAAAGTACTAACAGGCAATGCAGAACACCACAAAGTGTTTTCAATATCTACTCCCAAGGTAGATGTAATGATTATCATAAACAATATCCAAAACTCTAACTTGAAAATAGCACAAATGCATAATATAAGTTATGTATTGTAGTCGTTAGTCTAAGCGCGACTTTCATATGATCTTGAAAAATACACGTAAAAACAGAACGTAAACAAAAATGCAGAACATTCAATTAATGACTTATTAAACAAAAACAAACGCGCTTGCAAACCATGTTATCTCTCCATGGAACTTTCAGGAAAGTTTTACTTACACGCCATTTGAAATGCAGGAATGTGATGTGGCAATCGAACTGTGTACTGCCCATATTAGGAGTTTCCCTGGGGAAAATAAGGAGTAGCTTTGCTTTAATCTTGCCAAACCAAATACGTAGTGAAAACTTTTTCAAGGTCACTTGAAAGGCTCTCTAATTCTTACAAATGAAAATGACTTACAGCTGTATGAGAACACTAAGTCTGTCAGGTTTACAACCAAAATTGAGCATGGACCTCTTTGCTTGCACTCTTGGACACAAGTGACGCTTGGGTTTACATTTTGCTTGTCATTGCAGACAGCTAGATCGCGCCAAGAGAGGGGTGTCTGTTGGGGGGTTAGGAATTTTAGCCAAGCATCGCAAGAAGCAACATCTCTTAATTGTTCTGGACTCACTTAGGACAATTAAAACACTGGTAAGAATATAGCATCACAGGGCATGAGCATGGGCTACAGCATGACACAAACCGCAGACGTCTACATTACCACACTTTTTATAGACAAACCCTGTAGGTGCAAACAATGTTTGTTGTCAGTATTTATCATGTCACTCCAAAAGGGTTCCCCCTGGTATTGGACTGAAGAGATTCCATCAGTATCAATTTTGGTAACATACTGTACTAAACAACAAATGAACATCTTGTCATGGACGTCCTCCTTTTTAACAGGGTTTTTAATGGGCGTGGATGCTGTTGAAGAATGCAATTAACTTTATTGAAAGAGTGATAATAATCTTGGCATGCAAGTAGTCAGGAATTTCAATATTAAAAAATATTTGTTAATCTTCATCATATTTTGTAGCAAAGGACAGATATCAGACTCAAGGAAATGCTCGAGGTGAGCCTTACCTCAACTGAATATCAACCATTCGTCTTTTTATTTAGCCTTACAAAAAGGAAAGTGATGCATACTACATGTTGTACGTTCTCAGGAGATGTGTGTGGGTACTTACAATAGCCAATCTGTGTTATAGAATGAGTATGTGATTATAAGTATTAGTTGCCACAACAATTTAATATCATTTATAGGGAATGGTAATTCTGTAATTTTCATACTGTACACAGTCCTATTATTAGCTTAGGTCTGGGGTAAGTCAATACATACCAATGTCGATATCATCTTGCATTGTAAAGCAGAATACATTAATTTTGTGGTATTTAATTTGGTGAATTATTAGCTTGCCTTGGTTAAAGACCCACTATGATCGAAAATTCATTAATTTTACTTTTACTTGGGTTCAAAACTGACCTGTGTGCCCTGGAGAGCTGAGTCAAGGAAAAAACTCTCTTGATTAAAACTTGTGCATGTCATGTGTGAATGCAGCATTATAGACTTACACGTTCATACATGTATGTCATTTTAGTGTTTGATACCCCCCCCCCCCCCCCTTCCCCACTGATGTTTAAAAATCGTCTGGTGTCAGATAGAGTAAACCCTATAAAGTCTCACTCCTAGAAGTCAATGTGTTAAGGACGGTGCCTACTATTGTTATAATTGCGCATGCATTCTGTGCATCTCTAGATACTCGGATTTCCTATTAATAGTGCTTACTAATGCAGGGATATTTTCGCGCGGTTTAAATTTATGCAAAGAAAGCAGAACTTAGCAAGTGCTCTTGCTATCCAAAGAGAAAATTGGGGGTAACCAAGAGAAAATTAAGCTTTAATTTGGAAAGGAACACCATACATTTCTTTGTATTTTAAAGCTTTTTGCTAATATTGTTGATTAGTTATCTTTGAAAAATGCGTGGTTACCCCCAATTTTCTTTTTGGATTTTAATAGCACTTGTTGAGATCTGCTTTTGCAGCAAATTCATAAAACTGCTCAAAAATACCTTTGAATTAGTATAGGCACCGTCCTTAAAGGGGAGTTTTTGAGTGGATGTAGAGGTTGTTAACCCATTGACTCCTGAGCTCCTCCTGTATTGTAATGTTCTCCTCTCGCAATTTGAACCTTTGTTTGGACTCCAGAGGGACATGCTTTTTGTGGATTGTTTTTTAAGCTGTTCAAAGAACTTGCTGCACGTGTTTTATTGGGTCTAAAAGCACTTTGCTTCGCCTTGTATTAACTTTCTTAAACCCAGTAAAACACTGCTGCTCGTTTTTTAAACATTAGATATGAAATACTTTTTTTATATTTCTTCTCAACAGGAAGAAGATTACCCTGGTGCTATTAACTTGTGCTTGGAGTGCGAGAAAGCTGCACAAGCATTTAAGCATTACAGCTGTATAAGGTACTAGAGACTAATTTGTCAACCCCAATGTGTGGTGCATCTCAGAAGCACTAATGAAAAAGCATTAACTGAAGTGTTATGCTGACTGCCTTCGACACTGGGCTTGATGGTTTGATAAAGGAAAGGAAAGGAACTTTATTCAAGTGTCTAGTCTTCTAGCGCTGTAGCACTAATTGGGGACACTGTAAACTGAAATCAACAAATTAATGCAAATCAAATAAAATGTTGGTTTTTGAGGAGAGGGGAAAATCGGAGTACCCAGAGAATAACCTCTTGTTGCAGATTATACATGTAGAACAAACAAACTCAACCCACGTAATTTTTTTGACGCCAAGTGTGGGAATCAAACCCCAGGCCACATTGGTGGGAGGCGAGTGCTCTCACCACTGTGCCGTCCCTAATTCCCAAAAGGATGCATCCCAAACGGATACATCACAAGTTCTTTTAGAGCACAAATTGGACTCCTGTGCTACCACAATAAATTTGCATATTGACACAAAAGAAAGACAAAATAGTGAACTTTCAACACAAATCAGAGGAAATGAACATAATTTTAACCACTAATTTGACTAGGGAGAATTCTGCGTGATGTATGGTGGTCAAAAATTGAAGATTCAGAAGAAGAAAAATTACAGATATCTTCGGGAATACAGTTCCTTGATTGTTTACTAAATAGGCCTGAAAATTGACAATTATTGATTGTTTTATGTTCATAGTGAACTGAGTTCCAATCTCCAAGAGACACTGATCGACATTGAGGTGAGGGTGACATTTAAGAACACTTTAGAGAATAAATTTAGCTTTTTGATCAAAAGAATTAGCAGTAAATATAAGGGGCTAAAGTCACCGAGGATGGAACTAAATAGCTTCAACTCCAGACCCTTGCACATTATCTAACTGACAAAACCCTTACCAATAAATCAGTATAATTAATCATAATTATGTAAACAAATGTATGAATTTTTGTCCAATTATTGAATCTGGTTTTAGAAGCGCTGTCAGTTACATAGCCCTAAGGGTATTGAGGGATTGATGATTGTTTTTTTTGTAGAAACAACTTGACGTGGCATTAGGAAAGCTTTGTAAAAACTTCAATCCTGTCAATTATGAGCGGCTGTTGACAGCTTACAGATACCTTGGAAAGACAGAAATAGCTTTGGATCAGCTAATCATCCACTTCATGACAGCTATCAATCATGAGTCATTTTCCATTATTTTGACGCACACTGAGGTATGTTTTGCTCTTAATTTATTTTCAAAGCTTGCTCCTCCTCAGAAAATGTTCTCTGCAAGACAGCTTTGAATTGTCTTTGGGAAAACAAAACTAACTAGTTTCCCAAGGGACCAGACATTAAGTGCTTTGTTATATATTAGACTTTTCCTGCAACAATCGCGGCAAAACATCCAGAGCGGGCAACAACTGCGGAATTGTATCCCGGCGGGATACATTTGAATTTGATCAGGGCCACTTGACCAAGAATCAACCAATCACAGTGCTCGTTTTGTTGAGCGAAAGTCTAGGTATATAACAATATTATTATACATAGACTTTCACGTAACAAACGGGTGCTGTGATTGGTTTTTTCGTGGTCACGTGTCCCTTATCAAATTCAAGTGAACCCCGACCCCGACCGACCTGCAGTTGTTGCCCGCGCCGGATGTTTTTCTGCGATTGTTGAAGGGAAAGTCAAAAGATGTAACAAAGCACTTAGCGTCTGGTCCCTCGGAAAACAAGTTAGTTTTGTTTCCCTCGTCTTCGTCTCGGGAAACATCAGTCTCTGAAAAACAAAACTACTGTTTCCCTTGAGACCAGTTACATTAAGTGTATATTATAAACTGCAGGGGCCCGGTTCTCGAAAGTCCCGAAAAGCCGTTTGTGAAACTGTAAACCTCTCGTTTTGGAAAGCCTATTTTTAACATGTTTTCAAGGTAACAAAAAGCAAAATGATTGTGAAGTTTGACGACTTAAATCCTCTCCGTTCTTGAGATACAGAGGGAATTGTGACACCCCACCCGAAAGTGACCCGTAAAGTTTCGGGACTTTAGAGAAACGTTCCCCAAGGCCTATCCCCTGTTCAAAGACAGAATAGCTTAATCCTGTGGATTAGTGTCCATCCGACAGTTTCAACCTACAGTACGCAAAGATTTAGTAGTTTCTCATCCAATAGTGAATATGCACACTCTAAGCGCATCCAAGTAAAGGCGTGTCCAAAAACCTTAGTCAAAATTTAACGTGAAGTATATTTTTTATGTCTGGATAGTAACTGTTCAGTTAGTATAGAGCGAGTTTCAATCGAGTGTCGTAAAACCAAAACCAAAGTAATTACTTTGGCCAATCAAAAAGGACGGAGGCAATCCAGTAAACCAATCAACACTCGAAGTAATTACACGTAGCCAACACAAAGCGCGGGAAAATGTGCACGCGCGAGCCACGATTGGTTTTGGTTTCACTTCTGATTGGTTGAAAAAGTGGCGCGAGAACTTTGAACCAATCACTGAGTGAAGAAATCATAAACCAAAGCAATTCGCTAATAACTTTCGACACTCAATTGAAAACCGCTCTATACATGTACTAAAACAGTGGGTAACGTTGAAGGTGCATTCTGATTGGCTACTCGAAAATATTGCGATCGTTCCAGGAATAAATGAGTCCTAAATGACCTTTTTGTGCTATATTATCTCACTGTTTTACATGCAATGTATACTATAACAACTATTCACCTCAGTGCAGGTGGCTAGTAGTGGATATTTCCGGAGCCGCGAAGCAGCGAGGTAAATATCCATCACTAGCCACAGTTGTAAGAATGTGTCAGTAGACTTCACTCATGGAAACACTTTTATTTACAGGAGTATTCGCCAGAAACCCCAGAAGACAGTTTTCAACATCTTCATTTTGAGGAATACTGCAAGGTAGACGAAGGTGGTTGCAAGTCGTACCCCGGGCTACTTTTAGCTTTGGCATTAAGATGTCCTCCCAACAAATCGTTTTCCTTTGGATAACTATATTCCTTTATTCTGTTGATCTTAAATGTCATCTCAAATCGGTAATTACGAGCGCGCCTCATAATATTCCACCTATTTTGCGAGCCAATTATTGTCTCGAGTTTTCTCTTCTTTGAAGGAAATGCAATGGCAATGTTTGAAAGCTGAGTGTACATCGAATCGTGATACTATTTGCGTGTGAGATCAGAGGACACCCGCAAGGCTATAGTTGCTCCTCCTCTCGAAACTTTAGCATGCATCCATTACTCAATGTCCACAGACTGAGGCAAGAACTGACTCTTAAAAAAAAAACCAGTTGGGGAGCTGCACACGGTTTCGCGCCAAACATAGAGACTGGAATCCCTAAAGAATGCGCATTCTTAATATACCGTATTCTGTTTTTTTTCACTTTGCTGTTGAGAGAAAAGAAAAATATTCCTATTCCCTCAATTCCGAAAACTGAATGCCGGAAGCACCAACCAACTGATTCAATCGGTTGCAGAACATTCTGAGACTCTTGAACATCAGACCACTATGCGAAAGCCTATGGGTTCAAACTCTGGACGAACCAACGCTCAAAGTCTTAGAATAACTAAAATAACTGTGCTCCTTTTGTAATCACTTCTTCGAATGCTTGTACTTCCGAATCTTCTCAGGTCAGGCCTCAGTTATTCAAAAGGGAGTAATGCTATCCACCAGATAAATAGCGCAATTGGTTTGGCAATACTTATCCACTGGATGGTGATTTATCCTGCGGATAGCATTGCCCACCTTTTGAACAACTGGGACCAGGGCGGTAAACCGTTGACCCTGTGACACAGCTCTTGCTGTTTAGCCCTGACACACTATTTACAGACAGTGAATCATGGAGTCCCCGGTGTTGAGGTTAGGACATACTTTAAATCATAGTGGAACTCAGCTTTGTTGTGTAACTTCTATCGCTATGGTGAAACTCAAGTAAACTCATATCCGGCTTAAAAATAACACAGTTTTGGTCTTTTTTCACCATTGTTGTGTCTTTTCTCTAAACATATGGTTACTACAAATTATGTTTTTCAGAAGGTTGGCACAGATCGGTTCACACCATGTTTGCTGGATCTTTGCAAGGTATTGCATAGTCTCAATAACGTATTGCGTAAAGGGTTCCTCACTTTAAATCACAGGAAATAACCTCTACAGTCAAATATTTGTTTAAGGGTTTTACAAAGAAAGCGCTTGTATCCGAAACAAAAAAGTTTCAGAATCGGCTATATTTGTTTTCAACTTCCCTGGCGTCGCTATTTGGAATAACTGTGACCTCTAACGATTTCCCAATTGCTGTGATATTGACCACGCCTACGAAATTTGAAGGTGAAAATAGGTCATTCATTCTTATGAAATTCATTTTCCAGGTACAAACACCGGTTTGACTTATTCAGTATGAGGCTAGAGTTTCCCTTTGAAAGTACCTTTAGGAGAACAAATGGAAGCTTAAAGCATGGTTCTTGCTAGCGCTGCATGCTCATGCATAAGCATAATAGCGCTTGTGTGATAGTTAGTGCGACATTAAGAACTTGAGAAAGCTGGATTGAGGAAGAGATGAGGTCAAAGACTCGATCACCCAAGAATGCACAGAGTACTTTTAAAGACGAATGCAAAATTTGTGATACTTTTAAGGACGGTGCCTACTATCGTTATTGCGCATACGTTCTGCGCATCGCGAGATACTCGGGTTTCCTATCGGTGATGTTTACCAATACAGTGATATTTTTGCGCGGTTTAAAACTATCCGGAGAAAGTAGATCTTAGTAAGTACTCTTGGTATCCAAAAAGAAAATTGGGGGTAACCATGCATTTTTGAGAGATAATTAAGCTTCAATTTGAGAAAGAACGCCATACATTGCTTTGTAATTTAAAGCTTTTTACAAATATGTTATTCATCAATTATCTTTATAAAATGCATGGTTACCTCCAATTATCTTTTTGGATTTCAATAACACTTGTTAAGATCTGCATTTCCTGCATAATCATAAACCGTAGGCACCATCCTTAATGACACCTGGAGAATACAAGGGTCAAGCAATCTTGCATTTTCTAGCAATTCTGTTGTAGGATGCTTCGCCAGCTTTGGACTTGGCCAGCTTTGGTGGTGGGAATGATCCTAGAAAAATTGGATTCTTTGGAGTAATATACAATATTGTGTTTTCTAGAGTTAAGAAAATTACTCTTTTTTCCTTCCTATTACTGTTGTTTTTGGTAAATGCCACCATTGATTTTGCAGACTCTGTGGTCGTTTATGCTGAGCTATCATCAAATCTACAAATGGCATGAGCAATATGACCCTGCAATGCATCTTAGCTCCACTGAAGAGGAAGAACCATCAGTCGAGGCAGCTTTCAGCAAGAATTACATCCAACAGAAACTTGATAATGGGCTTAACAGGATATGGAAGGTTAGCAAAACTAAACAGAAAAGGGAGGGCTTTTTACTATTGTGCTCCACGTGTAGCTGTGTCGAAGTCCCGTATGTAAACGTAATAAACACGTGACGTCAGCTAGTAAGAGTTGTTAACGGCCGGGAGGCTTGTGCACGTTGCCTCATGCGGCGATGATGATGATTATTATTATTATAATTATAATGCTGGTGACGGCGACGGTGACTGTTACCATGGTGATGGAGATGATGGTAACGCTGATGAGGGCGATGATATATGATGGTGACGATGATGATGATGATGTTGTTGTTTATGACGATGATTCTTATTATAATATTGCTAAAGAGGGTGCATGAGGACGGGGACAGCCACCGCCAACCGACGGTACCATCAACACCGTTGTTTGGACGCCAGGCACGTCAATGTCACCTCCGCTCCATTCAACTCGCCGTGATGGTGACGGCTTTGTACCCTAGGTTCATTTGAATAGTATTGAAAAAAAAGGACGCTAGTTACTATAAAAGTGCGCACCCTTTTCCTTTTTAGCAAATTGGGTAGCATATGTAGAGGATATTACACGGTGGCGAGAAGATATGAATTTCATATTTGAGTGGCAAGAACAACACGAGAACAGAAAGAAGAACCATCAGTCGGAAATTGTGACCTCATTGCTCATACGAAAAATACCCCACTCGGTTCCCGGATGAAGTGGTCGTATTGATTCTCCGAGTGTTTCAGTTCCCGCCAAAACACTCCCGTCCATATAATGGAAAGGATTCTTGCGATAACTTTGGATCACCCGTGATAAAGACACTAAATAGACATAACTGTTGAAACGTTGTGTCTTTGAATTGTACCTTTTTGTAAAGAGAACTTCCACTTCAACAAAATAATAATAATAACTTTACATCACAGGAAATAACCTTGACATGTCAATTAAGCAGGTCTACCACATGTTCACAATTCCTTTTTTAGAGCCAGATCCTTAAACTCCAGGTATGAGTTGTTAATAAAAGAGCCCGAAATCCAAATTCGCCTCCTTCCTCGAGAGCGTTTGCCTTCCATTCTCCACTCAATCACTAGTCTGAACATATTGCTGCGTCGAATATTGTGTGCAGCTTATTTCGTTTCCTTATACAAACACTTTCTTTTAAGCAAGTTTCGAACAAATTTGTTTGGAAATATTTTATTTATTTGTTTGAGCAGGTTGAAGTTGTGGCAGCTATTTAGCTGATGTGGACCTGCTATACCCACCCACCCATATACTCACAGAGGACAGCCACATTACCGGGAACTTCATCCCCTACTACTGCTACATTCACTGAATTAAGTTTTTCAAACCGGAGAAGCATCTAAGTATGTCTGTATGTCTAACCTGAATGCAGTTCATGTGGCACGAATTTTTTATCTCTTTCTTCCAGGAAGTTCAGGAAAGGATAAAAACGCACGTGCTAGCAACCGATTTGTCCCACTTCAAATACGATGACTTTATCTTTGTTTTGGATCTTGTAAACAGGTAATGGCAGAAATTTGTATTTGAGCGTTGGGTCCCTTCGCTGCACATTTCCACAACTGAACGTTGTGAAATCTGGTTTTTATTTCGGTTAGGTTGATTGCCGTTGGCGAAGAATTCTGCCGAAGTACGTCAGAAGATCTCAATGAATCCATCAGAAAACAAACTGTCAAATATTTCAAGACGTATCATAGGTCCCGGATGGATGAACTGCGCATGTTTCTCGAAAACGAAGTGTGGGAATTGTGCCCTGTCAAAGCGTCATTCAAAATTGTCGATCTTTCTGTGAGTATTCGGTGAGACCCTGTTAGTCACTGAGGTGCCGCATGATGTCGAACTGAATAGTGGAATTATCGAAGTGATCACAGTATCCTTGGATGTCCTTGAATTCGAAAGCCACTGAACAATTTAAATCTGGGAAGTTATTGAGCGCGTGTTGTAATTTCTTGTTTTGGCATTAAATGGGTTTGAGGAAGACTTCGACGAAAGGACATGAACGAAACGGCCCCAGAAAACAACAGTTTTAACTCTAATTTTTCTTCTTATGAAAGAGCTAAAGGCAAAGACGTCAATATACCTGAGCTGGTTTGTTGAAACCACGGTCAACAGTTAGCATGCATCAAAATCACTGCAAACTAAAAAGGTTTTTGAAGGGATTAAATTTTACAAATAACATTTTTAAGGAACTAAAAGGGATAAGAGGATCCGCAGAGTTTTACGAAGAGTTTTCCGGGGTTGTGGCCCTTTATTGTCGTGTTCTTATACAATTTGTAGAGAAATCAGACATATCCTTGAAGGTCTGTCAAATTTTCGTAAAACATATACGACTGGACTTCTGCTTGATGGTCAATCACCATTCCCGTATTTTCTTCCTATAATCGACATTTAAAGGTAAAACGCAATACTATTTCAACTGCTTCAATAAGGAAATTAGACAGCCGTAATGTGACTCAAAAGCTGAACGAATCGGAAAACGGGTCGGTAACGGATTCGGCAACGGATTCCGGCGCTTTCTTCGCATGTTTTAGCTTCATGAATGTTCTTATTGACGCCGTTCTTCTTTTAGGAATTTCGTTTTATGAAACATCAACAACCCGATCTCAAAACGCATCGAAGAACAGCCTCTGGAACACTTCATACATCGGACTCTGGTGTGTAGGTCTTGTGTCTATCTCAGTTTGAGGTCACACTCGTTACATTTTTCTTGGTTTGCAGGTGCATTATCATATATTGGGATCACTTCAGTTGAGAGTGTTATTCAGTAGCAGCAGGCTTTGCTCGACCTGACTTTCTCTATACTGCGCATCCTTGAGTCGAGTCCAATGGACGATACCAATTGGAAAATTGATGTATATTATAAAATAAGAGGAGCATTTAGCTGCAAGCAGGCAATCAAGGTTGAAGTCAGGCCAAAGAACATAAATGCAAGATCTTTCGTCATGTTGGATCGATTGTTGCGCACGCAACTGTACATGAAAATGCCAGTGTCGAGTGACGTAAGCGTTTTCGACAACATCCGTTTTCGCCCGTACACACTGAACCCCCGTTTTCAGAAACGCAAAAGGTTTTCGCAGGCAAACACCTCTTTTTCCCATCGAATAAAAGGTATGCCTTTTTCCAAACAAAAATGCTTGAGTGTGGACGGGGCGTCCATGTTGCTAGACGAAAACGAAAAGGATCTCTCATTAGCTTTTTTGTAATATTCATC
This sequence comes from Montipora foliosa, assembly GCF_036669935.1. Classification (NCBI taxonomy): domain Eukaryota; kingdom Metazoa; phylum Cnidaria; class Anthozoa; order Scleractinia; family Acroporidae; genus Montipora; species Montipora foliosa. Next base: position 9,990,934 of record NC_090876.1, read on the forward strand.
TACCAGTATTTGTCCATTTGTATTCGAAGAGATTGCTTTTAAAGCACCTGCAGGTCTTCTAAGGTTAAGGCCGCGCTTTTACACTCGTCAGTTCTTCTTGCAACATTTCTCACAATTCTGTTGCGACAAAAGTTCTCACATTGTGAAACAATTTGCTAAATAGAATCGGTCTTACGGTGGGCAATGTTTTTAACAACTTGCCAACTCGCCATGGCGTTGCTCCACAAACGTTACACAGTGTAACACCGCCTTTAGTGAAATCGGCAAGTACCGTAATATGCTCATTTGCTGTCTATGAAACTTGTTCAACAGGTTTCTTCTCTCGTTACTCCTCACATGGTAACCCGTTTGACGACGTGTATGTTGAGGATGAGGTCGAGGACGTGTTAGCTGAAAATGGTGTAAGTTTGTAAGCTGGGACGTGTGGACAATTTGCTTTTGCGCATGCTCTCTTTGCAGCTTACATTACAATATGGCAACATTTTCGAAGAACGATAAACGGTAAAAATGCATAACGTTTCGATGACTCCATGTCATCACTTTCAAATGTAAATGTAGAGAAGTGAAAAAAGACAAATATATGCGTCGACGGAATTGAAAGAGTTAAATAGTTTGGATAACAATTCATATACTGTATTTATTCGATTAAGCCCCCAGGGTGCTTATTTAATTTTTGGAATTTCAGGGTGGGCCCTTTGAGGCTGGGCGCTTATAAAATTTTCACCATTTTCAGTAAGCAAAACGTACATGACAAAATATTAAAGCATATAAATTGTAACAGTTCACTGTTCGGTTTACGTATGCCCAGGACTAACTCATTGTTCGGTCTTCGCAGAAGTCTCTTTAGCTATCATAATTCTCAACCAACTTCAATGTCATCGTCGCTCAGCTCAATAAGTGAACTTTCTGGTGCTGCCTCCTCGACATCGACAGCGTATTGTCAGCAAATGGGTCAGTCGCGCGAGAAGCTTTTAGGGCTTGCTGGATGGATGCCAGGCGATCTTGTCCTTGGGGATGGGCGCTTATTCGAGGCTGGGCGCTTAATCAAATAAATACGGTATTTGTGTTCATTTTAAACTTCTCTGCATTTACATTTGATAATGATGACATGGAGTCATCAAAACGTAATGTATTTATATTATTTATCTTTCGTTTAACAGGTTTTAGGGAATCGATTCTTATTCAATGGCAACGTCACTTTGAAAAAATATATTTCCGCTATCAATTCTTTCATCTCGTCTATGCTGTATCACATGGCCAGGCAAATTGTCTTAGAAGTGGATTGGTACAAGCAATTTTGAATTAAAGATGGAGACTGCACAACGCCAGTCAATAGGCCATTTCCGGATTGCTGTTTGCCTCTGGTTCAAAACTAGTCTTGGTGCTCAACTATTCAAATGATAATGAGTTTGATTTGCATGAAATTACACCACTCATTTCCATTTGAAATGGTTGTGCACCAGGACTCGCTTTGAATCCGAGGAAAACAGCAACTCGGAAATGGGCAATTTGCATTGGTTACCAGTAGGTATATAAGAAACTGCAAGGTTGCCTACTTGCATTTAAATCGATACATGAAATTGTAGCGAAATATCTTTGAAAATTGCAAGGAAATATCCAATCAACCCTTTGACTCGCACGAGTGATCAGTGGTCAGCATATAAATTCTCTTCACAATTTCAATGCCATGTCAGACAGACAAGTATTGAGAAGGAAGATTATTATCAGCTTAAGAGGTAGGATCTTGATAGAACACCAAATTCTCACAATTACCCAACAAAGAACTCTATGGTTCTAGTTGGGAGAATGAACGTTTTGATCGTTGGAATGAAAGGGTTCAGGCTTGCAAATGGTCTGTTGTTGTCTGAACTGACAAAGAAGATACTAGGTGATCCGGCATTTGCAGTTTTTTGTTTTAATTTTTACTATTTTACTATTATGTTATTTTATCTTAAATATGTGAAACATATTTTATCACCAGCATCAAGTCCGAACTCAATAATTTGTGAACAGTATTTGCAGAGAAGCAAAGAAATGTATCCATGGGCCTGCCTTACTGGCAGCACGATTTCTTTCTCTTCAAACCGATGTCGGATGATGTTGCATGTTTTCTCGCGTTTCCGGTATCATTTTTGATTATCTTAAACTCCTTACTAACCCCACTCAAAGGACAGAACAACTCCGACCCGTTTCCGTAAAATAAAGTACTAGAACCACTTCTGTTTCATTAGTACAAACGCTGACATTTTGATACTCAACTTAATTTCCTCTTTCTATCGGCGAGCGGTATGCCCCAAACCATTTCACCTGTCCATTCTTCTTCAAATTCACATACGAAAATTTGGTTAACGGCCTCCTCAAACTGTTGTGGCAAATTTTGCAATTTGAAATGTTGAACCTAATTGCCCTTTTATTTGTTTGCAACCAAAGGAAATTATAGATGGCGAAGTGAATGACAAGCGAGGCAGAGAACTGAGCCAGGACGATGACGAAGAAGATGATGAAGATGAAGATATTCCAGGTAAAAGAGAATGAAAGAGTTCATAGTTTCCTTGGAGTTCGTGAGCTTCTTTTAGGAAGCGCCGTCGACTTTATAATCGGCCACTGCTGACCAGTGATACCACCGGCGCAGACCGGAGGAAAAAACCCAACTCGAGGAAAAAGGCACTTCTTTTACCAAGGTTAACATTAGTAAAGGGCTTTGGTTGTCCCTGTAGTATGTGTTTTACCCAGGTTTATCTCCATTTTACCCCTGACGGTCTACAGTCTATACATTTTACACCAACCTCCTCGCCTTTTGCTATGGGGAATTTGCTCAAATTATCGTCAAAAACAAAAAATAGTTTTTCCCCTTTGTTGTTTTGCACAGTGCGGCAAAGAAATACGTTCCCTTTATATCTTCGCAACGCCGAGGTTCTAAGCCATCAAACTTCGCAATCCTCTTTGTTTTTCTTACATCAAAAACATGTTAAAGGATTAGCTTTTCAAACTAACCAGATTGCAGTTTGACGACAGGCTTTTCGGGCCCGAAAAGTTATCGGGACTCCAGGACTCCTTTGTGACTATTGTTAACAGAGCATGCGCTATCACGCTTTGGCGACAAGTGAAGCGATAGCATTTTCGTCTAGCCGCCATGTTGAATATTTACGCGGTAAAGACTGGATCTGAGTTTGTAACGTCATCGGATTTGAATCCGACCTTCCACACGATTCCATGTTCTTTGCTCATTTAAAACTTTCCACTCTGGAGAGCGGATTCGCGTGGCAGATTCGCCGGAGACGTGTGGACGGAGGGCGAATCCGTGAAGAAAAAGTTGCGGATTCAAAAATATCGGAATACGTGTGGACGGGACCTCAGTCATCTTGTAGATGTGGTACGAAATCAAGTGGTCGTCTCGGTATGGAAATTGCGTAGGTGGGACCTTTATCGCTCGTAAAAAAAGCAAGCTTAATAAACAAATACGATTGGCGAATTTGTGAGAATGAAAACGCGTTTTGAATACGTGCTCTCGCTCATGAACCCTCTTTTTTGGATACTGAATGACGCGCAAAACACGCGCTTACGTTACGAGAAGTATAGCTTAAAAGGACTGTGTCATGGCAGTGTAGTTTATTTTATTTTAGTTTTACTAATTACTCGCTCCTATACTCGCTATGAAACTTAATGTCAATCCAGAAATTACCATTAAATAACACAAGTCAAAGCTTAGTGACAACAAATGTCCATCGATCATGCGTAATTAAGTTACAAACAAATAGATAAACTTTGAAAAAGTGTTGGGTGGAATAGTTTTCAACAACCCCAGTTACAATCAATTTTAATCTTCAATTTTGCCCATCACTGCCTCTTTTTGTATTTGCTGTGTTACTCGAACCCCTTTAAAACTGGATACTTCAATATGACTTGTCATTTCAAGTTTGCGTGAAAGGAAGTGATGAGATGTTCGTCAGTTTATTCGTGTGCATTTATTTTTCTCTGTTCATTGATTCTTTAGATGAGCTTAAGTTGGATTATGTGGACGAGAAGACTGGCGAAATTCCCTCCAACAGGTAACCTTTCGCGTATCTTTTAGCACAAAACGTCGAACTGGCTCCAAAATAAAGGGGGATGATAACACGTGAATAAACAAAAAAGGGGCGCTTGATTACCTAGAGAGAGTCCGACGACTAAGGGCCAATTATTAATACAAAGTCTAACTTACTGGTAGTTCGCGATTTTCACAATCCATCCTTTCGCAAGAACTTCCTAGAGGTGAGACGCTCAGTTCAAGCAGGTGAATGCCCGTCTCCTTTCCTCTAGCTTTCTCGACACTATTTGCCTATTTGCGACAGTGAACAGGCATGCTATACTAGGACTTGTGTTAAACGCGGCTTTGTCAACCCCCGCCTAACTCTGTTTAAAATAATTGTTCCAAATTGATTTTAATAGATGTAAATCCTATGCTCCCCTAACTACAAAGAAAAAATATTCTTTTAAATTCCTTTTGTAGATTTGAGACATCTGTTCACAGTAGAAAACATCAGAAGTTTCTTTCCAAGGTTCCTTGTATTACCAACACTACGCTCAACGTTCTTAGAGTTTTCGGTGGGTGAAAATGTTCATGCAGACTTTTCGTTTCATATTGCTTCTTTTTGTTTTCAAATTTCCCGGGCACCGCCATCTTGAATAATTGTGACCTTCTACGGTTGTCCTGTTGTTATTAGACAAAAGCTCTATGTGTCAGAACAAAGGGCAACCGTAAAGCCCCGTCGGCAAACGGACGCAACATTGTTTACCAACAACTCCCAACATAATTGTTGGGTGTTGCACGTTGCGTCCGTTTTCACACGCTGTTGTGTGTTGCTGGGAGTTGTTGTACGAAGTTTGAAACTGGTCAAACTTTTGAGCCAAAAACTCCGCACATTTTTTTTAGTTCCGTGATCACCGAAGCGTGGCGCGTTAATGTTGGATCCAGTTAAACAGCTCTTCCAACATTGTTGGGGCCACGCACGCGCATTACATGTGGTCTCCATAGATCATTACCGTGTCGAAAACAAGATGGCAGCCGAGTTTTGTATGTATGCAAAGTCCTATGGGTCGAAACCTTTCCATAATACACTGCACGACCTTACATGGTTGAAAGTTGTTCCGTCCGTTTGCACGGGGCTTAGAGCGGGTTTCAGTTGAGTTTCGAAAGTAATTAGCGAATTACTTTGGTTTTGCATTACTTCACTCAGTGATTGGTTCAAAAATCTCGCGCCACTTTTTCAACCAATCAGAAGTAAAACCAAAACCAATCGTGGCTCGCGCGTGCACATTTTCCCGCGCTTTGTGTCGGTTACATGTAATTACTTCGAGCTTTGATTGGCTTACTGGTTTGTCTCCGTGCTTTTTGATTGGCCAAGGCCAAAGTAATTACTTTGGGTTTGGTTTTACGACACTCATTTGAAAACCGCTCTAACTCGTCAGAATTAGGGAATTTGAGAAGCGATAACGACTACGGCTACGACAACGCCTAAACACAGTACTATCGTTGGTTAAAATGACGAAGAGATGTGCTGCACGTTCATTTTTTTTGTTTGTTTTTTGTTTTTTTTTGTTTTTTTTTTTTTGCAGTGCTCTGCATAACCACGATCTGAAATCACCAAATTTGAGGTTTTGACGGCAACATAAGCATACTGAATCACGGGCCTGTTTCTCGAAAGTCCCGAACTTTACGGGCCATTTTCGGGTGTCACAATTCCCTATGTATCTCAAGAACGGAGAGGATTTAAGGCGTCAAATTTCACAGTCATTTTTCTTTTTGTTACGTTGAAAATATGTTAAAAGATCGCCTTTCCAAAACAAACCGTTGGTATTTTCACAAATGGCTTTTCGGGCCCGGAAATATTTCGGGACTTTCCAGAAACGGACCCCATATGTGATCATTCTCTATTTTTACTCAGAAACCGCGCGTACCCAATTTATTTTTTAGGATACTTCGCCCGCGTTCTGCCACCTGAACGAGATGGAATAAAACATTTTTTTCTCCGGATAGGTGGCTTTCACGTTACGTCATCGCTGCCGTATTGGTGGACGAACACAAACGATCTCTCATTAGCTATTTTTTTCGTCCACCATCAATTGTACATTACCTGATTGTTTTCTGTATCTCTAGGGATTGATTGCAAACCATCTATTTGTTAGGCATCGTCCACAAGTGTCCGGAAATTTGTGAAAACGCCAATTTTTTTTTTACGAATACGGCTTGCGTCCACACGTATCCAGCCTATTTTCCGGCCGTATCCGGAAATTTTTGAAAACGCTCTCCAGAGTGGAAATTTTTTTATCCGATACGAATACGTGGACGTGTGGACGGTCGTATCCGGAAATTTGCGAATACGCTTACGTCATTCTCTTGGATCCAGGCTTCACGGCGAGCATTAAACAAAAATTGCGTACAGCAACGTTGTGTCTTCTTTGTTAATTGCTCTGAATTCTAGTTTGATATCATGCGTTCAGATAAATGCAGCTGTGATAAATTTACACAACCAATACTTTAGAGATCGACAGGATGTTTTGAGATTGTTGACCGTCAGCAGTAGTTCAACTTCATCATCGGTTCATTTATATGTATCAGCATACTTTTTCTTGACTTTTTCAGAAGATTTAGACATTTTTTCGAGTGATAAACTACAAGCTTCGACTGGTTACATCTTGCAGTAGCTATGGCGCGGAAGAAATGACGCCAAATCCCAGTTATGCGCATGCTCATTTCAGGATTCTCTCCGACAAAAGAACTCGGCACTAGAGCAAATCAGAAAATTTCCGGATACAATCGGATACGTGTGGACGGCTTTAAACGATTCGAATACGCTGCGTGTGGACGCGTAAATTTTCGTATCCGCAAAACAATATTTGCGGCAAAAAAAAATTCCGGATACGTGTGGACATGGCCTTTTGTAGGAGTGGCGGTTTCCTTTAGTTTATTGATGAATTGTACAATTTGTCTTGTAGGTAAATATGTGCAGATGATGAACGTTTTAAAACCAATTGCATTTGACGTGGTGATCTGTATGTCCCAACTCTTTGATTATTACCTATTTGCCGTGAGTACTCAATTAAATAATTAACTAAAAAATACTCCGTTCGGCTCCGAGGTCACTTTAGCCTTTGGTTTTCAAGAAATATTAAATATTTCGCGCCCGTTATCTACGGATATCAAGTAACTTTTCTGAAGAGAAGCAACTTCGAGTGAGAGAATTTTCGTCTTTTTATGAAAAGCTACAGTTTGCTGTTTGCCTAATGCTAGGCTACGAGCAGTCCGTCTAACGCCGCTTAGTTAGTCGAGCGCGCGAGGAGAAGACAGGCTGGAGAAAAATGGTCGCGCGAAACTAGGATTCCAACGGCTAAAAGATCTCGTTCCTCTTCGAATCCAGAGTTCGCGAGGCCAATTTTTCTCCGGCCTGTCTTTTCCTCGCGCGGCGGCGAAAGACGGACTGCTTGCAGTGTTACTCGGTGCGAAGTCTTTCTATTAGCCTCATAATCGGCGGTTATGCCTCTGTTGTTCATATCAGACTGTTGGCTTGATAGCTAAGTACAAAAGCATCTAAAGTTTTACATTTTACTTGTTCCCTTCTGTCTCGAACGTATTAAGATGTCATTTTCCTTTACTTCTTGCTTACAGATTGCATCATTTTTTGCCCCAGAAGTCATGGTATGTGAGGCGTATGTTCTTGACCTCTTTCTTAAATACCCATAGCGAATGAGGTTCTCAATGCAAAAAGGATGCCGTAAATGACATTTCAATAACTTTGGCAAATGAGCGAGGGGTTTTCAGCAAAGGTGACAACATCGGCTTACATAGAACGCCGCAAGACAACAACAACAAAAACAATAACATTGCACGCCCTACACACCCTACACACCTTGCGCGCTCTTTGTACGTTTCTTTGCCATATGAATCGTCTCATACCCCTTTAAACAAATTTTGTGCTTTGCTGCTTTTCAGGTGGATGGCAGTGCTCATGGTCTGAGTATCAAACTGAGGACAAGCTTAAAGAGAATTGCCGACAATCTCATCTATCACGTATGCTGCTGTGTTACTCGTTACCCATGCAACACATGCAAAACCACGGTTCAATCCTCTATTTTTATTTTTATATTTTTTTCTAAAATTTTCTTTCTTTTCTATTAGGAACAGGATTCTGAGATGTTGAATGGTGGTATTGACATGAAGGTACGAAGCTTCTTTTCAATTTTTTAATTTTATTACAAAACTATATGCACGCCCTCTTCGTACCCCATTTCAAAGCTCAAGTGCGATGAAGGAGTCCAGGAGTGACTGACTGTACGGCTGGGAAAAACCTCTGTAGTTTCTCTCCGTCAGAGCTAGTGTACTCGTACCCTTAAACAGAAAAAAAAAAAACAAACGGAAAGATTCTCGGTTCCTTCGTGCTATTGGCCCTAACGTCTGGTGCTCTTTGCCAAAGGAAATAACAAATTTTGTTAAAAGCCTTAAGCTGCGGCTACACGAGCGATTTTTTTCTCGCGCTGATGATGCGATTTTTTCAAACTTTGTCGCGTCGCCAGCGCGAGATGAAAATCACACGTGTAGCCACCCTTGAACTGGCGACGCGACAGGTGAAAAAATCGCAAGGAAAAAGTCGCCAGAGCTGAAACTTTCGCGACAAAATCGCAGAGATAGTTGCTCGTGTAGCCACCCTGCAACTTCTTGCCCGCTCTTGCAACGCGACTAAAGAGTATTTAGCCAATGAAATTAAAGTAGGAATGTCTGTTTATAGTGCCCAGGTCTCTCGAAGTACGCGATTCGCGCGGCCTTTAATTTGTCGCCAAAATTTGTCACAAGTGTAGCCACCCTGGCGCGAAGGCGACGCAACAAAATCTGAAAAAAATCGCATCACCTGCGCGAGACAAAAATCGCTCGTGTAGCCGCGGCTGTATAAGTCTTGGATTTTTTTTCAAATGTTTAATATCTTTGAAAACGAGTAAGATTTGTCACATTTTAAGGACGGTGCCTACTATTGTTGTTGCGCATACTTTCTGCGCATCTCGAGATACTCGAGTTTCCTTTCGGTGATGCTCACTAATACAGGGATATTTTTGCGCGGCTTAAAACTATCCGGATAAAGTGATTACAATAGACCTCTTCCGTTATGGCCACCGCATAAAATTTTCTTTTGTTTTAATTCTAATAAGCCTTTCAAGCCTCGCTAGGACGAGGAAAATTCAAAACAATTTTTGTTCCAAAATGAGCCGTGAGGGCAGTAGGTCGAGTTACGTAAATACAAAGGAATCTAATGGTCGTTGGTATTTATGAAAGTGGTCTATAACAAACACTTTGTTTCCATATCGTACGACGGTAAATTGTTAACTTCTCTAATCGATATTACACTTAGCCAGGGGTGTATTGTATTGTATTGAACTTTGAATTTATTGTGTTTCTGGCGTTCTGGTTGGCTCTCTCAATCTCGGTTATCAGCTTTTAGTAAATTTTCAGCTCCGACTATTGCATTTCTAGCTTTTTGATTGGCTAAAAAACTCCGACTATGAGCCAAATAGTCGAAGTTTTACGTCATATGAAAAATAGTGCGCCAAGATGCTCTTTCCGGACGCTTTGTAAAATTGTGGAAATAAAAATCGGCGGCAAAACCCGGTTTGAGAATTTACTAAAACAATTATTCCGTTCGCCCTTGTTGGATATGAAGTGATTATAACCAACTCGCGCTACGCGCTCGTTGGTTATTTTATCACTTCATATCCAACTCGGGCTCATGGGATAATTGTTATATATACCGTATATATAGTTAACGTCATAGAAAATGCGGCGTACGGGGTTTTATTCACGAGTTGTTTTTGACACGAGTTGTTTTTGACACAAACAACGAGTGAATAAAACCCCGTACAAAGCACTTTCTATGTCGTGAACTGTTTATTACACATAAGACGAGAATTTTCATTAAAATAGTTTTCTGAACGCAAATTAGAAACAAAAACTCACTAACAATAGAACCAAATGCAAATTTAATTTAATTCAATAACAAAGTACGATTTGCACGAGACGCAAGAGATGCACGAGTGATTGGCATGGAAACGCCTTTACGCTATCGTTGATTGGTTATACTTCCACATGCGAAATAGCTGTACGCCATTCTGATTGGGTGTATAAGCCTTTTCCACATGTGAAAATAAAGCGTATAGGTTTGCACAAATGAGCTTTATGGAATAAAATTCTCATGTTATGTGTAGTAAAACCTTACATGGAAGCCGATTGCGCTGGTCGTTTTATAAATTTGAAACAACTTCCGGTCGTTTTGTAAAGTTGAAATGACTTCCAGTTGTTCTGTAGAAATTGAAATAATTTCCAGTCGTCTTGTAAAGGCGAAACATTTTAAGAGTCGAGGTGAATGAAATTTAACAAAACCATTATTCCTTTCGTGCTTGATGGGTGCGAGATGGGTTACAGCTTGGGGGCATGAATGTCGTATTTTCTTAAATTGACAGGCAATATTGTTTTGCTGCGGATACAGTTTTAGCTTTTGTGTTACCTTTCTTCATTGGGTGCTTCCACCCGCCTGGATTAGTCTCTGCGTGTTTAAAGTTGCTGTTTGTTTTTTTGGTAGTGATCTTAAATTATTGTTGTTTTTGTTACACTGAGAAACAAGTGGATTTGTCGAGTTTGAGCCCAGCTTAGCAATGAGATGGCAGTCCCTTGGTGATTGTTGGTGGAGAAAGTTGATAAAATAACAGCATTCACACCCGTATTCGTCGCTACTGTTCCCTCTCAGTTGGTCGCCTTATTTATCCCTGTAAAAATTAAGGCCAACTAGTATTGTTCGGTCTACTTCCTGTCCACAGGTACCGCACCCTTACTTGTCAGCTCTTGTGGATCTCTCGAGAGTTGACACCATGTTTGGTTTGTCCGAGAGAATCATTGCCACCGAGTCATTGTAAGTGTGACGTTTTTTTCCTATTAACATCGTCGATAAAGCCGATAGTACAAAAATGAAATTTTCGTTGATCAAGATCTCTTAGAGGTGTTAAACGGCTTGTCGACAAACCATCCCAAACTAAGTACATGTACTGTAGTCGAGTACTACAAACGACGAAAATGGAATGAGGCAATGATACTCCGACACAAATGTAACTCGAGGTGTTTTCAAATGTAAAGCGTCCGTGGAACTGATGAAAATTTGAGGCGCCTGACTTAATAGAGGCCGCAGACCAGCGGGACAGATTGCCCATTCAGAACCTAAATAAACGACATAGCTCCACATGAGTTGTAGTAGCTCAATGGGTAGAACGTCTGATCGGTGTTACGGAGGTCGTGGGTTCGAATCCTGCCTTGGACGCAAATTCGTGTAGCCCGCACCAAGCACGCGAAATCCCGTGCCAGCAGCTCACGATGAGTGTGACTGGTTGCAAAGGTGGCGCTAGATTAAATAAGCATTGAATAATCGCGTGATTAATGCTTTCCAAACTTCGACGTCGCTATCCACGAGAGAATACAGTTCAAAGCTGAAATTTTGTCTCAGATTTAATTTTTCACCTTCCTGTTACTGATTAATTATTGTTTTATTCCTGAATATCTAGCTTGCGATGCATCGATTGAAATTTTACTTACATGATAAATACAAGGAAGTTCTACCGAAAAATTATTGGAACAATTATGAGTGGGATGTAATCCTCCTATCCTTAATCGAAATGCCTACTAGAAAATTATTCAAAGAGCAATCTTTCTGTATTGCATCGCTTAGTATTAATCACTTCCTCATTAAGTGATCATTACGTTTCTTGTTTCCTACAGTGAGCTTATTTCCTTTTATCAAAAGATTAATTTAATCCGAAGAGCATATCTCTGGTCACTTACATTTTAGCTCTTCTCCGTTTTCTCCTTTATTATTAGTCCTGTTACTTCTGGAACTAGTTTGAAACAGGTGAAATAAATAAAAAATGCATATCACTTCAAAAAATCTCTTATATGACACTGCACGATGCATTTCTGTTTTTTCTTTCAGAGTATTTTTGGCGGGACAGTTTGAATTTCTACATTCTAATCTTGAGTCAATGATTCCTGTTAATAAGCGAGCATTTCTCTCACAGTTTTACTCTCAGGTAAGCACATTGAGCTTCTCTTTTCACAAAAAGAAAAGTTTCTTTCGAACTCTTCGATTATTGGGGTTGCTGAGGGGAGTTGATTATTCTCGTCCCCAGAGCCTTCCGTTCCTTTTGGTCTCGTGGTCGGTAGTTGAAAAAAAAAAGTTGGCGCAGATGCAATGGGGACAGCGCTCGCCAACCATCTGGCTCAGTTGTTTGAGCGTCGAACTACTGTTCGGGAGGTCGAGGGATCAAAACTCCGGCTGGACCATTTTAAATACCTGAGGATAAAGTATTGCCTCTGTAATGATAACTGCTGATTTTTTTTTTTTTTTTTTGGGGGGGGGGGGGGGGGGTGGGGCGGTGCGGGGCGGGGCGTAAAAGAGGTGTATTATGGGATTTGTGCAAGTAGTGAATAGAAAGAGATGATGGTGATCATGATGATCATGATACCTCCAATCTCTTTGTTGGGAGTTCGATTTTGGTGTCGGCGTCTTATGTGGGTTGAATGTTTTTTTAGTTCTCATCTCAGCTCCAACAGTTTTATCTCCAAATGAGCCCTGTTTTTTCTTTGTCCTAAATGACACAATACTTCATTTCAAAAATGTCCGGTCTCCAGTTAGTGCTCAGGGGAACACCACTCACTGACACTTCAGTAAACTTTGTTTTTAGCATGCAAAGCATATTTATTTTATTTTTCGCAGTGCAACTAACGTTAACTTCAACCGGCGGAGACGTCGCTATCGATCCATCTTTTTTTTAATGTCAAGAACAAATGCAGTTCTTCATTAAAACCGTTTTTGTGACGTCGTCTCAGGAAGCGACCCGTTCCTCTCACTAGCTTGAACAGACTAAGAGTTTTAATTCGCGGAGAAAACAGCAATACTTGATTACTATAAGTAAATGGATATATCTTAGTAGCGTAAGGTATTGGGGTGAGCTATCCGGGAACGTATTTTGTAGGAAAAACGTTAAGCTGAGAAGGAGAATAAAGACTATTGTTTTTTCCCTTGTGCCTTGGTGTATACCACACAATTGAGGAGTGCTTTTCGGGCGTTCTGATTGGTCAAGATGATTTGCAAATTACTGTTTACTTGTGAGCAGCGGACGAGAAACAAAACGGCTTCCATAAAATGCAATCAATTAACTTCTTGGTTTGTGGATTATTCAACTTGTGTTTTGACACTACTAAACTAGTGTCAGTGAAGATGATGGACTTGAATGTTTCAAATTTGTAGACGGTGACAACTGCGCAAGAGTTGAGAAGACCAGTCTACCGAAGTGTGGCATCTCGAGTTATTGACTATGATAAGGTACATAAAAGTAAAAATTTCCTTGAGGGGAATATGCTTCAGCGTTAGTGTATTTCAAATTTGAAATAAGCATGATCAAAACACCTCCCAAGATCTCCTTCCCAGCGGGGGTGCAGGGATGGCGCAGTGGTGAGAGTACTCTCCTCCCACCAGTGTGGCCCGGGTTCGATTCCCGAAGGGTTGAGTTTGTCGGTTCTCGACTCTGCACCGAGAGGTTTTTCTCCGGGTATCCGGTTTTCCCCGCTCCTCAAAAAGCAACATTTGACTTGATTGCGTTTATTGTTGATTCCAGTTTAAAATGTCCCCAGTAGACCAAGGTCGATATATTAAAATGCAGTCCTAAACAAAATACATCATCTCGAGGCTCAGGGGAAGAAATAGAAGGATTGGTAGGATTGGTATGAGTTTATTCCCCAGAGCCTGAGATGATGCCTTTTGTTTTGCACTGAATTTTAATATATTAAAAGTGGGCTATTGCTGCTCCAGCGCTAGAACAACTGGGCACTTAAATAAAGTTCCTTCCTTCCTTTCCTCTCCTTGTTGGTCAAATCATCAAAATGGTGTGTTATCAAGAGTACAGACACACAAAGCTGACGCCAAAGAAAATCGCTTCTTAAAAATTTCTAGTACCCAGTTCTTCTCTCTTGCATGTTTGTGTTGCAAATCCTCGCAAATCAGATTTGATCTAAAGGTCTAACGAAACCAGCGAATTGTTGATGGCTTACTTCGACAATTATAAACCACGTTATGGCGCGTTTACCGATGAACAACAGGAAGTGCGCGCAAAAAGCTAGTAAGAATGAGCTGATGAGCGCTTAAGGAATTTTACTGTTGTAGTAAAGTGCGCGCTTTCGTTTTATTTGCTGAAGCTGTTTGGAAATCATTTGTTGTTTTTTAGACGCTGCAATTGATGACAGGAGTTCGATGGGACATCCGGGACATCATGTCACAACACAACGCTTATGTAGACATTCTTGTTCGGGTAAAAACCGTTTGCTTGTATCTCTGATGTAATTCCGTAAACCAAATTTGCCGCTTTTACTTTAAACTTAATTTACTGCTTGTCATTTTAGAGCTCTTTTTTATTCAAAAGTTCTTTAAATCGGAGAAAGAGAGACGAAAGCTTTCGCCTATCCCATAAAATAACCTCCTTCAAGAGTCAATTAGATAAATATCTAATACTCTTAGCCTTAGTCTCTCTCTGTCCATCCCATCCCATCCCACCCCCACTTTTTGTCAATCAGACAAGGATGCGTAGAGAAAAATTGTGCAATAATCTGTCCTTGATATTTTGCAAGACGCCGCCTGCTTTTTCTGGGGGGTGGTGGGGGGGGAGTGGGTGGGGCTTTAAGATCTTAAATTAATCAGTCACCACGGTTCGTCTGTTTTGCTGCTGATAACTGTCGATTGTCATCTTTATATCTTTGATTATCAGCCACTCTTGGATGAATTCAAACAAAAGTAGAGGTTTTTCAATGTTTTCCCACTTCCTTTGCTCGCCTTCAGTGTGCTCGTTGTTTAGAAGAGACTTTTCGTTTTTGCCATTGCATCTCAACGAAGTGATTTATTTTAATTTATTTCGAGCAGGAATTACAGGTGTTCAGTATGAGGCTGGCGCAGTTGGCAAAGTAAGTCAGAACTCGACCACGTTGCGAACATTGGGGTGGTTAAAAGTCAGATTTGAGATGAATAGATAGTAGTTTTTTGCTGAGATGAATGCAACTTTTCCCAACTTTCATTCCCTCTTAAGTGAAAAACACGAGCTGTTGGAGTTTTCGATAACACATACGATATTGCTAGGTCCAATAAAGATGTGTCACTGAAAAAAAGATTTTGTTATCTAGTTAGGGCATTTGTGTAATATTCTTAAAGTGGCCCCTAATTTTCTTGCAAATTTTACCTGTTGTTTTTTTTATACCGGGGGTCGTAGATAATTCTTAATATGAAAGCTATGAACAAAGTCGTATGGCTTTGGTAGTAAACTGAATCCATCGTGACAATGGCCAATGACGTGAAATTCGACTTCCTTGAAACGCTCATCAATCGCCTTCGAAGAAAGCAGCCTATATGATATTTCTAACCGTTTGTATTAGCAGCCACATGTAAGCTTTGCAGGCCTATTTTAAGATGACTTTAAAGACGACAGCAAGCTCCATAAGGTTAATTGTGTTAAGTTTATTAAAGAAAACTTTAGAGCAGTATGAAGCAGTAACACTCTTTAAGAAATTAGTCTGTTTTGACGGATATTCTTGGATAGCATTGAAAAGGCCAGTTTGAAGTAAAATTTCTGCTATCTTTTTAACTATCCTCAGACAAATTCCAGTGCCACAGGACGCTCGCACGGTGTTATGGGACCACTGTGTTCGCCTTGTAAACAGGACTTTTGTTGAAGGGTGAGAATGTCATGAAATTTACCGTACTATGAAAGTGAGACTAACCCTACACATTTCTTCTGGCTTGAGATACACTTCGTATTGGACTGGTTCCCATGTCTAGCAAAAAACCACAATCCGTTCTTTATTTTTTAGTTACCGGAGTAAACCGTTGGCTATTCTTTCATATACCGGATCTGTAGTAATAGGCCATTTCCGAGTTGCTGTTTGCCTCGGTTTCGAAGTGAGCCTTGGTGCTCAACTATTGTAAGGGAAATGAGTTTGATTTGCATAAGAATACACAACTCGTTTCCATTTGAATGGTTGTCCAGGACTCGCTTTGAAACTGAGACATGCAGCAACTCGGAAATGGGCTATTGATGTCCATGAAACAAAAGAACAAGGCGAACATAACAATACCTAATTAGGAAGGCCTAATTGGAATAACAATGGTCCGGTATATGAAAGTCTACCCAAACCATCACTAGGGAGTTTAAGAAACTGCAACTGCTACGTCAAGGAGGACGTCACTTCTAAATAAGTCTTTGAGATGTCTTAATTTCTGATTGCTCCATCTTGTTCGCGTTCTACAATGTTTGCAAAATATCCTAGAACTGCATCAGTGGTACGAACGGTTTTGAAGTAAAGGGAGAGAATGAAACATCCACTGTTGTATGCTCACGATGTGATCAAAACCTTAAGCCCTGGCCAAACTATCGAACGAAGTTGGATTGAAGGCTCCAACTTTGCTCGATCCAACATTGTGCGACGGTTTGGCGGCCCAATGGGAAGATGTTCGTCCACCATCTTTTGTTCGATCAAATGTTGGAGAGTTTGCTTTTGAACAAACATTACGATACAACCAACAATTCTGTTTGACGCAGCAATGTTGCAATGTTTTGCCGCTCTTCCAACAAATTTGTGTCCTGGGGCGTCCCGAAAACTTTTCGGGCCCGAAAAGCCATCTGTGAAATTGCCAACCGCTTGTTTTGGAAAGTCGGTCTTTTAACATGTCTTCAAGGTAACAAAAAGAAAAATAACTGAAGTTTGACGAATTAAATCCTCTCCGTTCTTGAGATACAAAAGGAATTGTGACACCCGAAAATGGCCCGTAAAGTTTCGGGACAATCGTCATCTGGATTTGGTGTAATGGCCTACAATATGCGATAAATGCGTTGAACCACAATTATCAAAAACTCATCTTTGTTACATTTTTCACTTTGCGTAACTGTCACGAATTCTCCCAACTCCCCCTCGTGTTTAGATGATGCTACGGAAACACGGAAAACGTCCTCTATTGCTTAAACATCATTTCGTCATAACGTGAAATGAACTTCTTTTATTCTGTTCTGCTACTTTTTTGCTAGGTTTGCAAGTGCTAAGAAATGCAGCAACGAGGGACGCGCATTGATGCAGCTTGATTTCCAACAGTATCTAATGAAGCTGGAGAGACTAACGGATATACGGTAAAAGAAATGCTTCGTTTAACAAGAATGAAAAGAACTATTTAAGGAATAAAGTGCTTTCTCCCATACGGCCCTCAAGGGTGGAATAAGTGCTATGCTGATTTTTGGTGGGGTGCAAGCACAAACTCGTTTAGGGGTCCGTTTCTCGGAAGTTCCGAAACTTTTTCAGGCTTGTTTCGAGGACCATAAATCTCTTTGTAACTTAAAACCGAGGCCTTCTTGAAGTATGAAACTTTGCACTGAGTTATGTTGTATTTTCGGATCTTGAAAATCTTGTTTAAGACCAGGGGTTTTTTTTTTATAGGTGGTCGTACATTCACAATTTGGCTTTTTGTGCCTGGAAAGTTACCCGGAATTTCGAGAACGGGCCCCAGGGCATGAATTCTGATTACATTGATGCAAGGGGAAGTGTTATCACCGCAATAGGCCACTTCGGAAAATACCATAATACTCTTTGTTTGTCTTCCCCCCCCCCCCCCCAATTTTGCATAAGCATTGTTTACAGTTTCTCTTGGGACTTACAGTGGTCCCAAGAGAAAACAAAAACAATGCTTATGCAAAATTTGTGGGGAGAAACAAAAAGTATTATGGTATTATCCCAAGTAGCCCATGTTCAAGCTTTATCCCGTGGACTTAACTTCAGTGAATGGAGGGTCCTTACCTCTTTGTCGTGTCGTAGTTTACGACAGACGTTGTCTAATTTAAATTTAAATTAATTTAAATTAGACGTTGTCTAATTTAGTGTTTGAGACAGGGTACATGGTGTTCGAGGGAATTCGGGAGATGGCGTCCCTTGGTTTTTCCTTTTTTTTTTCGCATAATCTCACGGTGGCCAGACATAAAAAGAACCCATGTTAATGTCGAAACTAGTTTACTTTACTTTACTTTACTTTACTTTACTTTACTTTACTTTACTTTACTTTACTTTACTTTACTTTACTTTACTTTACTTTACTTTACTTTACTTTACTTTACTTTACTTTACTTTACTTTACTTTACTTTACTTTACTTTACTTTACTTTACTTTACTTTAATTTATTCGCCACAATTCATGGAGTGGAAGGGGAGAGGAACAGAACTTTTCGTCCCAATTGACACCTAACCCCTATATCCATAGATCAGACCACAACACCGGGAACTCCATGCCCTACTCTTCTCGAATAGTGTGTGGGTTCTTTAACGTCCCACAGATTTTATATATACCCAAGGGTTGTGAGACGGGACCTCCGGCTTATAGTCCTTATCCGAGAAGACTTGAAAGTCTAACCATTTGCGTTACAAAGGCAGGACTTTGTCCTCAGTGATCTCGTAAGTGAGAACCAAGAATCTTATTGGCTCTAATTTTTTTTCGCAGACCAATCCCTGATAGAGAATTTGTAGAAACTTACATAAAAGCGTTTTATTTGACTGAGAATGAAATGGAAAGATGGATTCGAGATCACAAGGTAAGAGTGTTTTAGTTTTTGGGTCGGCAATTTGTGATTAATTTAAACATCGAAATTATCCCTAACATGATTTAAAACCGGAAAGGAGTGACATTTCCCTTGTATTTACATCTTACTTTACCGTAATGCGCTTTGAGGCACGCATGCGCTTATGTCCAGAGATGCACGTAGTTAGTTTCACGCCCAATTTTAGTATCCAACCCAAAGTGTCCCGAAACGCTAAGTATTTTCCACCAGAAACTCATGACCTTGAAGCGTTTAATTGTGGTTCAGAGTTAAGGTTTTTTGATTTCAAAATTTTCCTTATTTGGATGTAACGTAGCTCGTGCATTTTCCCGCGCGTGCAGCCTCGATCTTATTTTTGTCCATATTTGGGCATAAAATTGGTGTCCTAAAGTCCCCAGCTTTGTTCCAAGGAAAAGAGTTGCAAGTTACACGCTTCAAGGTCACGTGCTTCTGTTTCCATTTATTCCCAACTTTAAGTTACGGGGTGAGGTTAGCTTTTTTTTCTAGGATAGGAGCTGTTTTTCTTTACTTGAGGAGCAGGTTTAGCGCTCTTTGTGGCGTTAGTTTTTTGTATTCCAAGACACCAGTCGTGTTGAAGTTGGGTGGAAGAACAAGAGAACAAGGAGACACTTCTTCGAGGTTGACGCTTACGAAAATCGGCCTGCCTCCAATTATGTGCATTTCCATGATCTTGCAAAGGTTTCCCATAATGTTAAAAAAGTGTTAATTAATGAGGAAAATACGCTTAATTATAAGTAACATATAATAATCGTGACGCTTTGCCCCATGTTCTGGAGATGAACGCTTGTTTGTGAACTCATTATAATTCATTTCGTCTTCAGGAGTACACAACCAAACAACTTACAAGTCTTGTCACGTGCGGTGCGGGCTCTCACGTGACCAAAAAAGGAAAACAAAAACTTTTGTCGATTATCGAGGACATGGAGCGTTCCAAACTTCGGTAGCAAAGCATTTCAAGGTAATGAGGCCAAAATCTTGGGAAGACACTTCAAGAAATGAACCGCCAAACCAGGCAGTTGGATATAGCGACTGGGAGGAGCTGGGCTCTGATCTGTCGGAACCGCGAGGACGCAGGCGCACTGGGATCCCGCTTTAAATGCCGGGAAGGAAGCAATAATGAGAACAAGCATTTCCTTTAAGGCGGGTCAACATAAAACGACAGGCTGATCTGTTTGATTTTTGCTCATTTTTAGTCTTTCAGCTACAGATAGCGAACGACGTAGAGACAAGTGACATTGAGATCATTTTTGTGCTTTCACTGTGACAAGCAGCAGCCTGGCGTTTATCGTTTCACGCAGATGCGATGCCGCGTTTGTCTAATGAGAGGGTATTTACATGATACCGGGACGCACTCAGACCGGCATGAGTTCGTATTGGTCTCCATACATTTCTTTTTTTTTTTTTTTTGCGTTTACACGAGACCTTCCAGGGGTTTCGATATCTTTTCGAATTACCGGATTTGGAAGTACGGGACATGGTTATTGTCCGTTCAGTGTAAGACAGATTGCAACTGCATCGGGAACGAACCCTCAAAGAGGTCTGAAACTCTCAGAAATGTTATTTAACATTCTTGAGATTGGAGGGAAAAAAAGAAAACGTCAACTAAACTCATCGCGTGAATGAAATGCCATCAAATCGATTATTCCGTTTAGTAAGCAAAATAAGGCGATGTGAATTCTTGTTTGTTTGAAGGATTTATTTGCGTGATTGTCTTGTGTTTCTTCCGCCCATGCCCCATGCCCCATGCCCCATGCCCCATGCCCCATGGCCCATGGCCTCCTGAGATACCCAAGTCCAAAAAGCACAAAAAAAGCCAACAAATCCGCGTCAAACAATCGGACGAAGCGTCTGGCCCTCGGCCTTAAACGAAAACCCTGGAGACTCGTCTCGGTTGCTGGACCGAGTCGACGAGAAACTCTCGTACCGGTCTGTAAATGACAACAAATCTCATACCGGGTCCAGAAATTTCAAGCCTGTATGCTTTTGGGTCAACGATATATTTCTTAGACAAAAGAAACCATTTCGTCCCAAAACCAGGCACCAAGCATTTCGTCTCGGTTTCATGTAAAATTCCATACCGGTCTGAGTTCGTCCCTGTCTCCTGAAAAAAAACCCAAAGCGAGAAGGCTTTGATCGCTTATGAAAGATGTCTAAGGTCAATGAAACTTTGATCTCCAAATCTTAAAAATCGAGAAGTCTTTTTTGTAATTGTAGGTCAATTGTAAATTAAATTGAAATAATTACCCTTTACAAATTTTGAATAATGGAAAATGGATGTTTAATTAAATAATTGCCCTCCGTACTAATCATTCATTTTTTTTAAATCGCTGTTAATCATATGGAACTATTTGCCTCAATTAATTGTGTGGTCTTCCAATTGCATGTGGTAAGAGTGGTTACGTTTCTGAATTGTTGTATCATAATAGGATAAATAATTTACATCCTTAGAGATTAAAGTGTTTATATGAAAAGTCGTTTCTATTCTTGAGAACTACCGTTTGCCAGCCTTACTGCATGGCATGTTCAACAGCTTGCTTTTCTATTTTGCTGGTATCGTGGCTGTAAAAAGATATGCAGTATTGAATGATACCGCTGGCAACCAAAGCCACTACTGACATTAACGCACCCAAACGGAATGATGGGACAGCACCGTATGCGTCAATCAGTACTCCACCGAGAATAGCTCCCAGACCTCCCCCTAGTCCCCAGTACACTCCTTGAAGGATTCCTAGGAGAAAATGACAATTATGAGTCGAGTGAAACCTCACCTTACGCGAGAGGGAAATTCTCGGATGCGGGAAAGGAGAAATTCGCGAAACGTAAAAACATGCTGTTAAAATTATTTACCAAAAATCCACACGACATCAAATGAAACCATGTTGTCTCGCAATGATGAGCGCAAATTTCTATTGCGTCGAGAAGCCTGAAAGATTTTCAGGACTTCAACGGGATTTAAACCCGCGACCTCGCGATACCGGTGCGATGCTCTAACCAACTGAGCTATGAAACCACTGACGTTGGGAGCTGGTCACTTCTGAGTTCACAACTTCCCGTGATAAGTAATTATGAGTGAAAGATATATATGAAATACATCATATATTGCACTGCGGGTATGAAATCAAATGAAACCATGTTGTCTCGCAGTGATGAGCGCAAATTTCTATTGCATCGAGAAGCTTGAAAGATTTTCAGGACTTC
Organism: Montipora foliosa; assembly: GCF_036669935.1. Taxonomy (NCBI): domain Eukaryota; kingdom Metazoa; phylum Cnidaria; class Anthozoa; order Scleractinia; family Acroporidae; genus Montipora; species Montipora foliosa. The sequence continues at coordinate 10,012,831 of NC_090876.1, forward strand.
AACGGGATTTGAACCCGCGACCTCGCGATACTGGTGCGATGCTCTAACCAACTGAGCTATGAAGCCACTGACGTTGGGAGCTGGTCACTTCTGAGTTCACAACTTCCCGTGATAAGTAATTATGAGTAAAAGATATAGGTATATGAAATACATCATATATTGCACTGCGGATATCACGGGAAGTTGTGAACTCAGAAGTGCCCAGCTCCCAACGTCAGTGGCTTCATAGCTCAGTTGGTTAGAGCATCGCACCGGTATCGCGAGGTCGCGGGTTCAAATCCCGTTGAAGTCCTGAAAATCTTTCAGGCTTCTCGACGCAATAGAAATTTGCGCTCATCACTGCGAGACAACATGGTTTCATTTGATTTCATACCCGCAGTGCAATATATGATGTATTTCATATATATCTTTCATCCACACGACATGTTTTGAGCAATTAAATAGAAGATTTAGCTTCGCGTGTACGTGAAGCGACCAATGGAGAACGACGAAGAGCTACTTGTCGTATAAACGCGTGCAAATTGAGCGCACTCTCTCAAGTTTCACATGGTACCGTAACGTTGCTTAGTGGTACAGTTTTTTGAAAGTATTGGAGCTGTTTTAAGGCACCCTAATCATATTTTTCTTAGTAAAGTTCGTGTAATTTCACGCCAAATGGAAAGGTGTTTTTTTGCGTATGGCATGCAATGAGGGAAACGGTTTTATTTTGAAGAGGCATCCTTTACTGTTTTTATTTTGAAATTCCCCACCACGACTCCAAAGCGGCTGTAAAAGGAATTACAGGTTCGTAACTAACCTTGCATTGTAGCCGCGCCTCCTTTAGGCGTGGCGTCAGCCAGATGAGTGACAGCTGTCGACCATGTTGTTCCGTACGTCAGTCCTTCTAAGAATTCCAACGGTAAAGCCCACCAGGGATTCTGAATAATAGAAAAGGATCCGAACAGAATGAAATACGCTGCAACGCTGATCAACATCAAGTTGACATGCCCGAATAATTCGGCCAAACACGCGTTAAATATATAAGCCAGGATCAAAGCTGCAGCCCGAAACATTGTGGCTATACCCATTAGAGATTTACTACCGCCCAGGTCTTCCAGATACCAGTTAAGGAAATTAAAAAATAGTCCATTAGAGAATCCTAGAAAGAATGAGATAATTAGAAAATATGCGTACTGGAATTTTACAAGCAGGGTTAATATCTCCTTCGTTGAGCCGTTGTTTTGGCCGTGGCTATCCTTCTCATCGTAAGTGAACTCGAACATCCAAGCAGCGAAAATAAAGGCAATGGCCATAATAATAGCAAACGTGTAAAACAGGACGTTGTAATTGTTCATGACTCGACCACAGAATCGATACTCTGTCGTATCAAGTAGCCCACCGACTACAAACGAAGCAAAGGCGAATCCTAACGACCCGAATAGTCGGGTTTTCCCGTAATGTCTTCCTTTCTCCCCCAATTTTTGCAGTAAACCTGTATCGGCCATTATAAAAGTCGGCGCCTCTAGAAACTCTCCGGCGACGACCAAAATCATTAGGTAAATATAAACATGAAGAATTTCTTCCTTGTCGTAAACCAACTGGTACTTTTGAGAATTGGAAACTTCAAATGCAGTTGCTGTTGCTTGTTGATAGTTTTGTAAGAATTTTGTCCGCAAAGGTGAATTTCCAATGAACGAGACAGTCGCTTTGCCATTCCTAACTGTACTTTTGTGTTCATGGTCAATTGTTCTCGGAAATTTCAGTGGTTTGTTGTCTCCTTGCAGGTGGATATTGCTTTGTATCAAGTGCCGACGAGTGAATAACGGTATGTCGGACTGGTTATTTGATGGCATTAAATTTTTACAGTATGTCTTTTGTGGTTTGGGCAATAACAAAGCCAGTGTCATTACGAGCCATGATAAAATTGAAAACAGTAAAACTGCCTTTCTAGCTCGATACTTGTCAGCTAAAACTGCCCAAAAGGGCCCACTTATAAATTGGATAATTGGCCGTATTCCCGCCAGCATTCCTACGGAACTTGCATTAAGACCTATCTGCTTGAAATACAATGCCATGTAAGGAAAGGAAGCTCCAAAACCGGCGAAGAACAAGAAATAAAATCCCTTATAGAGTAAGAGCGTTTTGTCCACTCGCAGTTCTTCGCGTATCCAATCTCCAAGTGATTTTGCTCGACTCCTTTCTGGTGATCCCTCATTTTTATTCAACGGTCTGTGCAGTTGGCTTCCCTCATCCTGATCTGACATCTGTTCTTCTCCACGAGTGATCAAAACCAAAGAATAGCAAAATCCACTCGTTTATTGCGGTCTTTGGTGTTTGCTGGCCTTTTTTTATTAGAAGTGCGCTTTGGTGTGGCTTTTGTCCTCTAATAAGTCGCGGGCAAACTAGCAACCAGTCATTTTCAAACAAGGTTCACAATAGTTCACCTGTCAGAAGGACCATTGTTCCACCAGTCACCAGGCTGATGAATGGCGGCCTGACAGGAGAGGGGTGGAAAAAGGTAGAGGTTCCGTCAGAATGAAAAGATGTTGAACTGTTCCTCATCATTCCCTCCCTTACAATTATAGTGAAGTTTCACCCACCCTCCCTACAGTTGGTAAAGATTTGACGACGAAAGGATTATTTCCTTTTGAATAGATGCCTGAACATGATTGAGAACAAAACTTCTTTTACTGCTTAGAGACAGACATTTCAAGCTATTTTGCACGGCTCAGATAAGTTGGCAAATTGTTCAACTGGGTTACAGCCCTTACTGGAGATTTGTTACCATGGAAAACACCTTAACCATCAGGTAATTTCGTGTTTTAAGCTGCTGTGTATTGCGAAAAGGCCCGGCTCCATGGTACTTCAAGAAAAGAATAAATAATGAGACAAAAAAGTTGTAATTTAGCGTTGGCCATAAAGTTGCTATCTTACATTGTTTCTGTTTTGAAAAGATCACAAGGTCGATTGCTTCCCGACTATCCAGTGATAAAAAATAGTTTTTAAATCAGCGAATTTGGTGAGTTAACACCAAGAAAGTGTATGCCAGATAGAGACAAAGCAGCCACAAGTCAAGTCCCCAACCTTTACGTTTCGAATCACTTAGCCTCTTAACAGCGTATGTCAAACATTACCTTACCAACAGATCTCAGTTCGTCAGGAATAAACAGATTCAAGTAATCATGTTAGCATGAAGTTGCATGCAAAACAACGCCTTTCTGATGATTCTATCAGCAGAATCCCTTTTCTCTATTTTTGACAGACTGAGACTAGACAAGGGATTCTTTATGCCTCCCTGATCAGTGGCACATTCGTTCCTCTTGCTTCTATCGCGCCTAGCTCTTAACTTGAGATCTTTTACCTCCTTGAGGCAAAAGTTGTTGAATTTGATTTATGGAAACCTGCCTTTAGTTTTCGCAGATTCTTTTAATCAACCAGCCGAACAAAATTTCAATTTAATTTTTTAATCCATGTAAACCGATGAACATAAGCGGTGTCGAATTACACCCCCTCCCCCCCTCCCACCAACAATCTTCTTAAAATTAAAAAAAATTGCATCGAGTCTTAAATTCCCCAGCCCTCACATTTAATAAAATAAATGGAAAGAAAATAACAAATCAGTTAATGTTTAAAAAATTATATTAAAGGTACATATATACCCTGCTTTTGTCCCGGCATCGTGACCCGCAAAAGATGTGGGCCACCGGCTGTTTTTCCCTCCACCTGTGATTTCAGTTCCCGGATGACAGTATCGCTTTGTTCAAACGCTCAATATTTGCACTGATCTCATACAAATAGTTCAAAGCCTTGTGTAACTTGCTTATTAGAGAGGCTGGGTCTAACTTGGATCTATTTTCGGCAATGGAAACAAAAAGTGAAAAGAATTGAACGAACCAGGACAAGTTGAATTTGTCAAAATAGACAAGTCCCACCAACTCTGCAATAATGAAGAGATTTATTGCGCAAACGGAAGTTCATCTTGCTCGCATCGACAAACCACTCTTAGTATTTAAGCTGTTTTATTTCTTCTTCTTTGGTTCCTTGGCGACTACATTTCCATTCCTGCCTTCGTATTTTACTCAGATTGGTTTCTCGCCATATCAAGTTGGAGTTCTTTCTTCCGTCCGTCCCCTTGTGCAGCTATTTGCTGCTCCATTATGGGGGTTTTCCTCAGATCGTTGCTTTCCAAAGAAACGCATGATTCAATTTTGCAGTTTTGTGTGGCTGATTGGGACCATTTCACTGGCGTTCGTTGAGCCGACGGGCCAAATGTGTCAGCTTGTGTCTCTTAACGACACAGACTCCAAAGTAGTTAACTCAACGGAGATGCAAACGGGTTTCTTTAGACGAAGGAGAACGACTGACTTCTTATTGATGCAATCAAAGCGGATTCCGAGGAATGAAGAAACGAACGATGTCGAAAGCACAGAAGTTACCATCGGATCTGGCTCGGGAAACTCGCAACCAGGGGATAGCGACATGACGTCTGGCAGTGGGATAACGACAGATTCACTATACCTTGGCAAATTAAAAATTACGAAGCAAAACAAAACTAAAGACGCTATCCCACTTCCTTCTCCGTCTAATCTTAAATCAAGTTTCAAGAGTTCCACACCAGACCTTATCGAGTTAAATTTCACAACTAGAAACGAGCTGAGGGAAAATATATCCCGTTTATATAACATATTTCTAGGTGCCCTAGCTCTTGTAATATTTGAGGAGACATTCCTATGTCCAGTTCTTTTTGTTATAGACGCCATATTACTCGCAAAACAAGCTGAGGACAATTCTGTCGTGTATGGACGCCAAAGATGTTTCGGCTCCATAGGATTTTTACTATTTTTCTTAATCACGGGAACTTTGGTAAACAATTCTCAGAGGCCAGTGTGCGGACACATCTACGCCGACTATATCATCAATTTCTGTTTTTTCTGTGTAATGACCATAGTCACGCTGCTGGTTTTGGTTAGATTTGAGCTTCCCTGTAGAGTTCCTGTTGAGTCACCCTACGAAAGGCTTAAAGCGAATTATTACAACAAACACTACGGATCTTTCTTAGCTGCGGTCGCATTCATGGGGTTTTCGCATACAGTGATCCCACAATTCCACGCGTCACTACTAACACAGGCTAACGTGGAATATTCCACGTTCGCTGTTATAAACACCTTTCTACTTTTAGGTAAACCGCTTGGTTTCTTTATCGGCCACAAACTAATCTACTACCTGGGAAGTATTAACTTGTTGTTTGCATCACTCGTGCTGTACATGTTAAATCACTTCGCTTGCTCGTTCGTTTCCAGTCCCTGGCATGTCATTCCACTAGGTTTTATTGAGGGGTTCACGTTTTCAAGTTCCTTTGTTGTATGCGTGACATATTTGGCCAGTTCTTCACCCCTTGACTATATCACAACCATTCAAGGTAAGAAAGGTTGCTTTTCCTGCGTTCATCAGTAACAAGTAGTAACGTATTTTCCGTGGGAAAATTCAACAAACGTGCTCGATTATTTTAGAAGACAAGGCCTGGTTCCTTTTCGAGCAAGTCGTGTTCTCTCCCCAAAATTCTCGCTCGGGGGAGTTATTTCACGCAGGCGCATTCAATCTTTAAAACTGAAAATTAAAAGCTGGTCGTTTCAAATACAAACTATCCTCAGTCGTTTTTCCAAAGAGAATCTAAATTCA
>NC_090876.1:10023488-10025988 GCF_036669935.1 Montipora foliosa
TTAAGTAAAGACAACTGCTACGGCAACGACTGACAACACCACAAAGCAAGGACATTCAACAATTATTCTACGACGGCGCGCTGGATATGAAGTGATACGCACCTCGTTGGTTATTATGTACTTATTGACTGAGTGGGAGGGCCGCACGGGAAAATATTTGGCCAGAGGTCATGGCTTACGGACCGAGCGCAGCGAGGTCTGTGCGCCATGACGAAGGGCCAAATATTTTCCCGTCCGGCCCGACCTAACTCAGTCAATAAGCATTTTATCATATGACCACCGCGCTTTTCCTTTTTTTTTTCGGGTAAAAATATTCGGAATGTTCACTTACGTCGCTCATTTTGACCGAAAAGTTGGGATTTATATACAGCAAGCCCGAATAGAATAATTGTTTCATTAAGAACCCTATGATGTTCCCAAAGGTAGTATTGTCGACTTAAGCATTGACTTTCTACCTCGGTCAATTCCGGTCCAAAGCGGGTTTTGTCGGCTTTCTTTTTTTCAGAGCTGCAAAAATGTTTTCAGTTCACTTTATTGCTGACGCTTTCCTTGACCATACTTAGGTACAGCAGGTATATGAACTGATAGCCCGTGTCGGGGCGAGCCATTGAAAATACCGGAAATCTTATATCCGTAGTTCAGTTTTTAATAATATTGGTTAAACTGAAAATATAATCGTGCTACGCGGATGTGCAGCACGTATTTCCGTGCATTTCTTTGCTATGCTCCACAAAACAGCAAGGTGAAATCATCGAATTTTAGGTTTTGATGACAACTTGAGAATACAACAATGAACCATCCATTTGCTATCTTACTTTAAACCTATCCAGTTACAGGATAGTTCGCCCGTAATGTACGACACGAACAATTAAAATTGAATAAACCAACGATATACATGAAATCAATCATATATTGAACTGCCGGTATGAAATCAAGTGAAGCTATAATCCTCGCAGTTAGAAACGCAATTTTAGCAATTGCGTAGGGAAGCCTGAATAATTAAGGACTTCACGGTGTTTGAACCCGTGACTTCGCGATGCCAGTGCGACGCTCTAACCAACTGAGCTATGAAGCCACTGAGATTGGGGGTTGGTCATTTGTGGGTTCCCGTGATGAATGAATCAATCAACGAATGACCAGCTCCCAACAACAGTGGCTTCATAGCTTAGTTGGTTAGAGTGTCCCCACCGGCTTCGCGAGGTCACACGTTCAAACCCCGTTGGAGTCCTGAATTTTTCAGGATTCTCTATGCAAGAAATAAAATTGCGTACATAACTGCAAGGATCATAGCTTTACTTAAAATGGAATAATAGCTTTTAAGTTACATTCATTTCGTTTGGGAACCTCAAAATCCTCGTTACATCGATGCAGCAGCATTGACTGAATGTCGAAACTAAAACCAGAATTCTCTATGACTTTTGCTTCGTTGATTAGTCTGCAACCAAGTATCTGTGCGAGGGAGTGCTTTTGCTTAGTGCAATTTATCAAATGCGTTGTTAGCACTGAACTACATCGCTTACTGGAGGTTGGGTGCTTGGGCTATCCGGGGGCTTTCACTTTTGGCACCCACCCCCTAGATACATTTACATGTAGAATAACAAGTTACGCCATGAGTACGATGTACAGAACTACTTCGCATGCGCTTACAAACCTACCACTGATCACAAGCAACACGGACGCGCTCAGTTAACTCTTAATACGTTGCGTTTAAATGGGTATAAATGTAAATTAACCACCGTAATAAAGATTTGTAAGCTGAAGCTTCGAGCGCTTGGCCTTCGTCAGAGCGAAATCTTTCTTTCGGTGGTTAACGTGTTTCAATCCCCATTGATGCAGCACCACAGTTTCTTTAGTAACTAACCCTTATATTTACACGGTGTAAATGTAAAGTCGTGCATAGGACTTGGAACGAACTGCAAACTGAAATCTCGAGGTAGCCGTTCTAAAAATGGATAATAGAGAGTTAAAGCAAGGGCAACGCCATCGTCAACAAAAATGTCACAACAAAATGCAACTTGGCGCTATCGCAAGTATTTAGCCATTGGCTGATCGTGCGGGCAAGGGCAGCAAGCAACTCATTTCAACAAGGATGAACCAATGTGCCCCTGGTAGCCGCTTTAATTATTCAATCTGGTTTTAGTACTGCTTTGGTATGGGATCATAATTACCATACTCGGCTGTGAGTGGTGCCTTATAAATGCTTTTGGCTCGATCACGTTTTGCCACAACCTTCGTGACTGCAACGAGAGCGACTAACAGAAATGTTTGTTTTCTTTAATGAACTGCTCACTGTTTTATGGTGGGTGAGGAAAACTAGAGAACCCAGGGAAAAACTCATGGGGGAGGGCTGAGAACCTGCACAAACTCAGCCCCACAGGGCAGGGTTTTGCTGGATGCAGAATAAGGATTAAAATCAAAGTGGAGAGCGGGCTAATGCAAATTTATTGCGGAGTCATAAATAATTCAACTTAGTGGATCCATGAACTGCCGCCAACAAAGA
>NC_090876.1:10030988-10050988 GCF_036669935.1 Montipora foliosa
AGGTTTTCTCCTGGTACTCCGGTTTCCCCACTCCTCAAAAACCAACATTTGATTTGAATTGCTTTCTTTGTTAATTTCATTTTACAGTGTCCCCAATTAGTGCGCCAGCACTAGAACAACTAGACACTTAAATGAAGTTCCTTTCCTTTCCTTTCCTTCTTCCAAAGCCAGCTACAAAACCGCATCATTGACAAACTAAACTGTTACGAAAAATAGTATTGCGTGACAAGCGTTACTGTCTCGAAGCTTCGCGAGAGTTCGTAGTTTGTTTATATTTAGGTTTGTACGTAAGCGTTTCTAAATCGGTGTGTTTTGTAATCTTTCCATAATTAGACCGATTACTATTTTAGAAAGTTCTAGAAGTTTATTGTCCGAGTATATAAGTAGACGAGTCCAAGCGGAGTGTTTTTCTAACTAGTTTTTCACAAGCGAAGAGAGTTGGCGTTGGCCGTGTTTATTCAAGTGTGACAGAAGCTGTGTTTATTCAAGTTGGCGGAGGCCGTGTAAGTTTATTGAGTACGTGTTGTTCAGAGTTTTACTTCGTGGAAACTACGTTCATTTTTTGGAATAAATCTTCTTGTTGTTGTTCCGACAACCCTGCGTTCAGTTTAGTTTGCAAGCTACCTTTCCTCTAAACATTCGAACTCGTAACATTGGGGGCCTGTCCGGAGAGGAATTCATTTGTTTGCTGACTACAGAAACCAGGAAAGGACAATTCAAGAAGGAGTTACAGAAAAAGTAAGAAGAACTGTGCAAGAGAGTATATTGTGTTTTTGCTGTGAAATCTGCTATGGAAATGGAAAAGCTTTTGCAGATGGGGAAAGAATTCGGATTGCAAGGAGAAAAGCTTCTCGAGTTTGTGAGGGAAGAGGAAGAAAAAGAAGAAAAACGAAGACAATTGGAGGAGGAAAGAGAAGAAAAGCGTAGACAGTTTGAAGAAGAACGAAGAAAGGAACAAGAAGAAAGAGAAGAGAGACGTCGAATGCTTGAGGAGGATAAAAGAAAGGAAGAGGAAGAAAAAGAGGAAAGGCGCAGAAGAGAAGATGAAGAGAGAGAAACTAGACGACAAGAACGCGAACTAAGAAAATTGGAGATGGAAGCCGAGCTGCTGAAACAGAAAGAGGCTATTGAAGCCGCAAAAAGAGAACATGAGCTGGAAATTGCACGTTTGGCTGTGGAGAGTGCTGACGGGCGTCCTGAAGTGAGAGAGGATCGGGCTAAGGCACCTAAACTCCCCTCGTTTGTTGATGGCAAAGACGATTTGGACGCGTATTTGCAGAGGTTCGAGAGATTTGCCGAGACAGCTAAGTGGAAAAAAGATGGATGGGCATCGAAGCTCAGTGCTCTGTTGTCTGGACGGGCACTAGAAGTGTATTCACGTCTATCGGAGGACGCAGCTAAGGATTATGACAGGGTAAAGATTGCGTTAATGAAGAGATATGACCTTACCGAAGACGGCTATCGTCGAAAATTTAGAGCATCCAAACCGGAAGTTGACGAAAGTCCGGAGCAGTTTATTGTACGACTGGACAGATACCTGTTACGTTGGCTAGAGCTTTCGAATACTGCGCGAAGCTTTGATGGTCTTAAGGACTTGATCGTGAAAGAACAATTTATTGACTCTTGCCCTAAGGATTTGGCAATTCACCTGCGAGAAAGGGCACCTGAAACTCTAGCAAAGATTGCGAAGATCGCTGTCCAGTACTTGGAGGCTCATGGTAAACATTTTTTCAGCTCAGCGAGCAGAAAGCCAACAGTACAGCCTGAGAGGGACGAAGCCAAGAACATGCAGATTAATCCACCAGCTCTGCATTGCTTTAAGTGCAACACCCGAGGTCATAAAGCTGTCAACTGCCCAACCCTAACAAGAAAGTGTTTTCTGTGTGGCAAGCTGGGACATGAAGCTAGAAACTGTCGATCAGGTGGACGCAGATCCGGAGGACAAAGTAAGGATGGTAACCCTGTGCAGCGTGGTCAAGTGAGTGCCAGTTGTTTAGTTCAACCACCGGAGGTTAAACCTACTGATGAAGAAGTTAAGGCCTGTATTAAAGATGATAAGCTGCTGTTAGCCTGTGGTAAGAAGATTCCATTGTTAAGTAGTGCTTGTGTTGAACCGTTGACTGGAGTGAGAAGTAAAATGCCTGTTGTGAAAGGTAGAGTTGGAGAGAAGCCTGTTGATGTCCTGAGAGATACTGGTTGTAGTGGAATTGTAGTAAAGAGGGACCTTGTCTCTGAGGATCAGTTTACTGGTGAATTTAATGTTATGCTGCTCATTGACAATACGGCAAGGAAAGTTCCCATCGCAAAGATTGATGTTGATACACCTTATCTCAAGGGCCAAGTGGAAGCGCAGTGTCTTCCCGATGCTGTTTATGATTTAATTATTGGTAATGTACCAGGCGCAAGAGCCGCTGACGACCCGGACCCAAGCTGGCAAGTTCCTGTACAAGAAGCTTGTGCTGTAACCACGAGAAGTCAAGCTAAGAAAGCTGGAGAACATATTCCGTTGAAGGTACCAGATACCAAAGAAAGTCCTGTAGTTGATAGAGAAAAGCTCAAGCAAATGCAGCGTGAGGACGAGAGCCTACAGAAATTTTGGGAGAAAGATGACGTAGTTGTGAGAGGCCAGGCTGAGACTTCATTTGAAGTGAAAGGTGGAGTTCTGTACCGCGTCTACAAGCACCCTTATGTGAACGGAGGTAAACCCCTGAAGCAGGTTATGGTTCCTGTGCAGCTGAGAAGTCGAATAATGGCACTAGCGCACGGATCGATCATGGGAGGTCACATGGGAATAAAGAAAACGACTGATAAGATTCAAAGCGCGTTCTATTGGCCAGGCATTCAAGGGGACGTGACTCGTTATTGCAAGTCCTGCGATGTATGTCAGAAGACAGTTAACAAGGGTTCCGTACCGAAGGTTCCCCTAGAGAAGATGCCATTAATTGACAAGCCGTTTAAGAGAGTAGCAATCGACCTGGTTGGACCTATTGTTCCCCCGAGTGAGGACGGTCATAGATATATATTGACATTGGTCGACTTTGCAACTCGTTATCCTGAAGCTGTCCCGTTGAAGAACATTGATACTGAGACTGTGGCAGAAGCGTTGGTGGATATTTTTAGTCGTTTGGGAGTGCCTGAAGAGATCTTGAGTGACCTTGGTACGCAGTTCGTCTCTGAGTGTATGAAGGAAGTGACGCGACTTTTGAGCATTAAGCAGCTCACCACCACACCATATCATCCTATGTGTAATGGCCTGACGGAAAAGTTTAATGGAACAATGAAGAGCATGTTAAAGAGATTGTGCAGCGAACAGCCAAGACAGTGGCATCGCTATATTAACCCGTTGCTGTTTGCATATCGCGAAGTTCCCCAGGAGTCTACTGGTTTTTCGCCGTTTGAGTTGCTGTATGGAAGATCGGTCAGAGGACCTATGTTTATTCTCAAAGAGCTTTGGACGAAAGAGCTGGAGGAGCCTGAAGTAAAGAACAGCTATCAGTATGTGTTTGAGCTACGCGAGAAACTTGAAGATACCCTCAAGCTGGCGCACACCGAGCTTCAGAAATCCCAGAACAAAGGCAAGCATTATTACGATCGAAAGACTAAAGTCAGGAAGTTCGTACCTGGAGATAAAGTGTTAGTGCTGCTACCGACCGACCACAACAAGCTCCTAATGCAGTGGAAAGGTCCATTCGAGGTCAGTGCTTTAGTTGGTCTCAATGATTATAGAGTGAGAGTCAAAGGAAAAGAGAGAGTTTACCATGCTAATCTACTGAAGAAGTATTTTGAGCGAGAGGATCCTGTTTCCGTTGGAGCAGTTGTTGTTGAAACGAACGCTAACATTCGTAAGAACGAACATGTTGATAGTGAAGTAGAAGAAGTTGACCCGGTGGATAGTATTGATTTTCTGGAGATTGGCGGTTATGTCGCGAAAGAGTCAGTCAATGATGTGACCATAGGAGATAACCTTTCTCATGAGCAAAGAGCAGAGTTCATGGATCTTGCAAATGGGTTTCAAAGCTTATTCACAGAAGCCCCAGGCACAACAAGCTTGGCTCAGCATCATATCAAGCTTACATCCGACCAACCAGTTAGATCAAGACCATACCCAGTACCGTATAGCTTAAGAGAATCGCTGAAGAAGGATATTACAGACATGTTGAAGATGGGAGTCATAAGAGAATCAAGTTCGCCGTATGCTTCGCCTGTTGTAGTTGTTAAGAAAAAAGACAACTCAAATCGTGTGTGCGTGGACTATCGTAAACTGAACAAGTTAACCGTGTTTGATCCGGAGCCTATGCCAACTGCTGAGCATTTGTTCCAGAAGTTGAATGATGACAAGTATTTTACCAGAATTGATCTGAGTAAGGGCTACTGGCAAATTTCTATTCCTGAGGAGGATATACCAAAGACCGCTTTTGTCACGCCTGACGGATCGTATGAATTCCTGAAGATGCCGTTTGGTATGATCAACTCCGCAGCGACCTTAAAGAGAGCCATGAAGAAGCTATTGCGTGGATTGGACAACGTTGAATTTTATTGGGATGACATTTTGGTTCACACCCGTACGTGGGAAGAGCACATGAAGGCGCTCCGAGAGTTGTTTAGAAGACTATTAGCTGCTGGAATGACCATAAGACCGACTAAATGTCTTTTTGGAGTCAACACCGTTGATTTTCTTGGTCACCGTTTGGAGGAAGGGTTAATTGGTCTTCATGAAGACAACGTGACGAAGATTAGAGATGCTCCAAGACCAACTACTAAGAAGCAGATAAGATCGTTCATAGGTTTGGCTGGATATTACAGAGATTTTATCCCTAACTTTGCAGCATTAGCAGCCCCGCTGTCAGACCTCACGCGTAAAGGCCAACCTAACAAAGTTGAATGGGGTGAGGCACAGGAGAAAGCCTATCAGAGTATCAAGGCCCTCCTAACAAAGGAACCAGTCCTTCGACTACCAGATTCAAGGAAAACCTACTTTCTGCAGACTGATGCTTCCAACAGTGGTATTGGCGCTGTATTAATGCAGAAACATGATGACAAGCTATTCCCCGTTTGCTAGGCAAGTAAAAAATTGTCAAGTGCAGAGCGTAATTATTCAACCATCAAGAAAGAGTGTTTAGCCATTGTGTGGGGATTCAAAAGGTTTCATCTTTATCTGTATGGAGTTCCCTTTGTGCTACAAACAGATCACGAGCCACTGAAGTACATGAACAGTGCGAAGTTTGCTAATGGACGCCTAATGCGTTGGGCTATGTTTCTTCAGAGTTACAACTTCAGAGTTGAGGCTATCAAGGGATCTGAGAATGTAGGAGCAGATTATCTAAGCAGAGTAGAGGAATAACTTAAGAGACACTGGACTGCCTCCTCAGTTGGTACTATCTAACTAATTTTTCGTTGTTAGTAGAAATTTAGGAAATTTCTTCTCAAGAGGGGGTTATGTTACGAAAAATAGTATTGCGTGACAAGCGTTACTGTCTCGAAGCTTCGCGAGAGTTCGTAGTTTGTTTATATTTAGGTTTGTACGTAAGCGTTTCTAAATCGGTGTGTTTTGTAATCTTTCCATAATTAGATCGATTACTATTTTAGAAAGTTCTAGAAGTTTATTGTCCGAGTATATAAGTAGACGAGTCCAAGCGGAGTGTTTTTCTAACTAGTTTTTCACAAGCGAAGAGAGTTGGCGTTGGCCGTGTTTATTCAAGTGTGACAGAAGCTGTGTTTATTCAAGTTGGCGGAGGCCGTGTAAGTTTATTGAGTACGTGTTGTTCAGAGTTTTACTTCGTGGAAACTACGTTCATTTTTTGGAATAAATCTTCTTGTTGTTGTTCCGACAACCCTGCGTTCAGTTTAGTTTGCAAGCTACCTTTCCTCTAAACATTCGAACTCGTAACATAAACAAACACTAGAGGTTAATTTTTGTAAATTTTGCTCACAATTGCAGGTTCGAGCTTATCAAGCCATATTTAGAAGCCATATCTGGCCAAAAAAAATCCAAAACTGTCCCAAACATTGCTTGCAAGTGCATTCGTTGCAGATATGTGTACTACATTATTCAAATCAACATAGGCGTCGAGAGGTCGCATATTCATTGTGTTTCGTTTTATTCGAAGGAGTTTAATGTGACGAAGGTCAATGGGATTAATTTACCCATCCCCGTCTCAAAGCTGAACACTCTCAGCACTGTGGCAGCCAAACCTGCTGCAAAAAAACCACATAAAATTATTATTATATTTCAGCTCAACATTATGCCACTGCTGCTCCAGCTCCAGAGAAAATTGAAGTCTTTGTAAATGACAAAAGTCTATTGGTTGACCCAGGATTGACAGTGCTCCAGGTTAGATCAGGGGAGAGCAGTGTGTTTAAGATACATGTAACTGTCTAAGGACTGATTCAGAAGAAGTTATTTGGAGATAGAAATGATACAATCAGGGCTTTACAGTAACTACCGGATACATGTACATCTGAGTGAAAGAATGTTTACAAGAAAAGTAGCCAGCTTTTTTTTACTGTGGTTACTCTGTCAAAAAATTTACTGATCAGAACCTATCGGCCAGTTTTCCTTGTTGCAATATCCAGCTGCTTGTCACACTTCTATGGCCACTAAATTTTCCTTGTGAAGCTGTCATCTGGTTTTTGACCTTTGTTACTTTATTTCTCTTTATTCAGTACTCCTTATTTAAAGTGTACATGTATACCCTGCAGTTATGACAGATTTTTTTTTTTTAATTTGCTTGATTGAATGAACATGTACCCATTGTCCTGATAACAACTGCAAAAAAAAATTTCGATTTCAATTTTTCTTCTCCTACATGTAGTTTTAGCCATTTTAAGCCGCAACATTTCACTTCTGGTGGGGTACAAAACCATGCGAGTACAGAAGGGGGACTGGAGATGATAGTGACGACATCTCTGGAATTCCTTGTTTCTACACGTATATCTTGGTCATTCCTTTGAGATATTTTCATGTGAAGGGTTATTATGGTCAGTACATGTAGATGTGTTGTATCTGGCTGCAACAACACAAAAGATGAAGAAAATGATCCATGATATAACGTTTCACGGTGATTCCAGGCCAGAAGCTATCAAAAGAAGACAAAAGTGGATCTCTTTCGTAAACTTGACGACGAAGAATTCTGAGTGCCAGTATTGAAAAAAAAAAACACTCTGTGATTTCCATAGGGCATTAGCGGTTCAAACGTGATGACATTGGAGTTGTAGAAATTTCACATAGTAACATCACCGAAGAAAGATACTTGCATTTGTTATCAGGACAATTGGTGCATTCCAGGGCTCGAAATTAACGAAAAAACCCAGTCGCAATTTTGCAAGAAGATATGACAATTTAGTCACAATTCAATTTCGCAAATTTTAGTCGCAAAATCGCCGCATCGCATTGTGTTGTCAGTGGTTTAGCAAAAAAACATATGAGCCTGCAATAATTTCGCATTTCTTTCTTTATTTATTTTAGCAAATGTGACTGTATTGGTCACAATTTCTAGCCCTGCATTCAATCAAGCAAATAAAAAAAAATTGTTACATACACTTAAAGCGTTTTTCACTTATTTTTTTGAACAACTGTTTTGATGTTTTGATCTAGGCTTGTGCAATGGCTGGCGTTGAGATTCCAAGATTTTGTTATCACGACAGACTCTCAGTTGCTGGCAATTGCCGCATGTGTCTTGTCGAAGTGGAGAGATCAATCAAGGTTAGGCAGTCCTAATTAATTCTATTATGTAAATTTTATTGTGCAAGATTGGTGTGTACATCATCAACAGTCCCACCTCACATAAATTTAACTATTGGACAACTTTCTTTGGTGGTGAAATTTTAATAAAAACATTTTTTTCTTTTTCAAGCCTGTTGCATCCTGTGCAATGCCAGTAATGAAAGGAATGAAAGTCAAAACAGATTCACCAATGACTAGAAAAGCGAGGTAAATTTAACAGCAAACCTACGCTGCCTTGTAGTAACATGTGTAATCCTAGTGTAAGCTTTTTATTGCCATGAGTCGTATTCTGGGTGATGGTCAAAGGACTATTGAAAACAGCAATGGACAAAGTGGATTGAAAAGCACCAATTACATGTACAAAGCACAAAGCACAATGTGACTGGTGAGAAAATCAAAACTGTTAATTAAAAGTTGAACTTCACAATATGCAGGAGGAAAGTAAAACTATATTCTGCCTCATTAACTCAGTCAAAGCTCTCCCTTGTGACAATTTAATTGTAATCTCTGATACATTGGATCTCTAATTTGCCTTGTCACATCAGGGAAGGTGTCATGGAGTTTCTGCTTGTGAATCATCCACTGGACTGTCCCATCTGTGATCAGGGTGGAGAATGCGATCTACAGGATCAGTCCATGGCTTTTGGCAGTGATAGAAGCAGATTTGTGGACAACATGTTCTCAGGAAAAAGGTACACTGTACTTACTGAACTACTGTACATGTTCATCATGCAAATTTCAAGCATACCAACATCAGCATCATTAACATAGTTACACAAATCTTGAGGTTTTTAGGTAAAAATTTTTAATCTTTCAGCTTGTCTTAGAGGATGATACATGTACCCGTACGTATGGGTTATTGACCAAGCGTGAGGTCAAGATGACTGGATATTGGCCAAGTTCTTTTTTTGCGTGTTTATGGACCGAGACGAAGTCGAGGTCCATAAACACGCAAAAAAAGAACGAGGCCAATATCCAGTCATCTTGACCGAACAATCTTGGTCAATAAAGGATTTATTATATGACTTAAAACACCAAAAAATGATCTTTGATCTTGCGGGACCAAGCGAGAAATCCCGAGCGGGCAGTATCGCTCCATCTTGCCCGCTCGGGTAGCCAATCAGAGCGCGCGATTTGGTTCATCTTGCCCGCTCACGGAGCTAGTCATATAATAAATGTAGATAATGTATGAGATAATTGTACCATTATGAATTGGAAGCGGACGTTACATATTTGTGCAGTTCAATGGTGTGTACATTCTTAATACAGTACGTGCATGACTTACATCCACTAGAGATTTTGTAGTGCTTCTTTCTTCTGAGTTCTATGTGCAGTATCTCTGTTGATCTACAACTGTGTCACTATATTATACATTTTTAGAAGATTTTTTTTTTATCTAAAGGGCCGTTGAAGACAAGAATGTTGGTCCTCTAGTCAAAACCATTATGACACGCTGCATTCATTGTACCAGATGTATCAGGTAGGAATTTAGGCCTTCTACATGTAAAGCATGTACATTGAATAAAACCCAGCTGGGTTTTCAATCATTTTTTTGTTTGAGCAAGCTTACCCAGACATCTTGGGAGTACATGTATAAGTAAAATGTTACAGTAGATAATTTTGTCTTTTTTGTGGTATTATTTTTTTCAGGTTTGCAAGTGAAATTGCAGGTGTTGATGATCTGGGTACAACTGGCAGAGGAAATGACATGCAAGTGGGAACATATGTTGAGAAAATGTTTAAATCTGAGCTCTCAGGAAATGTCATTGGTATGCTGAATTGTACTGTATCTTGCTGTCACAATTTTAAAGGATTGCTGTCAAAATGATTTTTTCCTGTCGCAGAAGTTAATTGTCACCTTTTGGAACTTTTCAGATTTATGTCCAGTGGGAGCATTAACATCAAAACCTTATGCATTTACATCCAGACCTTGGGAGTTAAGGTGTTGTTGAAGCTTTTCTTCATTTGCTGATGTTTTTGCAGTGAGCTTGCTATATTTGTATTTGTCATGCAGCAAACTACACTAACAATATCAATATCATAAGTTAGAATACAGTAGCAATAAAATATTAATCATGATCAAGTATAAAATTGCTGAGCTACATGTACATATGTACTCAACAGATGTGATCTACATGTAAAGCCATCCTTGCCATCTTGTTAAGAATGACAACACATGCTACAGTATAATAATAATATTCCATAACATGTGTTGGATATACAGTAAGAATTAAGGTAATAATTGTTGGCTGTAACCAATCTCTTATCCAACAGACACAAATGGAAATAACAACACTAATTATTGTTGTTGTTTAATTAAATTTCAGTAAACTCAAATCTGAACTGTTTTAAGTTTAAAATGAGCTGTATGCAATGTAGTTTTACAAAAGAATCCATGCAGTCACTTTGCTTATAAGGCCGTGTGGTGTATCAGCTGATAGATGAGATTGAGTAAACGAATCAGAATGCTAGAAATGCAACTATTGTAATTTTTGGACCAGGGTGTGAAAAGAAAAATGATATTATTATGGAAACTTTGGATTGAAGTGATGATGGTAATAATTTTTAATATGTGTAGAGTGCAATGATTGTAATGTAAAATAAACAAGATGCCTACAAGGGTGTATCGATGGACTGCGCAAACAGTTAACACAAATTGTCCAGTGAAGTGTTACTTTTTCTTGTTTAAAAATGTTTTTCACCTCAAATGTTTGGTCTAATTTGAGATTACTACAGAAGAAAACTAAAGGGCAAACAATATAAACAGAAGACCTCACCAAAAAGTTACAAAACTGAAATCAAAATTCTCGCTAATCTTGGGTTAGCTTAATCGGGCTTTGAACAACCCGGCCCTGTAATATAACTTGAAGTTTTTTGTTGTAAAAACTCATTGTTAATGTTACTAAATTTGCAAATGCAAACAACAACACTCTATTATCGGGTTATCAGGATACGCGATTTGTATTTATTTTTTTGAAGTAGACTATATATTCAAAACCTACAGTTTTACTTGCTTCTATAACTCCGTTCATCCAAAAATTACAAGATCAGCCTTGAATCATCTTAAAAACTTATTACAAATCACATTTCAACAACTTATCATCCTGGGCTAGTTGTTCAAAATAAATGTAGGGATATGGGATTTTTGGCTGGGGGGAGGGGAGGGGGAATTGAGGAGATATGGGATATTTTTTAAAGTAGGAACGCATTGCGTACATGTGGTAATGCAGTAACTTGACAGGGCTTTTTTCCATAACTGTCAACCTCAACAAAGGAGTCTTCATGAAGACTAGATCAGATGGGAAGCTGTTCAATCTGTCCAGACTGAAAGCCTCAAGCAAGACCAGAGAGCTCTGTGTGAGGGAACTGCTATATGCAGATGACTCAGCTTTGGTCGCTACCAACCATCAAGACATGCAAGAGATTATGGACGGTTTCTCTGCTGCAGCAACACTATTTGGTCTTAAGATCAATGTCTCCAAAACAAAACTCCTCTACCAACCTCCTCCTGATGAACCTTTTGAGTGCCAAGAGGTGCTTGTCAATGGTGATGCCTTGAAAAAGTCTAGCCATTTCACTTACCTTGGTAGCGCAGTCACAGACACCAACTCTGCCGATCTTGAAGTTGAGCGGCGCACTCAAGCTACCGCAAAAGCATTTGGCTCCTTGCAGAAGTGCTTGTGGTCTCAACATGACATCAAGCGAAAGACGAAAGTGAAGGTCTGCAACGCTGCCATCTTGCCATCACTGCTCTACTCAGTAGATTCCATGACCCTCTATCAACGCCACATCAAAAGACTGACCAGATCCCAGATCCGCCACCTGCGCCAGATACATGGGATATGATGGCAAGATCGAGTACCTGATGTTGAAGTCCTCAGAAGAGCAGAGACACCAAGCGTCCAAGATCTCATCACAGCATCACAACTTCACTGGGCTGGACATGTACGGCGAATGCCAGACTCAAGGCTGCCAAAGGCAGTACTCTATGGCAAGCTCAGTGAAGGGAAGAGAAAGCAAGGTGGACAGAAGCTACGCTTCAAGGACGTGCTGAAGCGGCACATGAAAAATGCCAATGTCAAGTCTGAAACCTGGGAGCAAGATGCTTTGGACAAAGGATTCTGGAGAGCCACTGTCAAACAGGCAGCAAAAAGCATAGAGGAGAAGCAACAGCTGGAATACCAGCGTGCTCATCAAAGAAGACATTCCACTGCAACATCAGGACATACATGTAGTCGCTGCAACAAGATCTGCCGCTCACGGGTGGGCCTGGCTGCCCATCAGAAATTCTGCCTCACCTAACATAAACAGTCGTCATCGCCTGCGAAGGACTGCCGAAGAGAAAGTGAGAGAGAGAACCGAGTTGCGTTTTGTTTTTTCAGGAGATTTAAGCTTTCCTTGCATAAGATGTAGCTCTAATAGTGCATGGTTTAAGCATGTACTGTGAGCTTCTGACAGCTTTCCAAGACAATGTTCACTGAAGTTAAGCCCTTTTCGGGGCTTGCTGTCAGGAACATTCGACCAAAAATTATATTTTAATGGTCAAAAATGCAAACTAAGCAAGCTACAGATTTTGTTAGCCTACTTTATGCAAACCAAATACATGTCTTGATGCAAAAGTAAATAAAATTAATATTGATATGTTGTAGTTTTTAAGGAGAGCAGAAGGAAGTTTTAGGAAGTGTCAATCGAGAATAAAACAATTTGCCATCAGCAACAAAATTTGCAAGATGAGATGAAAACACCGTACATTTTGTGCCACGAATATAACAAGGTACCATCAACGAAAAACGTATTTGGAGATTTTTGTTACGTTCAATTTTTCTATCTTACTTTTGGTCGTACAAGTAAAAGCACAAAATTAAAAGTGACTTCGATTTTAGCGGCCGCCTGTGATCAAGTTACCTTGCATTTTTAACACTGACAACTTACGAAACAAAGGATGCATCTGTGACAAAATGACAGCAAGACACCAGGTTTTTGTTAGTTTGCTCTTTTTTTTCTTTCAAGTGTTATAAAGTTCAACAAGATACATGTGCAAATTTAACACAAAGATCACAATCATTGATGCTAGTCCTAGTATCAACTGAAGTTAATCTCCTCCGAATGGGGTTAGTACTTGGATGGGGGACCGCTGCTAATTCGTTTTTTTTAAAAACTTGATTTATTTTTTTTATTTTGTTTGGCCGTTGAAAGCTATTTTCTTGATAAATTTTATTTGTACATTAAACGCCTGAAGAAACTCAGGTTCCCAAGAAAATTAATATTGGAGTATTCGTTCTATGCAAAATATGTCTAATGAAGTATTGGTTCTATGCAAAATAATGTTCACAGTGGAATACACAAGTACGAAGCAAGATCTAGAAATAACATAGAAAATTCTCCTTACCTTTGAAGCTTACCTTTTTCAAAGAAAGAGCATCTGTCCACTTAATCAAATACTTTAATACTGTGTAAATCGTGGCGGGCGGAAAGATTCCACACCAAATGTTTGCTTTCATCTGAATAATGGAAGTGCGTCACAGTGGCCGAGTGGTCTAAGTCACACTCGCAGATAATTGTGAAGGGTGGGGAAAGGATATGAGTTCTAATCGTGGCAGGGAAGTTTGGAAATACTGAAGTGTATAAAAGTAAATTCACCCGATCAGAGCTTAATTCAATATCTGTGGGGTATGCACATTTGTGACTACCAACAAAAAAAAGACACCAGACCGGTTTTAAGACGTAGTATTTCCTTTGGCATTCCACGTAATAATTTTTTTTATGTTTCGGTATGATCAAAGATTCTTCATAAGAGCTCTTTAAAATGAAGCCAAGTAAGATTTAAATCAAATCAATGCAAATACTACATGTACTTTGTTATCAGAGGAATCTGCAACAAGATCTCTTGGACCAAGAGAGGAGAACCAATGAATTCGATCAACCCACATGACTCTGATTGCTTTTATTAAATCCATGCCAGACACCATAAGACAAAAGGCAAGCACTCTCAATCAATAGGCCTTTTGCAACTAACGATCACATGGTACAAAATCCGCCATGCTGGAGGGCAAGCTCATTATTATTCTCCCACTGGGACATTAAAACAAAGAGATCTGAACCAGTCAACCTTGACTTTTCTTTGTTTTGATGTCCCAGTGGGGGAATAATAATGAGCTTGCCCTCCAGCATGGCGGATTTTGTACCATGTAATCGTTAGTTGCAAAAGGCCTATTCATTGACCCGTTGACCCCTCACGACATCCCCAGTTGACGAGTAAAATTGTCTGTTGTTAGAGTAAAATCTATTAAATATCACCCCCAGGAGTCAATGGGTTAACCTTACTCCTCAACTTATTGCCTCAGTATACATGTACCTTAACTGTCAGCTTTGTTAAATTGCTACACGCTGCTATTATGATTGTACCATAAATGCAAGGCTTACAGCTGCAATATGTGTGAACAAATGGCTGTTATTATTTTCATAGAAAAACAGATTCTGTGGATGTAATGGATGCAGTTGGAAGCAACATTGTGGTGAACACACGTTGTGGGGAAGTTATGAGAATTCTACCAAGAATGAATGAGGTGGAGTGACCAGATTTAAGTTTCTTATTTTTCCCCAGCAGCATTATTTGCAACTCGGTGGTTTTTTAGTGTACAGTATTCAAGGGAACCTTCACTTCTACAAAAAGATAACTTTCTTGCAGAGGGGACAATATTGTTTAAAATAAAATCTGTTCAGAAGAGTTTTGAAGAAAGTGTTTGTATCTATATATATATATATATATATATATATAATATTTGACCTCAAATTACCTGGGTGCCACCATGAATGATTTTGACTTACATGGAAATAGTACTGAATGATTATATTAATAACTATAACTTACAGGTATGATATACCATGATAAGGCAACCAAATTTTGAAATCTTAATTTAATAAAATATTTCTCAAAAAAAATTATAATAAAGCTACTGGAAAATAGCCACAGCTGTAGTCTTGGTGGGACAGTCGAGAAATTATAGTTATGTAATGTTAATTCTAGTATTTTAAATTAAATTAAGATAAATAAAATATTTAATACATACAGATGTACCGGTAAATGAGAGAATAAATGACTTCAAGTAAGTTCTGTAGTAATGAAGGGAATATTTTTAAGAAACTAAATTGATAGTGTGTGCCAGGTAGTTCGTGCTTGTTGAGATGGTGGATCGTCCTAGAAGTAAGCACAGGATGGTATCTCATTCCAGGATCTTGCATGAATAACAACACAGCAATCTTATCAATTGACATGTCACTTTCTTGGAGATGGTTGTGCCCCAATCTTGTCTCCAGAGTTCGCTTTCCTTTTGGTCAGCACCAAGAACACGTACTCTGGCCACTTCCAAGGCAGGAAGTCCACAAATCACAGACTTCTGGCATGTCTATGCATGCTCAGAAATTTGAAACAACAGTGATTGTCAATGGTTATTAAAATGGACCTTCACTACCACTGCCCATAAATTGGAAGTAGCCAGAGTCTGTGTTCTTTGTGCTGACCAAAAGAAAAGCGAACTCTGGGGGCAAGATTGGCTGTGCCTGCAGGAAATGGTGAAACTGAAAGGAAAAAAGTGGGATTCTGATGTTTTTAATACAAACTTTCCTTGAATAATTTTCAAACAGATTTGATTGTAAACACCACATACTCCCTGTGGTTTTGTAGGAATGGAGGTTCTCTTTAAAAATAGCTTAAAATGAGAAGCATTGTTATTTACTGCAACCTGTAGATCAGTCATACCGGTAATCATTCTTGACACTTCACACATCATGCAATTTATTTATAATAATTTCTAGGACATAAATGAGGAGTGGATTTCAGATAAGACAAGGTATGTGTTTTCAGTTTGGTGTTGTGCATACAATAATTTTTCAAGAAAAAGGTTTTGCAGAGGATGAATAATTTTTGTCTCTGCATTATTCATTTTAATGATCTTTCTTAAAAGAACATCACCAGTTATTTCTTTTGAAATAAATACAAAGCGGCTACATTGAAACAGGTTCTCATATGATGGCCTGAAGCGTCAGCGTCTTACCAAGCCCATGATAAAAGATGATGGTGGCAACCTTGTACCTTGCTCATGGGAAGAGGCACTAGTGGAAATTGCCCAGAAGCTGACTCACTTAAATGGAAATGAGATAGCTGCTGTGGCTGGTGGATTTGCTGATGCGGAAGCCCTTGTAGCTTTGAAAGACTTACTAAACAGTTTTGACTCCGAGGGTCTGTACACTGAAGAAGGTTTCCCATCCAGTGGTGCTGGGTGAGTTCTGGTACATTGTACATTGTATTGTATGGGACAAGCTCGATGTGGGAAGTGCTGTTTTGAAACTTTAGCCTGCAATTGTATATACAGACCTCCCACTTCCACCCACCCTGTGGCTCCTTGTTTCCTCAATGTTTGATTCCTTACCCAGCAATAATTATTGAAGTCTTAGTGAGACTACCCTGTTTTACAGTTTTCATTTGCCTGTTAGATCCAACTGTGAACAGTCATCACAAAGGACATGTAGTACCCACACATGGCTTATGTTTAACTTGTGATGCTTGCACAATACAATACTTCGTTTACAAATGATTTCACTGATCAAAGAGAGGGGTTGGGGGAGGAGGGGGGGGGAATTCTTTGAATTCACAACCTCTTCTTCTTATAGAACAGATTTCCGGTCCAGTTACATCATGAACAGCACCATAGCGGGAATTGAGGTGTGTGTAATTTTTTTACAAGTGCCTTGTATTGCCATAGTTTTTTGGTTATAAGGTGCAGCATTTTTTCTCAAAGAAATTGCTTGTGATCTAAACTTGTGTACTGTTGATCAGATTTGGTGAGACCCTGGCTTGCAGTTTACAAATCAAATGTTCCTAATTAGACTTTAAAAAGTCTAATTGGGAGTATGTTGGAGAGGCCATCTTGGTTGGTCATTACCTACACATAATTTGTAACATTCCCATGGGGGCTGCATGACATGATGGACAAGAGGCTGCAGGCAACGTACACTTTGTCCGAATCCTTTAATAATTGCTTCCCCGCATCTGACCTGTCACATCTAGTCTTTAGTGATATAGTAGTCATCGCAATCACTTTTGAATGAAGTGATCACAAGGTTGATTCGTGCTTGGGGTGCCTTATCTGAAAAGTCCTCCTTCCCAAAACAACTCAATTATGTTGACTTAATGTACATGTAGTATCAATAAATTAGGAAATAAATTAATAGAATATTATTTTTAATAATAACAATAATAATAATAATAATAATAATAATAATAATAAAGTAAAAGTAAAGTAAAGCGACCATATTTAACGTCGATAACTCGTAACAGTAATTCAACTGACAAACCTGAGGTCGACGGTTTGCTCATTTTACTCCCCTCTCTTCATCAGTGCTCCGTTTTATGGGTATTTCAAGCTACTTAAGCTACATGTACACTGAAAGGAAAGAAGTCGAAACAAGGATGCGAGATCCGGGAATCTAACTCAGGACCTCTTGCTCCAAGGCTGCGCACTAACCGACTGTGCCATCCTTGCTCCTAATAATCCTCCTCCTAATAATAATAATAATAATAATAATAATAATAATAATAATAATAATAATAATAATAATTGAAGACATGAATTACCACTGGCAAAGGTATCTTACGCATGCACAGCAAAATTGTGACTTGAAAAAAGAAGAGTCAAAGCCGAATCCTTTACATTTTACTTTGTTCTTTCAAACAAAGTAATTATCATGATGGGGATGAAAATGATTTTACTAAAGTAGGAATTTTTCACAAAGTGTGTGGTATTCTACAAAGAGACTCATGGAGAACTGTACAAGTCCTTTACCATTGTTTCAGTGAAGAAAAAAAATTCTCTTCATCTCCCTGAGTCAACCAGAAAATGATTTTCATTAGTCCAATAATTATTGTTGTGTTGTTGTCCATAAATATAATTTTTTAAAATGTGAAATTTTACCAGGGATTTTTTTCCTTTCAGGATGCAGATGTCTTGTTGATAGTAGGAGCAAACCCCAGATATGAAGCTCCTCTGGTCAATGCACGCATTCGGAAAGCGTAAGGAACCTTTTTTTGTATACCACTTTGATCTAAATTGTTGGTCTTGCATGAATCAACTTTGGTTTCTTGGTTAAAACACTTAGTACCCATTTGACTGGAATATCTTTTGTTTATTGTACTTTAAAGGTGTTTTCACTGTATGTAAATACATGTACATGTTCTTTGCCGTGTGGAAGGTCTGTCTACATTATGGCAAATAGTGAACAACATGCATTAATTAAGCCTACCACGCAGTCCCTCTTGGGGCTTCATCATGCGTTTCCTGTGGAAGGTTTCATTAAGTGCTGTGTTGGCTATAATAACCAATCTCATATCCAACAAGAACCAATTATTGATGGATTAGTTGTTTCATTAAATTAATGTCTTTCAACGCTGAACTGTTTCAACTTTACAAAACAACAAGAGGATGTTTCATGCAAGATCATACAGTATATGAGTTCTTGGCCAAGATTAATTGGGCCAATGAGAAAGTGAAAAATTTGCATTACTTAGTTGTCTTCCCAAGTTTGCTTTGTTTTTATGTACAGGGCATCCAAATGCTACAAGCATATCACCGTTACAATATTGTTCGTGTAGCAATAATTATTATTGTTTGCCTAATAGATGGATGCACAATGACCTTCAAGTTGGAGTGGTTGGTTCAAAAGTAGACCTGACATATTCATACGAGGTATAGCCACATCACTTGTCTAGCATCTGCCTGAATTTGCTGAATTTCTCTGTACTTTTGAGTCAGGGGCTCAACCATTAGACTGCATTTTCAACTAAATTTTCAGCTTTTTCAAAGGAAAACAACTTTAAACAAACAAGACTGACGTAATTTATTTTTTTTTTGCTTTGTCATGCGGTTATTTCCTTCAGGAATAACTTAAGTACCAAACCATGCTCAAGCTGGGGCAGTGTTAACCCAAGATGATGACAATAAGTCGATTAGTCAGGGTTTTCAAATTTAGCCGGCGCCCGGCGCAAGTCACCGGCTACTTCAAGCATTTGCGTCGGGTACTTTTCGTATTCCAAATTTTACTAACTACACAATTCTGTTTCACCAAATCATAATCTGATTTTTTCGAGGAAATAAATGAATGCGGACTGATGAATAGTGCGGCTATTACATATACCTTTTGATCTTCGAAGCGATAGCTTTTTTTAGCGGGAAAGTCTGCTCGTGTTCACGGACTCTCGTTTGAACGTGCATGTATCGGCGCAGCAGCAGATTTGTTCTCACGTGAAAGTTGCAACATGAAGCGGAGGCAGCAAACGATGTTGTCTTTTCTGTCAAGTGCGGAGAAGTCTCGAAGAGAAATAGGTAACAATAATTTTAGGAATAAGAGTTAACGAATATTACGTGTTGTTGCAGTTCACTGTTCTGAAAGTGACGATAAAACAATATGCCGAGGCTGAAATGACCACAGTATCTGTAGCTGTAGCGGCATTGAATGAGAAGGCAGTCTTTCTCGTGAAATGTTACTCATTATGGTCTTGACTGCACCAAATGTATTTTCAAGAAAAGACTGAAAGAAGTCATAACAAAAAAAGCCTTCAACAGCGCAAGTGTTTTGAAATTCAGACAAACGAAACTGCGAATTGCAGCGAATCGAAGTAGAAAGGAAACAAGACCGCTGACGTTGTTATGATAATACTTCATGTATGTAAAAGGAAATATATCAACGGAAGCCGCTTTATGGCAATATTTCGTTATTCCGTTGATTCATCTGCAGGCTGCTGTCATCACGATGAGATAGTGCTCCGGCTACTTTACAATTTCCTCCTGCTACTTTTTTTCAATTTGAAAACCCTGTTAGTGTTCAGTTTTGTAATGACTTCTTTTGTAGTGTTTAGCCTTGTACGTGTATCATATTTTCAACTATTAGTGCGTTGTGGAGACGCTAACGGCTTCCTACAGTAATTGAATGGTTGGGTGTTCTTGTAGGAGAAATGGAGAAAAGAGGTTGTTGGTCAGTTCCAAATCTGTGCCATTTTGAAATGTCACAATAATATCCAGCTTGCCGATGAATCATTCAGAAAAATTGGGGAAAAATCAGAGGCATTTCGGATCGACTTGAAACTTGGTCAGTAATGAGATATTAACCAATCACTGGCCAGTTTTTTATCGCAATTGGTTCAAATGACATCATTCTCTTATTTGCCGAAGATCGCCTTCGAGCGAGATCAAAATGGCGTCCAAGCAGGAGGGTGAAAAACAGG
>NC_090876.1:10055988-10063488 GCF_036669935.1 Montipora foliosa
AGAAAACTAGACTACAATAAAAATAAAAAGGCCCAAAAATCACGCATATGCTTGCAGTGTTTGTAGATCATTGGCTCATAACCCATGATGGGTTAGCCAATCAAAACTCTCGATTTGCATTATCCAATGATCCAGTTTTTAATAATAACTCATATACCATGACGGCTATGCCATGCAATCAAAACCCTAGAACTGCATTATCCAATGAACAAGTTTTCAATATATTGTAATTATATCAATTTGTAATTATATTAATTGCATTTTTGACAGGACAATGGTCTGGTAAAGCGAGAGGATCTCCCTAAAGATTGCTTTATCGTCTATCAAGGTTTGGGAGTGGTGATTCTGTATTATTGTTAGCAGCATTTAAGCAGCGTAAAACAAAATTTGCTTCATTTTGTTAGTTTTGTGATGATTTTGTTATAAGAATGATCATGGCCGTCACCGAAGCAACTGGAGCCTTAAGTAAATCCAAACTGTAACGTAATCCGCAATTAACATATCTCACGTATTCTCTTTTGTTATGGGGAGTGTTCTACCGGAAACTAAAACAGTCTTAAAATGAATACGACTACTACATTCGGGAACCGAGTGGGGTAACACGAGTGGTCATATTGAGCAATGACGTCACGATTCCCGCCTATTTTATTTATATTAACACCCCGAGTATTCGTATAAAAGCCTGCTTTTTAATCTCTACCATGTATATTTGCTGTCCATGTAATAAAAGGGAGGTTACATGTTAGCTCATCGATATTGTTCTTGCTATTCAAACAAAATTCGTATCTTCTCGCCACCGTGTAATATCCTCTATTTAGTATCACCCAGCTAGTGGACTAATGCAAATCCTGCATTTTGATTGGCTACGCTACTAGAGGACTATCAGTAATAGTCCTCGAGTAGCGAAAAGCGGGACGCTTTTTTTCGTTTAGTTCCCAATTAAATATTTTTTCAACTTGCATTTGCTAATAATATTATTGCCTTTTCTGTCCGACTAGTTGGGTGATACTAAAACAATTAGACCCTTCGCCGTCAAGGGCCACGGGTCAATAGCCCATTCGGCTTCGCCTCATGGGCAGCCTATTGACCCTTAGCCCTTGCGGGATACGGATCTAATTGTTCGGTATACCGGTATTTCACCTCTTTCGGGGTGAAGACGATCTCCCAATTGAGCAGATCCCAGATGGCCTGATTGTTCAGTTGGAAGAGCAGTGTACAGCTCAGTCATGGGAGTCACGCTGGCGCATTGGTCATGAACCGTGCCTTCACCTCAGCGATTGAAAGTGGGCTGATTCACAGTCGATCTCAACCTCACTCTAAGATTTTTTCCGGCTAATCCGGTTTTCCTCCCTCGTCAAATTCGACTCACAGCTGATTACATCTGGCTGTGGTGCTGTGCTCCGACAATGTCCATATAGCAGCTGCCAGAGGTAGCCTCTTATTAGCCCTGCAAAGCCCCTACGGGGAGCGGCCAATTAACTATACCAAGAGGTCAAACAGTCATGGCTTTAAAGTCTTGTTCAAGCCCGGATATTTTCACGACTGTCCAATCTGCTTCCATGAATGTGATCATCAGTCTCCGCCATTTCATGCAAGCACCAGTTCAGATACTCACGATATCTCATGAATACTCTCATAAGTCTGCACTTCATACGACTGTCTGAAGTTACCGCACTTGGTTCGTCTCGTGTGTGACTATGTCATTCCTCCTTTCTAGGTCACCATGGTGATTGCGGCGCTCATATGGCTGACGTTATTTTGCCTGGTGCTGCGTACACAGAGAAGACGGCGACATACGTCAACACAGAGGGGAGGGCTCAGCAGACAAGAAGGGCCGTCACACCACCGGTGTATGCAAGGGATGATTGGAAGATTATTCGAGCGCTCTCAGAGGTAAGCTAATAGGGACCTGTCTGAAGATAGGCAATTACGACAGAGAACTTTGTTTTATGCAGGAGGTATTTTTAGGTACGATACTGGCTGTGTGGCATACAAATAAGAAAAGAAAAGAAATCTTCTCGTGTACTTCGACTGGCATGTGATGTGTGGTGGGAGCAACCTCGTTCCCAGGGCTTTTCCCTCGTTAGGTGAGGGAAAAACCCTGGAAACGAAGTTGTGGTGAGAGGGAGGAGGAAGGGGGGATGTTGGCGCGGTCTTAAGAACCCTTGCCATCCGCCAAAGTTTCCCCCGTAGGGGATGGGGTGGAGTTTGATCCACTGGTGCTCAGCTATATAATCCATTCTGATCAGTTGACACATGAACGAGGTTAGAGCTCAGCTAAATCATAGGTTTCTGGTGTTATGTCCGAAACTTTGCATTGCCGTACGATCCTTTGTAGTTTTTTGTCATTGCATTTGACAATACGCCATTCATTCTGTTTCTCTTCTTTTATAGATCTGTGGAAATACCCTCCCTTATGACAACCTGGACGAGATCAGGCGAAGACTCTCCGAAGTCTCTCCGAACCTCACTCGCTACGGCGACGTAGAGGAGGCGAACTTTTTCGGCTTGGCTTTGGGTTTGATGCAGGTGAACATAAAAACTTACGTTTCCACTTGTTTCTGAATCGGCTTAGAAAATACTTTTATGAAGTATGTCCAACAAGGAGATACCCATTTTTGTAAGTTGTAGCAAACTTTTCAGAAACTAATGACCTTACATTTTTCAAATAAAAGGGAACAGTTGGACATTTTACTGTAGAAAATTGTTGGTAGTTTCACCGTCGGCAGTTACATTTGTTTTGTACGTTTATAGTCTTTTATGCTTTGCCTAATTGATTTCATTTTATTTCAGAGCTCTAAAGCACAACTTGCCAAGAAACCTCTACAACCTAGCATTCTGGAACTGAAGGACTTCTATATGACAGATTCGATAAGTCGGGCTTCTCAGACCATGGCCAAATGCGTGAATGCTGTCAAAACTATGCAGTGAAGAACTCTTAGAGAAAAATATATGGTTTTCCAATTACTGTCCTAAGCACATCTACCATTGGTGATTGGCCGAAAATCTCCCGCCACATTCTCGGCCAATCAGAGATAAAAGAAGAACCAGTTTTTCCGCCCTCGTTTTCACGCGCTGAGATGCGTCATTTTCATGGAATTTCTTTGCATCACTATTGGTTGATATGATTGTCAGCGTTTGCTGTGATTGGCCAAACTAATCTCTTTACGGGTCTCGGTTTTACGGTTGGCCGTTTAAAACCGCCCCGAAATTGTAAATATGCCGTCCTTTAAAGGACAGTTGAGCGAATCTCAAACGGGGAGGTTGCATGAAACTGGAATTCTTCGAGGCCTCGAAATCATTTTAAATCTACATTAAAGAAGTTTGTGAAAAATCCGGTAACTTTTGAAGTACAGTACGTGAATTTCCTGCGATTCGTGCGAATAGCAAACGAACTTAGCTGTTTTAAATAAACTTGAATGAATATTAGGTGACTTAAAAGAGGGGTTTCGTAAATGTTGAATTTGATTATTAGTGGTCACTTTGGTTTTTGTGAATAAAAAAATGAAAAAAGCACAAGTGGTCGAGTTCTGTTTATTCCTTGTTCGATACAAAAGAAGTAGGCGCGCGCACGCATAAAAG
This sequence comes from Montipora foliosa, assembly GCF_036669935.1. Classification (NCBI taxonomy): domain Eukaryota; kingdom Metazoa; phylum Cnidaria; class Anthozoa; order Scleractinia; family Acroporidae; genus Montipora; species Montipora foliosa. The sequence goes on from NC_090876.1 coordinate 10,059,571, forward strand.
TTGTTGCCGTCTCGCTCCAAGACATTTCATTGCGTCATAATTATCAGACGTGAAGTTCTGTAACCTCGCTCATTGTAAGAACCAAATTGATATGTTTTGAATATCCGCTACTGATGTAGACGTTAAATTAACGCCTCTTCTTGTCTGGCAACTTCAGAAGTTGCGAAGTTGCCGGAAACCTGATCAGTTTAGTTCCGGTTTGCAAACATCCCGCTTGCGAGCAAATCAACCATGACGACGAACATCGGCGACACTCGGTGTAGAGTATGTAGTCTTGTACAACCATGTCCGTGCGATGTAGCTAAGGGTATCCACGAGGTGGAATCGGACGATAAGGGATTTGATGTGCCAATCATAATTCTCAACAAAAAGAGAAAATCAGTAGGAGGGGCTTCCTTCTCCCTTGCTCCAGGTGAGGATTTAAACAAAGTGGCTATTCGTACGGGACCCGTACACCGGCCTTTATCTGCTATTCATTCGGGAATCCTCTTAAAATGATTATTACAGGTTCAATAACACTCGGAAAGTTTTATCTCGTCTTCAATTCTTTTTGTACACATTTCAGCAATCAAACAGCGGTATTGATGCCTGTTTAATTTCACGAAATATCTCCTTCGTTCGATGTCACCGGTCATCTGTCCTGCCTAGAGTTTCTGACATTTAAGTTTAACATGGCACTGATAAAGAGTATTTAAGTAAAAGGACCCATTTTAAAACGCTTAGCTTTCAATAACTGTGTGGCTATATCGTGCAAAGTTAGGGTTAGAAACTGTAATAAGCATTCTAAGAAGACTCCCGTATGAATAGCATATATAGGTCGGTGTATGGGTCCCGTACGAATAGCCACTGCCTTTAAGCAATTGCTCGTTCTTGTAAACAATTCAATCACAAACTGACTTAATCTTATTTAACCAAGATTTTAGATCATCGCAATAGGCCATTTCCGAGTTGCTGTTTGTCTCGGTTTCGAAGCGAGTCTTGGTGCTCAACTATTGTAAGGGAAATGAGTTTGATTTGCATAAGAATACGCAACTCATTTCCATCTGAATGGTTGTGCACCAGGACGAAGGGAAAAGCGTGAAGGGGATTTGTGGTACTGAAGTGCTTTTACAATCGAGCTCTCACCCAACCGAGAGCGCGTCGCTTTCCTTCGTGTTCATTGGGGAGTTTAAGCAAAGACAACGGCAGCGTCAACGAAAACAGCACCACAAAATCTGACTCGGCGCTATCGCAAGTATTTTGCCATTATCTCGTCTTGTTCACCTTGTACAATACGGGCGAACTACTGTAACTGGACGGGACTCTGTGAGCGTGCTCCGTGTGCGTTAACTGGGTTTCCAGTGGTACATGTTACACAAAAACAGAGAGCACTGAGTTGGGTGGTATTGAAGGAGCTGAAACTGGATTTCCCAGGAGTAATGCCGAAAATAAAAAATCGAAAAAGAGGAAAACCCTGGGAACCCAAAGAGCCTACTCCTGGTAACTCTTACGATGGAAAAAGCAGGCAAGGGGATCGATTATTTTTCCTTTTGATCCTGCGACAATAGACCTAATCGGCTAACTCAATGTTGTACCCAATTCAAACCCTTTGGGAATAAAACGTTTTGTTCCAGGTATTTCCATATCATTTAAATATGAATGCTACATAATCATGCAAATACAATACACAAAGAATCTTAGTCCCGGGAGATTTGAATTGGGTACAACATTGAGTTAGCCGATTAGGTCTATGACCCATTCACTTTCTATCTTTACTTCAAAGCCATTCTTATCCATCCACTTAAGCCCGTATGGTACAAGGTGAGCAAGAGAGTGTATCTAATCAAAGAAATGGCGGCCATGATGGTTTACCAAACTGATGCTCCAGGAATGGAACTCTACTTTTATGCAACTACTCTCTTTTGTTTCAGTGATCCAATATGGCTGCTAGTCACGTGTGTGAAAATACTCCATAGGTCGCAATAACAGATACAAGGCTCCACACGTTCCATTTACATCTTAGCGTATTGCGTCACCTAACAACGACGTGAAATGCACTAAATTTTAGCTTATGTGGAGGACGCGAGCACCTGATGATAGATTTTCAATTTTCTCTTCTCTTCATAAAACCATATCCGTTATTCACACCACTTATATTCCTGGATGGTTGATACACCTTTTCCATGCCGAACGACTTGGAATAATAGGGAGCTTAAGCACGCGCGTTTTTGAGAGGCGGACGTCAACCGGAAGAGAAAATATCGCGTGCCAGGACAGTGGCGTCTCCCAGATTTTTATATTTATCATCTCGAATGGAAAAAAGATACTTAGTAATGTAAATGTGGTTGTGTGAAGACAAGTTAAAAGGGAAAATAGCTCACTTCCGGTTGCTGTCCGCGTCTCAAAAACGCGCTTGCTTAAGCTCCCTATTTAATCGCGAAATCATTACAACGCAAAGTTATACTTTAAATCACGTTATAGAAGCCGTCGTAGTCGTCCTTGGATTGCTTAAGCTCGCTAATTATCTCTTCCGTTCGTGCTTTCGCACTACCAGATCTACTTCTAATAAGAAAGCGCTTCGCCAAGAAAACGTGAAACGATGTCTTTCCAACGCGAACTTATTTGTAGAATAGAATTTCAAACATTCTTCTGGAAAACATAACACTTGAATATGTTCAGTGACACTGTGGATTTTAAACGAGAGCTAGGGGCTTTCCTTTGTCAAACATCTGATGTTCGGAATCGACGAACGAGCTAGGTGATCCTTAAGTCTATCTTCCATGCGCCAGGCCAGGGATGATACATGTTTTTTCCACCTTCCTTGAAAATACTTTTTTTTTCTTTTCATTTCCCTTTTCAAATGTGGTAATGTCAAAAAGGTCACACTGAGGTATTAGAATGGTGCACTGCATTTTCCGGCTTCATTTTTTTTTTCATCTTCACGTATTGTCTTCGTGTTTAATTACGTTGTTCCTTATCAGACGAAGTTAACTGATAGGTAAAAAGTAACGTTTGAAACTTCTTCGAGGAATTGTGCGCTCTAAAATTGCCCCCGGTTTTTCTCGTTTATCACTAGACGAATAAACTGTTGATCGCCGAGTTCTTCTGGATCCTGTGTCATTCTGGAAGGCAAAGCGAAAATGAATAGTCGGAGAGGAAAAAGAGGAGACTGGTTCATAATTTCACAAAGGTTATTATTAGGAGCAAAAGTGCTTTTCTTTAATTTAGCGCCGTCCTTAACTGAACTATGTCACACAAACCTATTGGAGTACTATGTAATTTAGTTATAAGTCGACTTATTTTCATTGATGTGATTACTTTTTCCATTGCTAGGCCACCATAGTGAACTCAGCGAGTTCAACAGACGCAAATCCAGCCGGATGAGTACAATAGAAACCTTAACAAGACACGCCGATCTGCAACTACAAACGAGGCTCTCAACGAGCAAGAAAAGTGTTGAGAGGTTAGGCTTCATCAAGGATATCTTTGCGGCAAATCCCGACAATAAAATGGCGTTAAAACTGTTTGGCAACAAGGCCGCTGTGCTTCTCGAGCAGCAAAGGCAGGCTCAGAAGGGAAAAGGCGTCATTCATCCCTTCAGTACATTTCGCTGGTATTGGGACATTCTGCTGATTTCGTTTATCTCCATGCACGTCATTCTGTTACCAGTCAGTATTGCTTTCCTTAGCGACGATATCTCGCTGCACTGGCTCATCCTCAACGGAATTTCAGATTTCTTCTTCATTGCTGATATCTGTTTGAATTTTAGAACAGGAATCGTGGATCCTAATAACCAGGAGGAAATCATACTGGACAGAAAAATCATAACCCGGAAGTATCTTCGAGGATGGTTCTTCGTTGATTTGCTGTCGTCACTTCCGTTTGATTACGCATACTTCGTAGCTTCTTCGTCTTCCGCTCAGCAAACGCTGATCAAAG
>NC_090876.1:10068488-10073488 GCF_036669935.1 Montipora foliosa
CATTTGCGAGACTGGTCGCAAAGGTGATAAGATGTACTTTATTCAAAAAGGAATTGTCGATGTGCTCACAAAAGATGGGGAGTTGGCGACAAGTCTCGGCGATGGATCTCATTTTGGAGGTACAAAAAAACTTCAATTTCTGTTATTGTTAATGCCTCTAGTGTATGATGTGGCGTTTTGAGTCCAAGTTATATTTTCACTTTAGGGAATCTTCGCTCTGAGCTGCTCAAAGTGGAAATATTGATCTTTTTTCGTTTCATAGGCCATTTTACGGATACAGCGGCCATTTTGAAATCCATTGTTTCAAATAGCTATTATGGGATTCTAAGGGGGCAAATGCATACTAATTGCCCACTTAGAATCTCATAATAGCTATTTGAAACAATAGATTTCAAAATGGCCATCGTATCCGTAAAATGGCCTATGAAATATTTCGAGGCGTGCTAATTTTAACTCCCACTTGTTGTGGATGACAACGGTCAAAAATTTGAATTTTTTACACATTGCTGTTTTGCACAGCAAGGGGAAAGAAATGGGGTGCCGAGTTATCAATGATCGGACTAGAAAATCTCCTATTAAAAGAAACCCGGACTGTTAACATGTTCTCAACAATGCAAAAAAAGGCCCTGAATGCTTCCGAGAACACTTGGTTTACGGAAAAAACCGTAAATTTTTGCTCACTTCCTCAAGCTATCACATTTCCGGGCTTCGAAATTCCACTTGCTTGCATTCATTGAAAAAATAATCTATTTCCAGTCTCTCCTCGTTGGATATTTTCGTTTGCTCCAAACATCTTTTAAGAAAGCAATTTTGACCACAGCCCCCCAAAAAGTAGATTTCTCAGATTTCTTATACTTCTTATCTTGTCTCCAGAAATTTGCCTCTTAACAGAGGAGGCGCGCAGAGTAGCCTCGGTCCGAGCAGCGACTATTTGTAACCTGTACTCGTTGAGTTCGCCTCATTTTCACGAAGTACTTTCGGAGTATCCGGACATGAGGATTATGCTGGAAGAGGTCGCAAAAGAGAGACTCTCACGGATTGGTTTACAGCCAAACCTATCAGAGCCCTTGAACTATGAGAGGATCATGTCAGAAAGGTGGGTGGTTAAAATCTTAAACCTGTATCACAGATTTTCATATGAAAAGAGACGATTTTGGAGACTGTAGTCATTCAGTGATCGCCAATGGAGACTTCAAACCCAGGGGAGGTTATGAAGTATCGCATAAACATAGTTAACTGATGCAACTATTGATGCTTAGAGTGGTTTTCAATTGAGTGTCGAAAGTAATTAGCGAATTTCTTTGGTTTATAATTACTTCACTCAGTGATTGGTTCAAAGTTCTCGCGCCAATTCTTCAACCAATCAGAAGTGAAACCAAAACTAATCATGGCTCGCGCGTGCACATTTTCCCGCGCTTTGTGTCGGCTACGTGTAATTACTTCGAGTTTTGATTGGTTTACCGGATTGTCTCCGTCCTTTTTGATTGGCCAAAGTAATTACTTTGGTTTTGGTTTTACGACACTCATTTGAAAACCGCTCTAAAGGTGTATTATGCCCGTGAGAATAATAATAGACAAGCTGCTTAGCAACGGGCGAAAAAGAAACTAAGAAAGCAGAGTCATAGGAAGAATTCGAAACTAACACCGATTGGATGCTTCAAAGCCTGGTTTCCGTATGATCTGAAACGGTCTGCGATTGGTCTGCGACACGGTCGTAATGGTCGGGAAAGGTGTATCTAGTTCCACTTTCCTGACCATTACGACTGTGTGGCAGACCGTTGTAGCTCATATGGAAACCAAGCTTAAGGGAGGTGGGCAGGTGGTACTTAACTACAGAAAGACAATGGTTCCTAAGAAAGCTTTTTATTCAAGAGCCCGACAAAAAAGGTTGCATGGGTGGTTCTATGAAGTAACTCTGATATCGCTTCAATCAGAAGGCGCATGCGCAACTAGTCCCAGTCCTCTGCAGCTCGTTTTAGTGAAAAACAGGCAAAAGCTCTTAGGAAGCGAAAGGAACTGGCGATTATTTCACCGCATGGGAACCGTCCCATCATTTTTCGTAAACTGTAACATGGAATTTCTATTTGAACAAAAAATGGAACTGATATTTTAAAAAGTGCATCAAAAGAGGACGTTGTGACGTCATTTTTCTTTTTGAGAAATAATTTCTCTTAAAATCCATGCTACATATTCTGTTTTGGTCACGTGATTTACCAAATACGGTTATGAGTAGAACCATAAAAAGCAATGTTAAATAGAACACACATGGCAAAAAAGGATAACTGTAGAGTTGAAGGAATTTGAGAAATGACTATTTGAAGCGGTTCATAGCAACGGTTTGGTAGTTAAGAGCCACCCCCGCCTCCCTTAACCATTGAGCATCAAGAACTTCTGAACCCGGTTGTTCAAAGGCCGATTAACTTAATCCTGGATTAGCGTAAACTTTTGTTTCATGTTTTCTACTTTTTGGTGAAAGTTTCTTTTGCTTATTTTTGTTTTTCACGATTGACTTCTTCTAATATAAAGTTTTGACGAATATCAGCGTTGAACAGCATTTGGAAGTTGAGAAATAAACTCCTTGGTTAATTTTTAATCTAGGATTGGGTAGTTTATACGACCGCTGTTACGGAGGTCGTAGGTTCGACACCAGCCCAGGACTCCGATTTTACCGTTTCATTTCCTCACGTAGCTTAACTGTGATTTGCAATTGGCCATTTCCGAGTTCATGTCTGCCTCCTCTTCAAAGCGAGTCTAAGTGCGAAGTTTTTCTTATGAAAATTAGTTTTGATTCATATGTAAAGTAGAACTAATTACCATCATAAAAACTTCGCACTTGGACTCGCTTTGAAGAGGAGGCGGACATTAACTCGGAAATGGCCTATTGAGTGTTGACAGTAATTATAATAAAATGCTTTGTGACTGAGTGGCTGGCGGTTTTCCTTGAACAACGGACTTAAATTAATGGGATAAAAAAAAAAAATCGGACACCACTCTTGCAACGAGCGAGGTTCGAAATAGGAAGAAAAACGTATTTTTTCCTTAAAATATCCCGCCAGAATCAAAAGGCAGCTGTCACCTTTTCGTAAACGCTCCCATCCGCTTGGTGCCGGTTGCTGTTAACTGTCTGTCTTGATTGGCTCAATTGCTTTTCACTGTCTCTTGCCACTGGACAAACTAACGTCACTCACTGGAAACCCGTTCATCTTTTGCCATTTTTCTTCAGGCGGGCATTTGAGCATGCCAAGGGCAAATCAAGTTCAGCCGCCACGAAAAGCGATGGTCCCGAAACCAAGCGTCAATCTCTGCCACAAAGTCACAGCCACAGCCACAGCCACAGCCACAGCATTCGTTCGATCATTCCAATCAAACAGGATCCATCAACTTCTAAAGAGACAAAAACTACTCGAAAGTCCGTCGTTATTACAATGCCAACGGAAACGGAGAACAATCTTCCAGGAGTGAAAACCCAAAATCCAAATAAGCGCGGAAAACGCTCGTCTTTCTTAAATAAAACGTTATTCAAAACCTTTGCCCCCGCCTTAGCAGCATTTGCGCAAGTGCAAAAGCCTGGTCCTGATATTTGTGAGGAGGACGACATGGAGGAAGATAAGGAATTAAAAGACCTGGATGTAGTTGCCATGGTGACCGATTTTTAAGAACCCGGATGTGACTGTGGCATAGCTTATTTCAATTCCTCTCGGTACATACCGAAAACGTCTTTTAAAATTTGTATTAAGACTTCCAAGAGCTAACCTCATCATGGGGATGTTATTTCATCCTTAAGAGCGAAATTCTTACTTTAGCTTCCAATCTAACGTGTTTGATGTTCATTACGGACGTCAAGATGAACTTATATTTTTTACGTGGTAATTGCGCGTTATTTCTTTGCGAGACTATTAAGTCTTTATCCTTTAATGTCTGACTTTCTTTCTTGGTTTGTAACCATTATCAACACCCTTTTCAACAAGTTCAGTTGGATTATAGATGAATTATAAAATTCCACCTTCTTTACCGCAACGACTAATTTTTAACGCAGCAATCAAAGCGAAATGATTTGTTGTAAATAAAATAAATCAAAGTTGGTTGACTGAGGAGCGCACTTTTGTACAATACAGTTTAACTTCTGCATTGCAACGCTGCAATATACTCCCATGGCTGACCTCATGGCTGGCCTCACGGCTTGCGACCACTAAGAAAAGACGCGAAATATTTTCTTCAAGTTTCTTCAATCCTTGTTTTTCCCCCGCCTCTCGAACCAGAGCAACAAAAAGATTGTGATCTGTGGTTATCAGTGCCAATCCCAGAAGAGGCGTTGGCAAGCAAACTCAACTCATTTGCGGATCTGGAAATATTCCATCATTGCAAAGGAATTTTTCACAGTCTCGCGAATGAAATTAAACATTTGGAAAAGCAACACTTTGGAGAGCAATTTCAACACGTTCTCTCAAGCCTTGCGCTAGTCGTCTTGGGACTCGAGAAAAACCTAAAATACGACTACCCGCGCCAAAGATGTCTTGGACCTTTCACTGCCCAGATCCAAAAGTTAATTCTCCTAACTAATACCACAGATTTCCTTTTTGGCAAGTTACAAGAACCAGGTGTTATATCAACGTCATATCGCCCTATACCTTTGATGACAGTCTTCATTCTCAATACCTGTCGACCTGACACTGCTGGGATTCAAAGGGTCAATAAAGAGATTAAGCATTGTGTTTTCGGCAAACGGCATGTACTCTGCGAGCAGAGTCTCTTTCGATCTTCCTAGCTAAGTCGGGAAGAGGAATGTAGACTCTACCAACCGGCTCGACTTTCTTTGATTTGCCGCTCATCCAAAGAAATGGATGAGCCAGTCCAGTTTCGACTTGTCAAACCTGTTCTTTAATTTGTGCGCATGATCAATCGCCACGCGTCATCAATATTAAATTTACAACAGCGTGACAATTTTTAACTGTCTATAGGCCGGGACACACTAGGCGATAAGTCGCGGGGACAAGTCGCCG
>NC_090876.1:10080988-10085988 GCF_036669935.1 Montipora foliosa
GCTAGTCCATCGCAGGGTTACCCCCAGCATTACGCTGGTACCCATTTATACACCTGGGTGGAGAGAGGAACCGTGAGAGTAAAGTGTCTTGCCCAAGAACACAACACAATGTCCCCGGCCAGGCCCCGAACCCAGACCACTCGATCCGGTGTCGAGCACACTAACCATGAGGCCACCGCGCCTCCCAGAGCACCTATTTAATGTTTAAGAGTACCTATTTAATGTTTAACAGTACCTACCCTTTCCATTGCCTCAGTGATTTCACCAACCGTGCAGCGAACTCTTGCTGCCTGTCATTATAAAAGGAAATGAACTGTGTATAATAGGCCTTAATCACACGGCGGATTGAAAACGTTTGTTTTTGTGCACCGAAACTCGTTCCCGAACATTTCAACTCGAGGTTCGGGGTACGAAATCTATTGTCTATGCCGCGTGAAAAAGACCCGTTATGATAAACCTTAATTATTTGATTACGCTCTTGGCAACTGCAAACTAGCATTCCATGAGCTCAGCCCTTATAAACATAGCTAAATTAATCCATCATCTATTCGCCTCGAACGGCACATGATACAAACTCACAATTGACCAAAGCTCCCAGAGGGCTTAATAGTCACGGGTTCTAGTCTCATTTAAGCTTGAATAGGCCATTTCCGAATTCATGTCTGCCTCCTCTTCAAAACGAGTCTAGGTAGGAAGTTTTTGTGACGATAATTAGTTCCACTTACAGTGCGACGCGCCTCACCGTGGCCACCTAAGGGCCGATTTACACGGTACGATTTTTGGTGCATGCGACAAGCTTAGGACAGACCTACGATATGACTTACGATTGTCGCAGCGTTTTAAAACATGTTTTAAAATGCTATTTAGCCCATGATGCATCGTTCTTAAACTTAAAATTCATGGCAAGAAGGGCTAATTTGCAAACAAACAAAAGAATACTAAAAAATGGTGGCCATCTGGCCACCTTGGAATGAGATATTCCGCAGTTCAATATTTTTTGGCAACTTTGTACCTTAATAGAAAGATCTAATAGATTTCCCTCTCCTGTCTTGCAGCACTCGGAGATTGCATCCATGGCAGATTTTACCTTTAAAGAAAAAGTCCTTTTTCACATTATCTTTTAAAATGTATGATGAGAAGCAAAATATTATGCAACAACATCTTCTCTTCCGTAGTCTACATAAGTGAAAATCTCCTAGTAGTGAACATACATACTTAATTGACCACTCCCCATTGGGCCTTCCTGGGCCAATGAAACAGAAACAACAGCCACCACAGAACAGAAGCACAGCCTCGGAATCCCAACCAGCCAGAGACAAATCAGTTGGCCCTTTACAAGTGCAGCGGAGAAGTCGAACCATAGACTACCAGGATCAAGGCAAGCGCCCTAACAACTGGGCAGCACTGCCTACACCGGCAGTGTCGCGTCGGGTGAAGACATCACCTACATATCTCCATATTTAAAACAGATGGGATGACGTTTGTGTGAAGGTTAATTCTTAGGGCTACGATTATCATAAATGTTTCTATTTACATGAGGACGATAGAGTTTGAGGGAAACTGAAGTGACGGCTATTGCCCGTATTTTCAGGCACAAATGATAGTGAAGTAATGGAGAGGGATACAATACACGTTCATCTTATTTCGAGTATTTCTGGTTATAACAGGTGACTTTCAACGTAGATATTCCGCATGTTGTTCTCACCTCGTCTGGACTTCTCTTTTCCTTGATTCGTTTCAGTTTCTCCAACTTGAGCATAAACGAACAAAGAAATAAAATGAAACAGTTCTTAATGTGAGGGGAGGGGTGGGGACAAACGATGAAATGTGAGATGGGAGGGGTGGGGCATGCAGAGACACACACAGGTACAGACACAGAGGCTCTCAGGTTACAGGACAATGGAAAGATGAAAACGATCAGGTAGGATTAAATCGCAAAACCAAAGACCATACTTTGAAGAAAAAGGAACTAATGGCACACCCTGCGAGCAGAGCCTCCTTTTGTCTTTTTGTTTACTGAGGAGGAGAAAAGTAGGCTCTGCCCGAATCGCGTCAACTCTTTGAAGCCGCCGCAGCCCGAACTTCTGGACTAGTCAATCTTGTTTTCTCTCGTCAAACCGGTTTTTCCAGTGCGAGCGTCCGTTTAGTGACAAAACCGATGGTTATAATTGAGCCCGCTGTACCATGAAAAACCAAGATGGCGGCGAGATCTGGCGTATTAGGCTTGGGTTCGAGACTGTATCCTGGCAACATGCAGCGCATATTCAATACAGATCTTACTCGATCCAAGCAGAGCCTTTCTCGAGAACGCCAAAATCGAGCAAGCAAAAGAAAGGCTCTGCTAGCAGGGTGCTAATGGCATGATGTGGGAAGTTCTAACAGGGAAGGGTGACAGGGGGCTCCAATTTTGAAGAAGAGAAACGAGTATTTCCATCATAGCGATCGTCTCACACGGCCCTCAGAGGTGGAATAAACAGTATATTATCGAGGGAAGGTAACCGGTGAACAAAGAAAAAACCCCTCGGGCAATGTGGATAACTATTGTAGCACAAACTCAGACCAATTATGGCAAAAAACAGGATATGAATCCTGTCCGGAGAAATCAGTTCGAAAAGAGTACATTGGCTGGTTTTGTACTTTAGATGCATAATCCATCTGGGACTAACTTGGGCAAGCATTTTTCCAGCGTCTGTTAAATTCGTCTAGTATAACGATGGACACAGGACGCATGATGCGTTTGGACAAACTATCCAGTTTAGTGCGTCTTCGAAGACCTACTAAAGTGGATAGTTCGAACTGTGTCCGTCTTTATACTACACGAATTTAACAGGCACAGAAAGAAATCTTTGCTCAAAGTTTGTCCCCGACGGATTATGCGTCTTCTATATTTCGTCCCGTCTTTGCACTAGACGGATAACATTCGTCTGGACGGATTATGCGTCTGAAGTATAAAAACGGCCATTGAAGTAATCGTACAAAAAATCTAACCTGTTGTTCTCTGACTTTGGTGTTATCCACGACAAGCACTTCAATGGCCTCTTCTTTTTCCAAGCGATACTTGTTAACACCAACAATAGTTTCTGAGGATCACCAAACAAATAAATTCAGAAAAAGGACTATTAGGAATTGGCAATTCTTTAAGAAGCTCAAAACAACGTAAAGTTTAATAGAGGAGCTCCGGCGCGCGCGCGGAACACCATGGTTAAGAAAATATGATCGCCCATCGATTCTCTACTTGGACAAATCCCATAATACATCTCTTTTACCCTAAAAGATCATGCATAATCATTGTTTGCAATTCTCCTGGGACATGAAGATGAAGAGAATCGAAAACAATGTCTATGCAAAATTTTGGGTGGTAAAAGAGGTGTATTATGGGAGAATTAATGCGAGAAATTTTGGTTTTCGCTATGACGTAATCTTGCGACCCCCCGTTCGTACGTATGTACGTCCTCCCCTCCATCATGCCAATGTGACCAGTATTAAGTGAACATATCGCGGGCTCAAGTTTAGAGCTCGGCGCAAAAATGGCCGCCTCAGTGAAGGGGGTTTGTGTGGTTCGTATAAAAAGGTAAAGTCAGCTTACAGGCCTAGTGGCCCATCAGCCCGGAGCTTATCCCCGGTTTCTGTAGCATGAAGCGACTAGGAGTATTTCTACTCCCCCCTGGATGGGATGCTAGTCCATCGCAGGGTTACCCCCGGCATTTCGCTGGTACCCATTTATACACCTGGGTGGAGAGAGGCACCGAGGGAGTAAAGTGTCTTGCCCAAGAACGCAACACAATGTCCCCGGCCAGGTCCCGTATGTGGTTCGTATGTGCAAACATAATTGCTTTTTTTCGACTGTTCGAAATGATTTTTCGCAGAAAAACCTCTGCTAATGAATGGGAAAAATATCAGGGAAGCAATTTCAAGCAATTTTAGAACGGCAGCTGGACAATAACATCGAGGAATTAAGGTTAGTCTGATGGAGATTAACATTTGCGTTCCCTACTTGCACAAATCCCATGATATATCTCTTTTACCACATTGCTTGCGATTTCTTCTCGAACATGAAGATGTCCCAAGAGAAATCGAAAACAATGCCTATGCAAATTTTACCTTTTTTTGGGGGGGGGGGGGGGAACAATTTCCCCGGGGGGCGGGAGAGGAAGAGGTTTATTATGGGATTTGTGCAAGTAGAGAATCGTAGTCCGAAACGCAATTAACTATGCAAAACACAATCGCCTTTGTTTGTCGTCATGGAGAAATGACAGGTGTTGATACATAAGTAAAAAAATTCTCGGATTCTTCTTTTTCAGCCAAATTTGGTGGAAATATTGGTTGACTAAATTAAAAAACTTCTTTTTTCAACTTTTTGTACCAGAACAATATTTTTGCGAATTTTTGTACTTACGACGCTTTCTGAAAAGTGCTGAATTTTTATTCTGGAAAACCTATTTTACAACCTTTAAAATGACATATTCTAAGCCACATTGCTATAATAATTAAGTCCAGAAAAGTTATTTAGTTTCATAGGTCTTTGAGGACCCATGTTTTCAACCAAACGCAAATGATGTAAATAACCCGAGAGCTCTGCTTTTAGGCTTGGCTAAATCAATATATTAGTTTGTGCACGGCTCAGTTACATGGAGGCTTACAGGATCGATTGAATGAGTGTATGAGTGTCACGTTGGTTCCATTCCTTCAGGTTCAACAATGAGAGGGGCAAAATTGAACAAAAATGGATTGATGCTCAATCTCGTTCCCAGGGTCTCCCTTAAATCCCGTTACCTGAAAACGAGGTTAACCGCTGTCTCATCTTTTCGTGTGTTCACCGTCTCTTACCTGAGCCAGAGTCGATCCTCGCTTGTCGTTTAGCCGCACATTCCTCTATTCGCAGTTTTGGCATTCCAGCAGCTACTGCCTTGGCCATGCCTCCTAACTCTTCCACCTATAAACCATTCATTACAAGTGTCCTGAAAAAGTGGGTTGGCCACATAGCTATGGATAACGACAGC
>NC_090876.1:10090988-10115988 GCF_036669935.1 Montipora foliosa
TAGAAAACAGTTTTATGTGTTTGAGTGGAGTCACAAGTCACAGTGGAGTTAATAGAGAGGTAGGACGGTATTGTACTTTCTCAGGAGAGAAACCACATAATTCGTTGAAATGACTTTTTTTTTTTTTTTTACCGTGGCGGATTGTTCCATACAGTTTCAAGGCCCGGTTACTAAATACCGTCTAGACAGGGTTGAATAAAACCGTCGTCTCTAAAACCGAGTTATAGTCTGAACCAGGACAGTGTGTCATTAGTTGAAATGATTCATAATAAGACATTAATTGGAAACGTAAGATTAAGACTACCGTGATAACAAAGTTGGTCGGTAAGGCCAGCGATTTTTTAGAGAATTGTTTGACACATTTATGTCGAAGAACGCGAAGATCATTATTAGTTTGGGTAGTACATTACAATTATTCATCTTGTTCATAATTCACCAGTCTGAGATTTAAGCAAGTACCTATATATTTTCATTTGTCTGAATGGGGAAGTGTAGGATCTAGAGCCATTAATTTGTGCTTGACAAGGCGACATTTCTACATTGGGCGTGTGTCCGTTCAAAATTAAGGAGTGCACTAGCCTTTAAAGTCGAGATACCTAGTCATGATCTTAATTATAGTAGCACTTTCCATAAACGAAGATTTCTGTAATCATCAGGCAACACAATAAGCCCCCCGTAGAATTTTTCAATCACCTGTCCATATACCCCTATACGCAAAGCGCATAAAGGTCGTAATTCACCATATTTTCGGCCCTGATCCATTTTGATTGCAACGAATAAATCTGAAACTTGAATCACCCGTTGCTATTGCACTGTTGCACAATTTGATAGTATTGATCATTCCTGCCTCTCGAAAAAATACGCTGAAATAATCATTTGTAACATCTAGCAAATAGGGAACTTTCGTGACATTTGCCGTTTCCTGACATCGGTTACTTCAAATCTTCATAAAAAGATAACGGATGGTGATTCTGTACTCAAATTTGCTTTGTTTTATTGCCAAATAATTGCTCTAACTACAGTATAATTTTGAGCGAAATTGATAAAGGTTACGTTGTGAATTTCATTGTCCAAACTTACCCAAATGTAAAAGGGGCCTTTTTTGAATTCTGAAACCTTTCATCGACTTGAAAAGTGAAACACATACACGGCAGATTTTTCAAAGTCCTGATAACTCAAATTTAAAAGGTTGTGGTGGCCGAGGGAATTGAGTGGCGTATAAATGGTAAGTCAATAGCTTCAGTTTGGCGAACAAAATCGATTTATAGCTTTTAAATTGGCCGATACCACGACATAGGGCACTTTCGTGCCATCTCAAGCACAAATAACGAGCTGTTTTAGTGAGAATTAGATGGTACTGGGGAATGGCTCGCATGCAGACAGGTTGGGTCATCAAGCTTTGTTATATGGGTTGTCAAAAGTTACCACACAAAAATGGTTGATCTATCATCAAAAGAGGGAAATGTCAGGAAAGTGCCCTAACTTTCTTCTAGAGAGAGAGAGAGAGAGAGAGAGAGAGAGAGAGAGAGAGAGAGAGAGAGAGAGAGAAAGCAACAACACCAAATGACGGCAGGCCATAAGTATTTAAGATCTTAAGGGAAGGTTGGTCGCGTAGCACTGGATAACGACAGAACTACATAGTTCAAGTTTTTCTTTCATAGCATTCAATTTCCACTCAAGTGAAACATATTCCCTTTTCGTTGTGTTGGCCCATTTCTAAATTAGGGTTAACGTTAAGATGGATTTCCTTAGAATTCTAGTGCCACAAGCTTACCCTTTGGATAATTAAGGACGTTCGCGCGAAATTTTTTCAACATTGATTTTTTTCTGAAACTTTTACCACTGTAAGATAATGAGTTAGTTATGTCAGAAATGTAAAAAAAATGGGGGGTCACCGACTTCGTTTTGGAGAGAACATGCCCGGAAAAACACCCAAAATGTGACAAAATCGGGCTTCGTTAGCGAATAAGGTCAGTGTCTGTAAACCCAAATATATTGCAATTAAATCTTTGAAGTGAAATCGTCTCTGCCAAATATTGTTTAAGTGGACTTATTAAGTGAATTTAGTCAACTGGTGAGGTTCCTTAAAGATCAAGTTCGCATTTTAGCGACCACAGTTTCACGCGCCTTGCAGCCGCAAGATGGCAGGATTTGATGTCCCGTGAGCAGAAATCTTGAAATTTTTTTAACTTCCCACATTGATTTTTTGTTCATTTTTGGACAACGTGGAGATAATTGTAAATAAAATCCGTTTCTGGAAAGAAAAATAGGGGTCACCGAAGGTCCAAGAGCGTTAAATCCAGGCAAAGCTATAGCAATGGCCTTTTGCCCTATCATTTCTCATTTTATTACTTAGCGCGCGCGCACTCGTGTATGACGTGGCGTGTGCATTTGCGTGCGCAGTAAGGTGCGCAGAAACAATTGGCGCGAACGTCCTTAAACCATAAACAAGAAACGCGTTAGTACATAAACTCGTCGTGCATGCAGCCGCATTAACAGATTAAGCTAAAACTGTTGTCGCCTTACCTCATTAATAACCTCCAGTCCTTTTTCGTAAATCTCATCTGTGAGACACTCCATCATGAATGAACCTCCCCAAGGATCTGCAACCTGTCAAAAGAGCCAATCAAATGTTAGGAAACAAAGGTGCGAATCACAGTCTGTGTTGAAGGATAAACTAGAAACATTTGTAAGGCGTCTGTTTACTTCGTCCAGTAAAAAAAATGGGAACAAGACGCATTGGGCGTCCAGACGAACTATCTTATTTAGCACGTCTTCCCAGATACACAGAAGCAGATGATTCGCCTTGACACATAATGTGTCCTGCGCCTATCTTTATTCCAGAAGAACTACAAATGACGGCGCACTAAACATGTTTGTCCAAGTTCGTCCTCGATTGATTATGCTTCCCACAAAGTTCTTCAGACCACAACTCCGTGCCCTACTCTTTGCGGATAGTGGGTTGTTTCTTTTACGCGCAGCACGGTTATGAACTTTGAAGGGTTGTGAGACGGGGCCTACGGTTTATCATCCTTATTTGAGGAGACTAGAGAGTCTACCCATTTGCAGATGTCATTAGTTATTTAAATACCCTGAGTGTTGGTCCGGCCGGAGTTTTGATCCCGCGACCTTCCGCAAAGTAGTTCAATGCTCAACCAACTGAGACAACTGGTCGGCGGCGATCAGTCTAGAAAATTTCGTCTGTAATTTTTTTCGTCTAGTTTAACTCGGGGACATTAGCTGCACATCAAGCTACTCTAAAACCCGAGGGTAAAGAAGGACATGTGATATGATACATATGAAGATATCATATACAAGTGGCACTGTCAAAGTTTAAATTCTCTGTCAAGACAGCAAAGAACGAC
The DNA here is from genome assembly GCF_036669935.1 of Montipora foliosa. Taxonomy (NCBI): domain Eukaryota; kingdom Metazoa; phylum Cnidaria; class Anthozoa; order Scleractinia; family Acroporidae; genus Montipora; species Montipora foliosa. The sequence goes on from NC_090876.1 coordinate 10,094,354, forward strand.
AGAACATACGATACAGCGATGGCACTTAACGGAGTTTTTTCTTCCTGCCTTGCGGATCAACCTCCCCGAAAGACCTTATTCTGACACTTCACCACGGACATAACGTGTGTTGTGTCTCGGTTGAATGCCTTGTTGACTGTTGGGTGACCTTAAGCCAAAGCACTCGCCAATAGACTTGAAACCAAGCACTTAAAACTACTGTATTTACTGTACATTTGGAATTCCTGATTCTTCTTGCAGTATGATCTGCGTGTTACGAGCAATCCTCGCGCTGAATCGAGTCGGTAGTGCCAGGGCCTCATCGAATGAGTTAGTGTGAAGGGACTGGGTTCCGCCAAAAACTGCGGCCATAGCCTCGATTGTGGTACGGATGATGTTGTTGTAAGGATCCTGCATATAAACGGCCAGAAACAAATTTCAACGCTAACCCTAGCATTCACTTGGTCAGTTATTACGAGATTATTAGGGGCATATACGACACGTGAGGTAAGGCACTAATTTATGAGTTACGCCCATGTTCCCACTTGAAAACATAAGGAAAACAGTGAAACTGCTGCACCGACTTTAAGTCAGCACAATGGCTGGAATAGACCTCTTTAGCTTGCACGTTTTGTATTCCCATTTCACACCATGTGATGTTACTCTGCAGAACATGTTCTTTCAAATGCGGTCTTATGCATGAGCATATGTTTGTTTGTTATTTGTTTGTTTGAGAAGGTTGAAGTTCTGGCAGCTATTCAGCTGATGTGGACCTGCTATACCCACCCACCCATATACTCACAGAGGACAGCCACAACACCGGGAACTTCATCCCCTTCTCTTCTCGAATAGTGTGCATGTGGGTTCTTTAACGTCCCACAGGGAACTAATGAACATGGAAGATATTTATGAGACGGGGCCTACGGTTTATAGTCCTTATCCGAGAAGACTAAAAGTCTAACCATATGCGGGTGTAATTACAAAGGCAGCACTTTCTCCTCAGTTATTTTAAGACCCTGAGCGTTGGTCCGGCCGGAGTCGAACTCACAACCTCCCGCATGGCAGCCCGGTGCTCAACCAACTGAGCCACCGGTGCGCGAATAACTTACGAAAAACGTACGAATAACTTACAAAACAATAAAAGGAAAATTCCCTTGAGAACATAACGTGGTCTGAACTAGGAAAACAAAACGTAAAAGCCAAAGAGGTCAATTAATGGGATTGACAAACAGAATTTTAGACCTGCCCCCTTGCAAGTCCATGCCTCTGTCAATGGCCGAGATGATTTATACTTTGAACGAACTATCCGACTCAGACCTTTTACAATGAATAATCCGAACTTTCAACAAATTTCGTATTTAGAAGATTTATGAAGCAAACTGAGTCTGCTCCCGTTAATAGCCCTATTTCCGAGTTGCTGCATGCCTCAGTTTCAAAGCGAGTCCTGCTGCACAACCATTCAAATGGAAATGAGTTCCGTATTCTTATGCAAATCAAACTCATTTCCCTAGTTGAGCACCAAGACTCACTTCGAAACCGAGACAAACAGCAACTCGGAAATGGCCTATTCGTCTGTCAGTATGACAAAAGCCCCGGCTACACGTTGTAACATTGTCACAAGAACACGTCCCACCACTGTTATTAGAACACATTTTGGCAATGTAGGATACGCATATGACATTGTTGGAAACACGTCACGTTAGTCACGCCACCTAATGATGCATTTGAAAATAATTTGAGGATGCGGCCACGCGCTTCCAACCTCGTTCCCAGGGTCCAACAAGTGTTTTATAACACTTTAATGTTGTAGCTGGGGCTTAAACGCCCGCTTTAAACGGTTTGACCAACATTCGTTCAACAAAGTTGAACGGATGTTGGGCAAATGTTAAACGCAAAGACCAAGTTGTGCGGAGGCCGTTCAAACGGTTCCAACATTGCGCCAAGAAAGGAACCAAATCTTTCGTGAAACTTGATTGCGAGGAACTAAGAGCTAGAAACCAGACTCTCTCGTCCAGATAAACTTCGTGCGTCAGCATGCGTGTGTTCTACGAATGTTGAACAGAGTATTTAAACGGCTTCGACATTTTGGAGAACAAAGGAAAAGTTGAATTGAGGTTGAATGAAAGTTTAAACCGATTTAAACTTGATTCAACACGCTTACAACAGGCTTTCAACATTTTTTACGCTTTCAACAATGTTGGACGACCTGTTCAAACGCACCCAACACTTGGTTCAACAAATTGTTGAATGCATCTTGAAGCAAATGTTGAAACCGTTTAAACGGGCCTTAAGAGACCTGCAGACAGACGAACCAACAGAAAAGAACTTTGCTTCATAATTCGTCTAAACAATATATAGAGATACCAATTATCGGATAATTCGTTCCAAGTAGAACAATTTGTCTGTAATATCAATTCGATGAATCTTCTGGACCAATAATTCGTCTCGTGAATAAATTCGACCAGTTCTACGGGCATTGACGGTTAAGCATTGTTAGTAATAACAGACATTGGTTGCGGTCGTCTTAGGGAGTTAACAATAGTGTTAATTCAAGGTTCTATCGTTCAGTGTTTCCCTAGGGATTCAAAACACCAGTGAGTTGACACTAGAGTAGTGTCAACACTAGCGTGACAGGTCCACTAGCGTTACACTGTGTTTCTCTCAAGTGTGACCGCAGTCATTGAAGTCACTGAGGATTTGACGAACACAGTGTAGATCTCTAGCTGCAAAAGCCTCGTAGTTAAACAAACTAAGTAACGTCAGAAACCCATAAGGGTTGAAACGTGTAACGGCCCCTTGTGTATTGGGAAACAAGCTTCTTAATATTCAATTTGCTAAGTACCATATTTGGGCAAAAAAAAAAGGGGTTTCCAAATATGGTACTCAGCACTGAAACATTCAACCAATCAGTTCGCACTAAATATTCGGAAGCTGTGAACGCGCGTTACATGTTTCAACCCTTATGGGTTTCTGGTAACGTCTAATGCGTTCATGGTTACCTGTTCGGTAAGAGACCAGCCCGATGTTTGCGAATGTGTTCTAAGCATACATGACTTCAAGTTCTTGGGACTAAAGAGCTTTTGAATCTGATCAGCCCATAATCGACGCGCAGCTCTCATCTTGGCTATTTCCATGTAGAAATTCATCCCGATTCCCCAGAAAAAGGAAAGCCTCGGTGCAAAGTTGTCAATGTTGAGCCCAGCTTTAAGGCCTGGCAAAAAGGAAAGTGGAGTTGCCTCGTTATCTAAATGGAGACTACGAAATTTAAGCAAAGACAACCACTACGGCAAAGCAAACGCCACAAAGCAAGAATATATACATCTTATTCGATGGTTTTACATATAATACGAGCAACGAGCAAAATGTCCGCGAGTATTATATGTTAAACCATCGAATAAGAGATTTATTATTCCACTACAAAAAGGCGTTATATTGCTTCAATTTTATTTGGTAAGAGTGTTTCTAAAAAAAATGTATCATCTGTCCTTCAGGGCGCTTGTGGAAGATAGTAAGCAGCACAGAAAGGCAGCCAAATGTCCTTTACTCCATTGTATAAAGGAAATGACAAGTGACCAGCGATGGCAAGCTTAATTCTCAGGCTTTGTATCGAGTTGAAAACAATTTGATTGAAAAACTGCCGTTCCGTCCGTATTTGCTCTGCTCTAAACCGGTCAAACACTACACTACAGTGTATTACCCGTTTCATATTTTGCGCGTTCTCTTGACCAAATATGGTAAAATGGAGTAATAGTGGAATAATAATATTGGTTAAAAGAGGAAACTCCATACGCTACAAAACAACGATGAAATCACCAAATTTTACGTTTTGACAACAACGTGACCAGTGCCATATAACAATGAAGCATTCATTTTCTATTAGGGACTTTAAGATGTACAACGGCGTTGTTGACGAAATAAAACTTTCCACATTCGTAAGTCTTTCACGATTATTCCATCCGGTTCACGTCGTAAACAATGTGGACGACGTATTCTAAAAATAAATTGGTATACAAGCGGTTTCAGAGTGAGAAGGTGGAATAAAACTGATTCGCATTTGTATGCTCTTGTTGTCCTTCGAACCATAAAAATTGGTGAATTTCACGTCGTTGTTTTGCAGATCACTGCAAAAATAAGAGCTGAAATACGTGAAGCACGATTATTTTTCAACTTTTAACCAATAATATTACTGTTTAGAGGCGTTTTCGTCGACGTCAGTCACCGTCGAAGATCTTAAGGTCCCTTTTGAGATATATGAGGCGTCAACGTCAGCGAGCTGGCCACCGAACAATAAGAGAGATTTAGGAAAGGAAAGGAAAGGAAAGGTGAAGGTAAGAAACTTTATTCAAGTGGCTAGTCGTCTAGCGCTGGAGCACTAATTGGGGATGTCCACTGTAAACTGAATCAACAAATTAACGCAAATCAAAAAATCAAATGTTGGTTTTTGAGGAGAGCGGAAAACCGGAGTACCCGGAGAAAACCCTCTCGGAGTAGAGTACAGAATCAACAAACTCAACCCACATATGACGACGAACCTGGAAATAGAACCCGGGGAGGAGAGAGTTCTCACCACTACGTCAGTCCTGCACCCCCAACACGTGCTGATACTTGGTCATTTTACGTTGCACATAAGTAGAGAACAGCAAAGAAATGAACCAAATTTCAAAGTGCACGAGCAGAGTCGCCGTTTTGCACCGTTTTTCAACAGAGCCGAGATAACTAAGAGGAAATCGCGTACGTCCAGTCAACATTTTCAACTAAACGCACAGCACGTTTTAGGCACTCATTTTAAACATGGCTGATAAGTAGTGGTCATTCAGCAAATTTGCAAAATCGACTTTAGTGTGTGCAACTCGCCGTGCTGGGCGAAACGACTTGAGCTCGAAAGGATGGAGTTGCTTCATATGCTTAAGGTTTGCATCGTTGGATAATTATTTTAAGCAGCATAGCGATATATCACCAGTTCTGCAGTACTCCAGGCCATCAGCTAAAGTGAAGGCCATTTCCAGGACAGCATCGGCTCCAGCTTCTTGCATGTGGTAACCAGAGATTGATATACTGTTGTACTTCGGCATATTCTGAGGGTGAACGAACAAACAAACAAACAAACAAAATTATTATTTCAACTCTCCATTAAGGTATCCGCAGGTGTTTTAAAGTTCGCGTCCTTTTTCATCAATACCCCGGGCCTACCCAATCTATGAAAATCGATCATCAGAAGGCAATCGATATAATCAATAAAAATTAATCGATTTTTAATTGATTGGTCTCTCGATACACACCATTCAAGTCCTCTTTAATAATGGTCTCGATTTTTTTAATTTATAGATTATCATCGTTTTTAATAAATGAGCAATGTATGGATTCTTACGACATTTTGTTAGCCGATGCGCAATTTCAAAGCATCCGCTATTCGCGTGGACGAAAGTCTTGAAATCACTGGTGAAATGAATGTGCCTACTGATAGAGGGTGTAGCGAAGGGCTACTATGACTGCCCATTTACAGTAAAGACAGGAGATTTATTTTTATCCTCGAAAAAGAAAATGGCGACAGAGGAGAAACAACGAACGAGACGTTTTCAAGCAAGTTTTTCGTATTTTTGAACAGTTAGAGAAAAAGCGGCTAAAGAACGATAGAACTCATTCTACGACGGAAAGAAATCACTGAAATCGATGAAAATCGATACTCACAACTCTTTCGCCGTTCGATTTCCGATATTAATCGATTAATTGGTATTGATTAATATCGATTACGATTGATTTTATCGAGTATCGAATTTCATCGATTCGATTGGCCGGGATTTGAACCATTAGCCATTATTATGCTCCCTTGAATAAGATTGACTTGACTTCATGCTTGTTACGAACATAGTTACTCGTTGAGAAAAAAACAACAACTGAAAAAGGTTAAAAATGAGTAAAATGAGCAAAGACCTGTGATGTGAAAGAGAAGATATCACCAATCAGCTTCATGGAAGGCTCCGGAGGAAAGATGTAAGTGTTGCGAACCATGAATTCCTTTAAGATGTCATTCTGAATTGTCCCTGATAACTGGTCTTGCTTTACTCCCTGTCAATATCAAAAAAGGAAGAAACGTTACAACAGCATATGATTCTAAAATTTTTTAACACGGGCCAGTTGCTCAAACGATGGCTAGCACTAACCGCCGGATAAAATCACTATTCAGTGGATAAGTTATAGCGAAACCAATAATTTGCGCTATCCAATGGATAGTGATTTATCTCGCCCAGGTTGCTCGAAGCATGGTTAGCGCTAACCAGCGTTAAATACCTTGGAAACCTATAGGTTTTGATACTTGTTAACCAATGGTTAGCGCTAACCGGGCTTCAAGTACCCAGTCCCGGGTGGATAGCGCTACCCACCTTTTGAACAACTGGGGCCTGGGGCCTGTTTTTCGAAAGTCCCGAAAACTTTTCGGGTCCGAAAAGCCACTTGTGAAACCAACCGCTTGTTTTGGAAAGCCGATCTTTTAACATGTTTTCAAGGTAAAAAAAAGAAAAATGACTGTGAAGTTTGACGACTTAAATCCTCTCCGTTCTTGAGATACAAAAGGAATTGTGACACCCGAAAATGGCCCGTAAAGTTTCGGGACTTTCGAGAAACGGGCCCCTGGTTTGGAATCCTTCATTTAAGTTCACACGTGCCGTACTTGTGGACACTATAAAAATAACATAGTGGTTTAAGTCAACTTTCCAACAGTGGTGTCTTTATTGAAGTTATATTTAGTAATTTTAATTAGCACGACAAACAAAGAAAGCACAGAGGAATCGCTATAACCAGTCTCATATCCAACAAGCGCGAATGGAATAATTGTTTTATTAAATTCCTTAAACCCCGAAAGTTTGGAAGTACCAAATACGAGCGAAAAAAGGGACAAAATCCTAGCGAAATCGAAAATACTTGATGAAGATGCAATGTTGTGTAATACCTTGTGGTCAGACAGACGCAGGCTCATCACAAAAACATTTCTTACCTTTTCGCATACTTCTAAGCTTCGGAATTGATCCAAACTTTCCACAAAAACGTTTTTTTTTGCTTTGGACCGAGAGAAATTTCGCTTTCTGGGGAAAAGAATTTTCGTTTAGCAACGCTAAGCGTGATCATTCACCATACAAGGTCAAACTAAGGTATCTGTATGAGCTGATAACCGAGATTGAGTGAACCAATCAGAGCACGGGAAATGCATTATCCGAGGTTGAGAATTTAATAATTATTGTTATTAAATTTTCAACCTCGGTTAATACATTTCTCGTACTCTGATTGGTTCACTCAATCTCGGTTATCCGCTCATATACCTTAGGTTGGGGTTTGGCCTTATATGGAAAATGACTGCGCTAAACGTTGGTAAGCTAAAAAAATTTTTCTCCGGAAAGCGAAATTTCTCTCTGAATGAAGACAAAAAAAATTTCCTTTTGCAGAAAGTTTGGATCAATTCTGACATTTACAAGTACGGAAAAAAGTAAGAAATGTTTTTGTGATGAGCCTGCGTCTGTCTGACAACCAGGTATTCCACAACATTGCATCTTCATCAAGTGTTTTTCGATTTTGCTCGGATTTTCTCGCTTTTTTCACTTGTACTTCGTACTTCCAAACTTTTGGAGTTTAAGGAATTTAATAAAACAATTATTCCATTCGCGCTTGTTGGATGTTAAACTGGTTAATGTAAAGCCAACTCAGCGCTACACGCCTTGTTGGTTATTTACCATCTCATATCCAACGCACACTCATGAAATAATTGTTAAATAAACACAGAGGTAAGCTCACAAGCTCTATCCAAATATGGGCCACTCTCCAGTGACTCCTTACCTGTTCTTCTGCTGCCACAATGTACATGGCTAATACTGGTAAAACAGCCCCATTCATTGTCATAGAAACTGACATCTTATCCAAAGGTATGCCATCAAATAGCATCTAAGTAGACAGAAAAGCATTATAGTGAATAACAAGCTCAAAATTTGTCCTTGGCATTCGTCACGTTTTGGAAAAACCTTTTTATCTGACTACCTTCATATCTTCAACAGAATCTACGGCCACCCCAGCCATTCCAACATCACCATGGACTCTTGGGTTATCTGAATCATACCTGAAAAAGAAAAAAAAAATTAACAAAGGAGGCACACTTACACTGACATAGTGTATTTGCCCATCTGGCTCTAACAGGTGGAATGAGCTACAAAACGGTTTTCAGTGAGGAAGGAAAACAGGGAATTCTGGAAAAAAACCCTTGGAGAAACGTCAGGAAGACTAGCACAAAGTCAGTCCACTTGTGGGAAAAAAGCAAAATAACTTAAAAAGGAGATATTTTCTGAAAATTTGTTGGATTAGTCCTGGACTGGTCAACTTGTCCAACAAGAGCCCCTGACTTATTCTGACAAAACCTTAAGGAGCAGATACTGGTCTTACAGACATGGAACTTGTTGTGTCCTACATCACAACTGTGGTCAAATAAAGGAAGATGATGACGATGGCGATGACACAACCCTTCAATGTTCATAATCCTGTGGGACGTAAAAAAACCCGCACACTTGTCGTAAAGAGTAGGGCATGTAGTTCCCGGTGTTGTGGTCTGGTCTTTCTGGTCTGGATAGGGTAGGGTGGAGCACCTCGCATAGGACCTCGAGTCCTGTTCGTGCTCCTTCTCTCTGTGCAGGTTAGCCCAGTAGAAAGAGACAAACCAGATGTCTCGTAAAACAAACAAAAAAAAATTGAATATCTGTTACTATACGGAATTATCACTAGAATTTATCCATACTGGAAATGAAATAAAAGCGTTGTTTTAAGTACTATTATGCAAAACTTGTCTTCTCTTTCCCAGTGTTGTGAGATGCTGGGAACAATCTTGTTACCAGGTTCAGAGCATAAACGTACTGCCTCAATAGAACCTTCAACCGGATGAATTTATTCTTGACTACGTCGCTGATTATTGTTTCTTTTTGAACATTCAATTCCAAAGCAAAGTGGTCCAGACTTTCCTGTCATATTTCATATTCCTTTTTGTTCTAATGAGCAGGAGGTAATTACATTGTACAGCTCTGTGTTTGAATTCAACGCAATTAAATTTTGTAAATTACTGGACAGGTATTATTTCCTGACTGATACTGGGTTTTTAACAAATTAATAACTAAAAAGTGAGAAATGCTGGTAAGGAAACCCATTTTGTAAACCGACAGCTTAATCAAGGCTCTTATTTGGTTCTTCACTGTGCCTTTACATACCCTCTATGGGTGGGCAAATCAAATGCCACGCTGAGTCCCTGTTGCCCTGCCTTGATATTATCACGGTAAAACTTGTTGCTTTCTTCAACAGTACTAAAACCTGCATACTAAAAACACATGATGATGATAATAATAATAATTATTATTATTATTATCATTATTGCATTGAGTGAATGTGAGAATGATTTACACATATGAAATGAAATGTTAATGGAACCCATTGGGAACTCAGAAAAATCCGAGCCCCAGATGGGATTCCAACCCACCACCCTCCGTGATCTAGTCGAATGCTCTAACCACTGAGCTACTGGAGACTCTATGGTGAGAAAGGGTGAAATGTGGGTCTTTGACTAGAGCTGCATCTAAAATATGCTTTAATGTGACAGCGTGATGCAGTTATAAGCTATGCTGTCAGTCATTATTTGACTCTGTAGCTGCGTAATGAAGCTCGAGTCAAAGACCCACATTTTACCCTTGCTCACCATAGAGTCTCCAATGGATCATGGATCAGAGAAGATAGCCACATCTCACGGCTTTTGACTGTAACCTATCAATATATGTGAGATTTCTGATGTACAGTACACTAACTCACTAGCAACTTTCCAACCTTATACCAACTGTGAAAAGTGAGATATTCACACATCACTACGTACTAGTTATGCCAGCCTGAGACATTTTAACATATTAAATTTTAAAAGCAAACTAGCATACACCTAGTCTAAAATGTCTTTGGTGGTTTGCTTATCTTTGAGCAGTACTGTACATGTATACCGATTATGATTGTCTTACAGAAACAGCTAAAGTATACTAAGTTAAACAGAAAAGTGCAGTGGGAGAGTTTCACATGACAGTCAGGGAATAAGAGATATTGTATAAATACATTGTGTGCAATATACCTGTCTGATTGTCCAAGGACGGTTGGTATACATGGTTGGATATGGTCCCCTTGTGAAAGGAAACTTTCCCGGAATCTCTTCCTGCGAAAGCTGAGTGTCTGCCTTGGTATAAACAGGCTTGATGTCTATACCCTTCATTTTGAAAGAAACCAACATCAGGCTAATTATAAATATGTAATTTATTAATTTATTAAAATTTATCAAAAAATGACAAAACCTATGGTTAAACATTAGTAATAAAATTATTGTTAGCTAATTTGCACAGGACCTTAACCCATTAACACCTCAAATGCCCTAGAACACCCCCAGTGACGAGTAAAATCGTCCAGGGCATTAGAGTCAGAGTAAAATCTGTTAAGTGTCACTCTCAGGGGTTATGATCAATGGGTTAGGTTATTGCATGAATTATAAATTGGAACTGGCTTTGAGAAATTACAATCACAGAGAAGGTTTTAATTATGTTCAGTCAGTGACATACACAACGTAATTGTAGCCTGGATGGATGATAATTACCTGACGTGTGTGTCTGAATGTCTTAAACTAATGAGGCTAAATATCATATACTTTTGGCAAAGTTAAAACCAAGCCACTGCATCTGTTTATCCTGAGATAATTATTTGGGGGAACTCCAAGGAGGCCATTGCTATGTGCTTTGGCTCGAGTCACCTTGTAGCTTACTCTCTTGCTTTTCCCTCGCTCAGGCCTCCCTCCCATGTTTTAGGGTAAGCATAATTTATGTGTATATTCCACACATTGGTCTCAGTGATGTGTTGACAGGTCCTGTAGAACCGACGGAGTGTGGCTCAATTGCCATGGTGACCTCCTTGCTGCTGAGGAGAGTGCTCGCTCCTCTCTTACTACATTTACCTTTCCAGCACACATTTTATACCCTCCAGTAAATTGGTGTTACAGTTTGTAGTGTTTTACGCCATAAGAAGTGATGCTTGAAGTACTAAAGGCTGACCTTATGAAATGCCCCAAGGGTTATTCCAGGTATCTTGTACCGAATAAATATACGGTATATATATATTTGGCTTTCATTTGTTGTACAAGGTAATTATAAATTAATAATTCCCCTATTCGGTACAAATGAAGGTTGTTGTTGACTTCAAAACCTCTAGCTTATGCCAGTTTAGATGCAAACTGCTTGTTCATAATATACTCTAGATTTCGTTGTTGTCAGATAAAAGAATCAAAGAAGTAAAAAATCTTAAGTTACTTCTAAGGATTGGTATAAAGAAAATCTCTCTTGAGAGACTCTTTGTTGAGTGCACCACATTTCAGTGGCCAATCTTATTGGCAGAGAAGAGTAACCTTTCATGGTTGAAAAAAATTAAGAAATCAGTCAAGAGAGCACGCTGGAGAGAGGTGTGTACAGTCATGTAGATACTGTAAATAATTTCTCTGCTACGATTTTTTCTATACCTCTGGTGTGTGCCATGTTAACTTTTTTTCGGGATCAGCACCTTTCAATTGCTTCTTTGCAAGTTCAACCCATTCTGGATGCAATGGTTCTCGATGGAGAAAACGCTTCCCAGCAACCTAAAAATAGAGAAATGTAATTCAACAAACATGCATATTTATTAACCCTTTGACACCCAAACCGGTCTTAACTGACCAGAACCCCCCAATCCCCCCCAGGAGTCAATGGGTTAAGGTGGTCTTAGGTTCAATTCCTGCCCAGTGGGTTCCTGACTTCCATTTCTATTTTCCCTTCACCCAATGCCAAGCAACTTCCACATTATTGTCTTACTGACACTCACATTACACCATTATCACTCTCAACATTTCGCATGCGTTGTTTACAATATTGTGTTCATTATGGTTACGAAGTTCAGGTATAATATTTACTAACATTGGCGACTCAGGCAAACTTGCAAGAAAAGACCAACTAACAGCACTCAAATCTTGAACGGCCTTACAATGACTGTCAGGTGCTCTGCATGAGCAACCAATAGTCGGATTTGGATAAAGTCATCAAAGTAGACAAAAAAAACTACACTGCAGACAATTCTTGAACAGCGATAACAAAACATCAACCTTTCGCATTTATTTTTCAAAGGCTGCCGACAAAAAAGGGGGTAACATTTCTCCCATCCTAACGGGTGAGGGGACGGGGGGAGAGGGGAAGGGTGGGCATTTAAATTGGAACGATCCTCAATTAGAATCTTTTCACTTTAACCACAAAGAACTAAAGCTGAAGAAACTACAACTACATAAAACTGAACTGAAAACACGATCTGCTACTATTTGACTTTTTTGCTGCCTTCACGGAGGAACGAATCGTGTGGACATTCACGTCTCAAAAAGCTAATAGCTTGTCCAACGTTAAGTCGATACAATGAGCTATACCTGATAGGCTGCTGATAACGGTGTAAATAGAGCTTTGCTTTTGAGCCTGGAGCTTGTCAACATATCACAAGAGAAACCACTATTAACCTACATGTAAACACCGTACGAATGAGTACGGTTGTCTAAACTAAGGTTATATGAAGTATAGGGCCACAGACAGAGACAGCTGACCGAACAAGATGACTGTCACGTAATGTGTCATGTACAATGACTTCCGGCCGATTCGCGTGAGTTCCTTTAGCGCGAGGGAATCTATGGACTATCTAAAGCCCGGGATATCGATGTCGCTTATGTCAATCTTGTTTGACCCAAATTGCTTTCATATGAAGAAAAAACATGTAGGCCTATTGTCCATACATGGTAGATCGCTTTGCCACTGATGCCCCGTTCTGTTGCCATCTCGCTTTCCCGTGGTTCGTATGTTTGAAAGCAGTTTTAGCATGCACAAAAGCTAGCCTTCAATATTTTAATGTCTGTAATCTTTCTTTGACATTAGTCAGACAAAATTCCTGTGTTTCTTACGCGGCTGCAAGAACTCTTGAGTGAACTGCAGCTGGGCGAACGTGAAAATTGGTCAAGTGAATCCCACTCATTCCAGGGTGCATTCCGCATAGACCCCACGCCGAAGGTACGCCGAGGGCTTTTAAAATGTACGCCGAATAGGCCACAAGTCTACGCCATTGGTAGCACACTACGCCAAATATTGCCTTTATCACTCGCTTCAGTACGCCGACATTTTGTTGATCGCACGCCGGTACGCCGCAAAATTTTAAAACCCACGCCGAAGATCTTCGGCGTACCCTAAACTAAATGCACCCTGGCACTCATTGAACAAGTCCAGAAGCGGCACTGAACATAGGGGAGGCCCAGGAGAGGCTCCAGGAATAATTAAATTATGTGAGAAAGATATAGGAACCTTATTCGTTTATAAATTTTAATAGAACCCAAATAGCTTCAATTTGCACCGGCTTGGTCTCGTCACCGGAAATGCCGTGACATGGAAACAGCCGATTGAACCATTGTGATTTCTCGCTTAATAAATTATGCCCAGCTAAGATGTGCTATGCAAATTGTGGTAAGGAAGGAGTCTTAGATTTATAACTGAATGCCTGACCAACCAGGGAAATCCGTTCCTTTGGGTTTACGCAAGCGCTCCTCCCTTCCTCCTCAGCTTCCTGAAAAGCCTTGAGCCCGCGATACGAAATAGGATGAAATGAACAGTGTGGGAAATATATGTATATCATCACTTCGTAGGCCTTTTTTAGACTCGAAAATGAATCCAAAGTCTTAATTCCGGCACCCTTTATCTGAGGAATTTGGCCATGGAATCGTTTTATGAAGTGGTTGGTCTAAATAATGTTATTTCTTGAGCTACTTTTGTTTTTCGTTGTGCATGCATGAGTGCCGGCTCAGCTGTGTTTTGGAATGTAGGCGAATTCCTTGTCTCTTTTCTACCCATCCAGGGATCTCGAGTATGGTTACTTGAGGGAAAAGATTGGGTTCCCGCCACGGTCACTGAATCAAAAGGTGGAGAAGTTACATTCCGAACTGACTATGATAAGGTGAGATGGAAAATATATTAAGTACACCGGTCGGGATCTCGTGTTTGCAAATGATCCACACTTAATAAATGTGGAAAGATCGAAGCAAACTGCCGATCTTGAATGACACCTTTTCTCAGGGAATGAGAATTTGCATTAGCAATCGCTCTTTTTTTAAGCCCTTCAGAATCTGTTGAATGCTTGAGCGTTCAATCTTTCACTTACATTAGAATAAGTTTGATTCAGATAAGAATGTCTCTGGTCTGGATAAAGTATTTTTGCGCACAGATATGATATTTTGTGTAAGTGGATTAAGACATGCCTACAAGCCTTCCTCTGTTATCTGCTGCCTTTTTTCTTTCCAAAAGAAACACTGTTTGATCATACGTAATTACGAATTATTTTAATGGTTCATTATACATGTAGCTCAATTGGTACATGTCCGGTAGAGACGGGTTTTATTAATTTATATGCTTTTAAGATCTCAAATTAATCATATATGGGCGTTTGTGTATACATAGATAATAATTTTTATCGTAGATCTCTATTTCAGACAGAAGTGAGATAATTTTGCATTCCAAAGTGAGTCATAATAATGCAGGGTAACATTAAATCTTTTATGCCTTTTGAAGAGATTATAAACATGGAGATTCATTGTTTTGAACAATATTGGCTGACAACCAGAATTGTTCAGGCTGAATTGTTTACTGTTACTTTTTCCCTGCTGATATTGGGTGTTGCATGCAATAATTATTTTGAAGTGACTTGGGAAGAAATTTTCAATATCATTGATGCGATCTGAAGTAGCATAGGTTTCAGTTTGCGTTTCAACTTTCATAGCTTATACATGTGGAAACTTTATTATGTCTAGAAAATGTGCAAAGGCAGATAGTTATAATTATTTACAATCTAAATAATATAAGGTTATCAAAACTGTCTAAAATACTCACGTTTCAAAGTGTCTAAACATTTTAGCTTGAAAATATTTGATATTTCTCATTCAAAGAATTTTGAAAATTTTTAGAAAACTTACAGTACTTCAGCTTTACAGCTGTGGGCCTCTCCTACTCTTTCTCCATCTTATACTGCTGAGCAGCTTGCAACTAAAGAAATCCATTGGAGCTTCTATTTTTGCAACATTCTTCTATCACTTCTGCATTATGGGTGATTTTGCAAGTTGATGCAAGATCTTCTAATAGTCTTTATTAAAACTTTAAACAACAAAAGAAGGTGTTTTGTTTGACTGTAGGGGTCTGTACAGGTATTTTAATTGGGATCTTAAGCACTCCATGTTTTTAAGCCAAGGATGGAAACCGGAAAAGAACATCGTGTATTCCTGGATCATGGCAGTAGACTCTGCAAGATTGTTAAACTAATTGCCCCTTGGGATAGACTGCAAGCAGTCTCTCTTTTGCTTGAAAATCGGACAAGAGAACGTGATGTTCAAGCGGTAAAGCCGCAAACCATGATCGTGTGGGTGTAAGGAGACGAGCTCTCCACACTACTCACGGCTTGTGGCTTTGCCCTTCACATATCACATTCTCTCGTTGGATTTTTGAGCAAAAGAGAGACTTCCCACAGTCTACCCTTGGGAAAGATACCTAGCAATATAAATGTGTTAGTGTTACTACAAGTTAGAAAGGACAACATCTTGCTTCCAATTGCCGTTCGTGGCTTTAAAATGCTCGTGCTTTCTAATAGCAAGGTCAAGGCAGACAGTGTATGTGGTTTTGTATTTGACTTGATTCAGAAGGTCATTATTTATTTTCTTCAAATCCAAATTACGTAACCCATTGACTCCTCAGGTGCTTGAGGACGCCCCCAGTCGACAAGTAAAATTGTCTGGTGTTAAACAGAGTAAAATCTGTTAAGTCTCACCCCCAGGAGTCAATGGGTTAATCGTAATTTATTGCCTTCCTCATCGGTAGATCCAGGAGGGGTCATGCAGGGTATTTTTATAAGGCCGGAGGCTGGATGCCGGATGTTTTGTCTGGTTGTTTACCATTTCACGTCCGGTGCTTTGATGCTATTAAGTTGGTCCTTCAAACTAACAATAAGTCAAATTGCCTTATTTTGCTTACTAAACGAAATAATCAATGTGTTGGTATTTTATTCATGTGATAAGTTTAGTGTTTTCTTTTTTCAGTCTCAAGGATGTAACAGCATTTCTGAGAGTTTCATTATTTTATATTATTATATGGCTTGTGTTTGTAGCCGATATAACATGCACTCTGATTGGCTAATTGTGACCTAATTGTAGGGCATTATTCTCCCGTAATGCCCACGGGCCATTACGGGCTTGCAAAAACAAAGCAAAAGGTAATTAAAAAAACATTATAATAAACTACTTACTAACTGAGCTAGCTCGAGCCGTACTGGGGAATATTGGCCCTCGGTCGTTTTTGTACGGACTGCCACGACCTTGGGCCAATATTCCCCAGTACGGCCCTCGCGCTCAGTTAGTAAGAAGTTAGTAATATACACTGGAGACCTACAGGTCTCCTTGATGGTTCACTCCTAAGGCACTTGCAATCATCCTTACAACTGGAAAAAACCCTGTCCAGTACTTTTATTATGAAATCTGGTACTTTGAAAAGCTATCAAAAACCCTGGCCATCGACTAAACTTCTCTGCTTGCAGACCCAACATATCCTCCTTCTCTGTACATAAATTATTGGTCACTTTGATCAGCAATAGTACGTTGTAACTTGCACCATATCACAGTGAATCACAAGAAATTATCCATCCCGTAGAGAAGTGGGACACTTTGAACAAGAACCTAGATAAACAACAAACTCGTAGCTTCATAGCTTAATGGTTAGGGCATCCAACCTGTGTTATAGAGGGCGTGGCTTTACTGTTCATGTATTTCCTGGCTGGGACTCGGTTGTTCTTTGCCAGAACGTATAACATTATTCTAGCCACAAATGAACTTCTACATACATAACATATGTGTCAATAAAATTAAGTATCTTCACTGTTTTCATGTTTTCACTTGTCTGCCAACTGGCCACTTCAGAAAATACCTTAATACATAGTGTTTCTTCCCCCCCAATTTTGCATAATTATTGTTTCCAGTTTCTCTTGGGACTTACAATGGTCCCAAGAGAAAACAAAAACAATGCTTATGCAACATTTTGGGGTACAAGCAAAGAGTATTATGGTATTTTCTGAAGTGGCCTATGCATTGGGTAACATGCTTTTACTTGTTGGCCGACACAGTCATCGGCTGTGTGTTGATGATGTGTCAACCAACACGTGAAAAGGTGCATCGGTCAACCTGTTAGTCGGAATTGGATTCGTTACCGTAACCAAAACACATGCTATGAAAATAAAATAGAAAGATAATGGATAATAATTAAGTTCCTAAAATCCTTTTTTTTCATCAACAGACATACAGTATTGGAAAAGATTCACTCAAAAGACAGAATGTTACACCCATGCACCAAACAAGTGTGGATGGTGTGGATGATATGGCCAACTTAGGAGATCTCCATGATGCAGCAATTTTACACAATCTTCATCTCAGATACAAAAATGACAAGATTTACGTAAGACAGCCCTTTGTATTTTCCATTTAGAACCACAGCTTTGCCAGCCTCATTTCCCAGTATAATGTGCAGTTTAATTCATTGCCATACTGTGAAACTAATTTAATGAAGTGCCAAGATGCTGAGAACGTTGGTTTAATTTTATTTACTTTTCGGGTTTTGTTTAACAAGGACTGTTGGTATACCAAGGTTGTATAGAGATTTTCTAAACCAAGGTTCCACTCTTAGACTAGTTACTATAGCATAGTGTGTTTGTCTCCGGACCCACTGGTCAAGAATTTTATGAATAATTTTTCTTCTTTTAGCTCAGACCATTGCTTGAGAAAACTCTTATCTATAGAAAGAAATGTCCCTCGTCTTGCAACCCTCAGAAATGGTTGGGACCAATTTAACAATTTTCTGTTCATTCTCTATACCTACATGTATAATCATCTTCTGTCGCATCGAGGACGAGCCCTCATAGCAAATTAAGTTGCTTACATGTTCTTTGTACATTGGTAGGAAAAATAATTTGTTGGGTACATTTACTTGTAGATTCCTGTTGCTTTCCCAGTGACTAGTTTGAACTTGGTGCTCTTTATCTCCAGAAGAGTGGCCCAAGCAAAGCTCCAAGCCCTTCTGATTGGTTAGATCCCCTTATTTAGCTGGGACCTTAACAGGTGCTACCACTCTGGGCCAGAGTGAACCCAGGTGTTAATGAGGGTAAGGGGTAATTCCATTCCTGTCCCTGAGGTACATGTATAGCCCCATTATGGTGCAGTATTAACATCATACCCAGTCCCTCTGCCTTTTTTCACTGTTTTTCCTTGTTTCAGACCTACATAGGTTCAATCCTATGTGCAGTAAATCCGTATTACATCATTGAAGGATTGTATGACAAATCAATGATGGAAATGTACAGAGAAAAGCACATTGGGGAGCTTCCTCCTCATGTGTTTGCCATCGCCAATGAGTGCTACTATTCCATGTGGAAGAGAGGAGAAAACCAGTGTGTACTTATAAGGTAGTGGAGAGCATGAACACACCAGTACTAGTAAGGATAAAAATGGAGACTTCAGACTTAGAATGTAATTTTGCATAATTTTGTTGTCTCATTCTTTAAACAATGGGAGTATTGATGTCACAGCTCATTTGCATTTTTTAGACATTGGCCTGTAGTCTGCATTTTATAACGACTACTCCAGTACACTATCTTCTTAGTTGCTTTACGTTCCAAAATTGTACACTAAAGACTTTTAATTATTTTGATGTACATTCTCCACCCTATGAGAGTCCTTTAGTTTGACCCTTCCACTTCCTCCAAACAGTACTTAAAGTGCCCATAACCTAATTTTTCTTCACGTCATCTTAATCTACACATATCTCATAGACGTTTCGCGAAAAAAAAAAAATTGCGATTTTCCCAAAATGCGATTTGAAAATGAAATATGAAAACATTCAAATTTGCCGCCATTTTGGCTCACCATTCACCTTAGTCTTCTATGGATTCTTCCTGGTCACAATGATACTGCTGTGACGTAGATTAAGGGGTAATTGTGAAGAAGAGCTCCCCAAAAATCCTGTCGGCCGACTGTCGGTCAACTGTCGGCCGACAGTTGACCGACAGCTTACCGACAGTCTACCGACAGCTAACCAGCAGGTTACCGATCGGTTAAGAAAAAAGAAAAATTGTGGTAAAAACGAGCAGTTAACGTGACATTCCGTAATGGTGATGTATGACTCGACAGACTTCACCTACTTACCGATCAACTGTTATCAGTTGTTATCAGATGCGTATAGGATATACGCCCAACTGTCGGCCGACAGTTGACCAACAGTCGGCCGACAGGTTTTTTGGTGAGCTCTTCTTCACAATTACCGATCAAGGAACACGTGACTTCAAGTGAAAAAGGAATAGCGATATAAACAGTATAGTAAGGAATAATTCCCTTGAAAATGCCTAAAAGATGCGTAACCACTCGATGTAACAACACAGCTGATCCTAAAAAAGAATCAGTATACGTAGGAATCCTTCGACTCACAAAATGCAATACCTCAAAAAAGAAGGAAAAATGGCTGCAGATTTTGTCTTGGTAAAAAGAAGCCCGGTAAAACTTCTTCACTGTGCTACATGTACATGTAGATTCACTTCAAAGAGAAGGACTTTCATGTATTGTATGGACAGCAAAACAAAAAGATCTTTGAAGGCACATGAGATTCGCTTACAGGAACAGACATAAGCGTTGACTTTAATTCCCTCGCGGGACCTTCCTTATCCTCTTGTTTTTTTCTGTAATTTTGTAGCCATTCCTTGTCTGCTAATGGTTCTTCCACGTAGGGTTTCGTGTAGTTCTGAGTTTCAGTGCTAGCGCTGGCTGACTCGTCGAGACCGGCAACTACTCGCCTCAAATTCTTTTTTTTAAATCGCCAGTTTATTCACTCCCAGGTTCAGAGGCATTTTCCTTGATGATAAATATAGGCATGATTGATTTTTTTGTTTACTGAAAAATACCAAAAACGATCACTGAGCGATACCTTGGCGTTGATTATAGTAAGAAAAGATAAGACCCACGCCAACAAGCATTCCTTAATCTACGTCACAGCGAGCCCGTGAAGTCCTGACCAGCGGAAGAGGTGTACCAAATAAAAGTAGGATTGAAAAAATCTTAGAAAATTCGCCTCTCGCTGGAATTGAAAAATTCTTTCGCCAAAGTTCATTTTTTAATATGGACTTTCAAATAGGAAAATAAAACTTTTTAGGTTATGGGCACTTTTAACAGTGTAACCCCTCTTCTACTAGTATGCCCTCCTCTACCAATAGCCCTTCACCTCATCTGTAACCCTTGCCACCAACAACATATTCCTTCCCATCACCAATATACCCTTCCCTGCCAATTTTTCTTCCCCTAACAATAACCCTTGCCCTACCAACCCTCTTACCCCCTTCCTCATATCAATATCCCCTCCCCCTAATTACCATTATTATTCATTCAAAATATTTCCCCGTTTCTTATTGGTTACAACCTCATGCATAATTTACCATAACCAGCTGCTGTTCACCAAATTTGGAAAGAAACTTCGTCATGTCGAATCAATGACCTCAAAAGTGCAGCCCGCTGCAGATTATTGAAGCAATGACGTCAAAAGTGCAGCCTGCTGCAAATTATTGAACCGTTGACCAAAAAAAGCTGGGAACGAGATTGTGTTATTTTTGTTGAGCAGAAAAATGGCTGCGAGTAGGTTTAGAAGTTTGAGTGAAGAAAATATTTTAAATGAATAATAAAGCAATTATTGAATTTGGCTTTCGTAGAATATGAAGAATTCTGCAGATCTCAGAGGATGTTATCCACCTCGGCCTTCGGCCTTAGTGGATAGCACCCTCCTCGACCTGCAGAATTCTTCATATCCTACTCAGCCTCATTCAATAATTGCTAAATATCCCCTCCTCCTGCCAATGTGCCCTACCTATCAACATTTCTTCGACCTTGCATTAATATCCCTTCCTTCTCCCACTATCCTGCTCTCCATGCACAGTGACTTCCTCTTCACTGAAACAACTAACCTTCACTGATTTTGCACTAAGTTCTTTGTTATAAATACAGTACTGCTCAAATGTACAGTGCAAGTTCCCACCAACTGATTTTGCATAGAAGAGACCTCCTAAATGTATGCCAAAAATTTTTGCTTCAGTGACTCTTGTGCTATGCGAATCGCGTTGCACAGGACGTGAATCGCATAGCATGACACGATTCATGTAATGCCTGAAACGTGACGCGACTTGTAATTTACATTAATATTTTGAGCGATACTGAAAGTTTAGCTTGTACAGCCAAACTTTGAATAAAGGATAAATTTCATTTATTGTTTAGTGGAGAATCAGGTGCAGGAAAGACAGAGTCCACAAAGTTTATTTTAAAGTATATATCAGATGTCAGTCGTGGAACAGGGGAAGTGGAAAATGCATTAAATGTAGAGGATGCCATTCTGCAAAGCAGGTATTTGGGTCGCCCTTACTACACCTGTAGTAAAGTATAGTATGTATTTCGAAGGGAAAATTGAGGACTATATTGTTATCCACTAAATTGGGACAAATAGAGCAGTTTT
>NC_090876.1:10118488-10125988 GCF_036669935.1 Montipora foliosa
CTGGCTCTGTTTACTGTTTTCGTCCTTTTGTTACTTTTGTTCTATGCTATACTCTAGGCCCAGTTGTTCGAAAGCCAATTAACTTAAACCAGGATTAGTGAAAACTTTTGTTTCATGTTTTCAACTTTTTGGTGGAAGTTTTGTTTGCTTATTTTTGTTTTGCAAGAGTGACTTCTTCGAATGTAAAGTTTTTCCAAATATCAGTGTTGAACAGCATTTAGGAGTAGAGAAATTAACTCCTTGGTTAATTTTTAATCTGGGATAAGCGTTAATCGCCTTTTGAACAACTGGGCCCTGGAGTGTAAGGCTCCTACACTCAAGATATTCCAAGTGGTAAAAATAGTATAATAATAAGAATGAAGAAAGAAGACAACAATGGTGGTCTACATTTTACAAGTCATGTTATGTGTGGGATGGGAGTGAGAACTGTGAGCTGCTTACGATAATGAAGTTAATGTCTCAAATAAAGGAACTTTAGTTTTTTGAAAGTAGATTTGCGGTTAGCTAAAGGGATGGGACACAAGTATAATAGCTCAGACTTCTTATGGCTTACCAAGGCCTTTTGCCACAATACTTGTAGTTTTAATTTATTAATATTTTGGATGAACGGTTTACAGTATACTTTGCATTATTTAAACCTTGACTTGTTAATCTTACATTGTTACACAAAAAAGTCCTCCTTGAAAAGGTAAAAATGCAAAATAATTCATTCACTTGCTCACAAACTGGTGTTTGATATCTTTAATTTAAACACACAGTACTGATTAAGTATACAAAATATATATGTGTAAAATACATCTACTGGAGGTATTTTCTGGGTAAAGAAGATCTCCATTGTATTGTTCATTACTACTGTTCACGTAATATATTTCAAAAACAAGTCCAAGTGTTTCATCTGCTGATGAAGCATGAGGCACCAGATTTTGAAATGGATTCAGAATCAGAGCCTATTTTTTTTTAAATAAAGTGGAAAACAAATAGCAAAAAAATCACATGTAAAAAATAATAATTATTTGTTGGTCAGTGTAATGACAGATGTTTTTGTGTTTTTTCACAAGTTCGGCTTTTTATTTAGAGTCTCTTGCATTGACCTCCTCGGTTGCAATTTTGAGAAATGCAAGAGGCAGAGAGCAGGAGCTCTATGGATAAGTTTTCTTGGTTTTGACTGCCAAAAAGTTGCAATTTCCAGAATGACTACTGTAATCCAGAAAATTAAAAAACAGTTGTTTAAGTACTGCCTTCTTTGGCTAATCGATTTCCAAACACACATGTTTGGATATCCGAACACTTCATTTTTTACTGGGTATCAAAGTAGGTACATGTGACCTAAATATGCATTGGATTATTATTTTCATGGATTTTAATGGATTTGAGAAATTACCAGTATAATTATATTATTGAATGTTGTACTGCTTTTTTCTCTGACACAACCCCCTACTCTCTACCCTAATCTTGGTTTTTTAGGTCAGAGAGTTGCACTCTAAAAAGAACATTATTGGGGCTAAGAGGTTGTGACAGAAAGGGAAGGTTACACAATAGTGAAAATGTTCTCTGTTATCACAAACATACATGTACATGTTGCACTTTTAAACCCTTTTTTCAGAATCGAGTTGTGAGACAAAATCCAGGAGAAAGAAACTATCACATGTTTTATGCTCTTTTGGCTGGTGCATCTGAAGAGCAAAGAAGTAAGTTACTCACTTGCACAATCTTATTAAAATATTAAGTTTTTAGTGCGGAAATAAAGTTGTTTGAATCCATATTAAGTAACAATTTTGAGGAAGCACGAAGATGCATTCTCTAAAATTCCATACAATTCATGACAGTATAATTCCTCCAGGTATACAGCTGTAGGCAGCAATCCATTACAATATCCATCTTGAACCACTTGAAATGACTGCACAAAATTATACACGTATTTTTCTTGACTTGGCTGTCAATTCCTCATCATTATGAAGACATGGATGAATGAATCAGTGACAAATGATCCATGAACAATAATATTATTATTAAAATTTAATAATCCTTATCCTAAATTTAATTTAGGATTAAAGTACAGTACTTTTAACCATTTCACCCATGAGGGTTTCCCAATTGACATCGTAAAATCCTCTGGCGAAAGTAAGAGGAACATTTCTAACTACCTGCTGTTCTTCAGGAAGAAAACAGTCAATCTGTGTAGATCATGTAGAGTGCAGGAGAAGTTAAAGCTGTGATACTTTTTGGTAAAGTCAGGTCAAGTCAAGTCAAGACAAGTTAAATCAACTCACTGGAGGCCTGAAACTACATGAACTTGAAATTTGTTCAACTTTTCTGTTGCACAGATCTCCTGCTACTCAGTCCACCTGAGAAATATCACTACCTCAAACAGAGTGCTTGCTATGGTGATCCATCGATAAATGATGCCGAGGATTTTAACAACGTTTTGGTATGACTACTTCATGTCAGCTCCTGTACTCAGAAAATGGTCAAAGAACCTCATTATTGATGCCATATTTGAGTGGGATGACTGTTCATTTAATTATTACTTCTTTCTTGTAAATCTTGAAGCTCCATAGCGGCATTAGAGTAGTTGTAAGAGCACTCACCTTCCGCCGGTGCGTGCGGGGTTTCATTCCTTGACATGATTATCTTAAAGTATGTATGCTGATCACTGTTTAATATGCTCCTTAATTGCACTTTACTATTACCTATAAATCCGTTTTTTTTTTAATTTAATTATCATCAGTATACTGTACTTGATCTATCATATCTTTTTCTTTCTGTCAGAATGCCATGAAAGTGATGTGCCTGACTGAAGAAGAGATTTCAGATGTTCTTCAGGTCATTGCCGCAGTCCTTCAACTTGGCAATGTGCACTTCATTGCTGCTGGTGGTGCTCAAGTTGCAGAGAAAACCAGTATGTTTTCAACTCAACATGTGTGTGTAGTTTTGTGCCTGATGTACATGTAAATTCAAGATGTCATACAGGCATACACTGGTACAATATTTGTTACAAAATTAAATAAGAAATGAAAATAATAATAATAATGCACAGTTGCACTATAACTGCCAAAAATGTGTTTGTGTTTTTCTTTTTCAAATCTTTACACGTAGTTTTGGAAAATTTGGCGAATCTTCTTCGTGTGGACATCTATCAGCTGATGGATGCTTTGACCCAAAAGTCTATGATTCTCAGAGGAGAAGAAATACTGTCACCTTTGTCTGTGGAGCAGGTGTGTGTGTGTATTATTACTAATCTATAAACCAAGTAAAGACAACATGTAATATTTTTTCCCTGCAAGTTATAGGTTTCTGATCTTTTTTTCCCAACATTTAACCCATTGAATCCTAAGCTGGCCCCCCTTCTGACGAGAAACAACGTCTGGAATTAGACAGAGAAAAGCCTACTAAGTCTCACTCTGAAGAGTCAATAAAGGGTAGTTTTGAGTGGACTTGATGGGAGGCGCGATGGCCTCATGGTTAGTGTTAGTGTTAGTGGTCCGGGTTTGGGTCCTGGCCGGGGACATTGTGTTGTGTTCTTGGGCAAGACACTTTACTCCCACGGTGCCTCTCTTCACCCAGGTGTATAAATGGGTACCGGCATAATGCTGGGGGTAACCCTGCGATGGACTAGCATCCCATCCAGGGGGGAGTTAAAAAAATACTCCTAGTCGCTTCATGCTACGGAAACCGGGTGTAAGCACCGACGTGTTGGGTCATTGGCTCGGAAAGCGCTTACCTTACCTTACCTTTGAGTGGACTTAGAGGTTGTTAATGAAGAAAAACATTGCTTTTAAATGGGCAATGCAGAATCAAGAATCTAAAATTAATGCGCACAGCCATCATCTTTTATAAATACGCTGTAGGATAGTATGTGCACTCTCATTGGTCAATAGCTGTGTTTAGATGAGAGTATGCAGGGTTCTCATTAAGTGCCGGCAGCCGGCTAAAAAACTGGCTACTTTAAATTTCGAGCTGTCTACTTTTCAGTCATAAACTTGCTATAAACAATGACACAAAGCTTCTCCCGCCGCCTACTTTTATATTTAAGCCGTCTACTCCAAAACTTATTGAGAACCCTGAGTATGGAAACACGGCTGTGACATCACAAATTTTGAGTGGTTGTATGCTGTCAGACATTCGTTGTTTTGATTGGCTAGTAGGAAATATGAGCTTGTGTCAAGAAAATTATTCTGTCTCGGGCTTGCATAACTGTCTCGAATTCTCCCAACTCCGATCCCCTCGTGTTTACACGAGGCTATGGAAACACGGAAAACATTCTCTATTGCTTAAATAGTAATACTTTTTGTTTGTTATTTTAATTTCCTCGTTAGCACATGCTGTCCATACCTACCAGCAAATATCACCTCCTACTTTGTAGTCTTACTGTAGCTGTCCTATGGTTATCAAAACCTATATTCGATTCATTTGTAATTTCTCCTGCCAGCATTCCACTATTGATTCAGAAACTTTCTGATACCCCTGTTGATGCAATAAGCATTTAAATTCCAGGATTTTTATGCTGATCCTTGTATGTTTCTTCCATGATATATTAAATTATTCAAGGGCACCTTTTTTTGGAATTGTGTTCTCTCATTTCACAATGCACCATCATATACAGTGTTTTTGTTGATGAAATAAAATACTGTGTTGTAGGCGTTGGACTCCAGGGACTCCATGGCTATGAATCTTTATGCCTGTACTTTTAAATGGCTGATCAACAAAATTAACCAGAGAATCCAAGGAAGTCAGAGCTATTCATCCATTGGTGTACTTGACATTTTTGGATTTGAGAATTTCGATGTAAGTAAATTAATTTGTAGTACAATAATCATGAGTCTTTAGAGAATTATGACACATGAAAGCAATAGACTTGGACATTAATATGAGAAATGGGAAAACCTTGCAGCACAAGATCGCTCAAGCTGGAGGCAAACCCTGAACAAGAACCTCAGGATGAGAAAGGAGAAACTCCAAATGGCTTTAGACGAAAAAGTAACATGGCGTAAGGCAAATCAAGAACAACATAAAGGCAGTGACTACAAGTGCAGAAGCTGTGGAAAGGACTGTCATTCCTGCATCGGTCTTCACACTTGTAACCAACTGATGCCAGAGAGGGGAGAGAATGATAATTAGGATAATTCAAGGACTGCGTACATAATCTATTGACATGTAAAAACTAGCGCTAAAAAGTTAAACTTGCGATGTTTCAGTGACCTCATGACACCATTATCAAAGAGTTGGAAATAAATATGCGAATCTGTTTGCACGTTCAGCCGTGTTCTTAAGACCACTAACTACTTTTTTAAAAGTATTAACTATAATTATGTTTGTGGAATAGTTTGTCTGTATCTTTGGCATACATGCTTCATACTCAGTGACTGAAGTGCATTATTTTTCCTTGTATTCCTTGACCTGTACGGAAAAAAATGTCTGATTTTACACCTGACTTATTTGAATTAGGTCAACAGGTTTGAGCAGTTCAATATCAACTATGCCAATGAGAAACTGCAACAGTATTTCAACAAGCACATATTTTCACTGGAACAACTTGAATACAACAGGTAATATTATTGGTTCATGCTGGAGCATGCTTGTTATGTAATATTATATGGAGTTACCTTGCATTGAGAATAGGAAATCTTGATCCTTTGAAAGGTCACACTAATGCTAACGTCAGGTCAGTAAGCTATAAGAAGACATAATTATTAGGCTTAAGGTCAATATTTAAAGTTCAGGGATTTATGAGCATTTTTAGAGTGATAACCTATGATCTCATTTGTTACCTGTGCAATAAAATGCCCACACTGGTCATTCTTAAATTTATATTAACTCTTAAAGCGTGGACGGTCGAAGGTTTTATTAAAACTCTCTTCTGGATTCTTTTTGACAGAGAAGGTTTGGAGTGGACAGATATTGACTGGGTGGATAATGGAGAATGTTTAGATCTCATTGAAAAGGTAAGGCAAGCCTTTTCAAAGGCATAGTTATTGAGGATTAATTGCAAAAGACTGTGTAGATAGATCAGTTAGCAGAGCAAGTGCTGCGCAAAGTAAGTAAGTAAGTAATTTTATTTATTGGCGGTAACGTGGGGAGTGGTCACCCAGTCTCCTCATCCAGAGGCACAGGTAAAAAACGCTTGACCAATAAGTTACAACTTACTTACTACATAAAATATAATAGAATTAAATTATAAAAACTACTAGATAAGAGATTACAGAGCAAGATAAAAATTTGCCGAAAAGAAAAAAAAAAAAGAGAAAACTATAAGAAGCATTCCTTCTTTACTTTTTTTATTAGTAAAATTACTGGACAGAGTGTGCAGATTTAGTAGACAATGGTAAACTATTCCATATAATGCGCAATAATATAAGAAAATGAGTTGTGCCTAAAAAAGATTATTATAAGATGGTTGTAGAACGTTAACTCTACTACCCCGTAGGTCGTAGTTAGTAACCCAAGACATAAAAAAATTTGAAATATAACTAAGGCCTTGCATCCTAAAACTTAACTCAAATCCCGTTAGTCAAGCCTGGATTATTTCGGTCTGCTTACAACTAAACATTTGTTGATCTTTCTAACTTTCATTTTAGTGTCAAAATTATTTACTTTTTATTTGCGTAGAAACTCGGTGTGCTTGCTTTGATTGATGAAGAAAGTAACTTTCCCAAAGGAACTGATGAATCCATGTTGGACAAGCTGCATTCAAGTCATGAGGTTTACTTCTTTTCTTGCCATTCGTTTGTTTCACCTCAAGATGATTCGCCTGCAATCAAGTCGTTTCGCCAACACAAGGTTTGCGCACACTTAGTGGGCAAATGATCTTGAGGGCACAGGCCAAAACATCTCAGAACATTACTTTTTACAAGCAAAACTGTTCATTCCACGTTCCGGATACATAGCCTGTCTAATAAACGGGCTAAAAACTCAGAACGTACAGTAATAAAATTAAAAAGAATTCACTCAATTGAAAAACATTTCGATTGGATCCTTCGACCTTCTTCAGTTTGAATCGTAGTGAGTGGTTACATAGTGGTCACATGACCAATGAGTGGTCTTGTGACAAAAGCGCACTGCATTATGGATGTTCTCAAGTTCCAACACCTCTTCCCTGTTGGGGAGGGGTTGTGTGACCGTGATAATTATAGCCTTCTTGATCTTCCTTTTGACACAGGGTAACGCCTTTTACATAAAACCACGTGTTGCAAATACAAAGTTTGGAATCAAACATTACGCTGGAGAGGTAAGTAAATTTCTTTAACTTTTAAATTTTTGTCCGTTTTATTTTGGACTAGTAGCTTCGTGGCATTAGTAGATGTAAGCAATTTTGCTGAAACTTTCTGTCTCGGTCGTCAGGTATTCTACAGTACAAAAGGTTTCCTGGAGAAAAACAGGTGACGTTTATTTTAACATTGTAAGAGTGACATTTGTTGAATCTTGCTGAATCCATTTTTTTAATGGCTCATCTCTGATCTGCCATGCCTGAAATTTTTTACGAAAATTTTTATTTTTAAACAG
>NC_090876.1:10130988-10153488 GCF_036669935.1 Montipora foliosa
TGCGAGCAGGGTTAGCATAATGGTGAGAATAAGGTTGGATCAATTCCCTTAGTCCCATATGGGTGGGTCGAATACCTTTCTGGTGAACAACCCTCACTGGAGAACAGTACACGAGAAAGAACAGAACTCGCCTTTATGGAGTCATTGTCTAAAAGAGCACAATGGCCATATCCAGCAATTCACAATGAACGTCGTGAGAACTTTTCACCGAGACTCAATGATGAGACAAATAACAGAAGCAATACATATCAGAAAAATCCCAGAAAGAAAGAGTCTGAACGCGAAAGAAGAATGGAATACCGTGTGTTTACCACACGCAAGAATTGAAAAGGATTAATTGACATTCAAACATCTACAATTAACGCTCTACAATTAACGTTCTGCCTCCCATGGGAGACCGTGTAGATCTTATGCAAATACAAGTAAAAATCCAGAAACCTAAATAATATTAAGAACTGAAGAGGCCGGGAAGGCGAAACGTTTTCAAGTTTAGAATTTAGAATCTAACTAATTAATAACACGCTCGATACGTGGCAAAGGTCTTACAATACAACAGTATACAGTGTACAACATAGAATAATGTCGATACCCTCACTGGAAGTGGGCAAAAAACAGATACTGTGGCAGACGGACATTCAGTTACGTCATCTTTCCTGTTACGACGCCTTGTCCTAGTCAATATTTCTGCATGTAAAACCAAACGAAAAGAAACTTTCTTTCGCCATGATCTTTTATCTCTCCCAACATGTAAAAAGTTCCTAACTTTGAGTAAATCATGATATGCAAGTCTGCGAGCAACTTCCCCTCCCAGTGTTTTGGAGGCCTTCATATCAGTTTAATACCTGGTTTGTCCTCTCTTGCAGAGAAATGGAGAGACTCGAACAGGAGAGAAAGATCCAAGAGCTTGAGGAGTTGCGCCGCAAGGTAAGATCACTCCATGGGTTGTTAGCGAGGCGGCATTGCAAGTCCAGTTGTTGAAGCGTTGAATTTGCAGATGCCACAAAAAAAATTACAGTGGTCAAACTCTGCTTTGTGCATGTGTCACGTGTTCGTTGTTCGCTTGATGATATAATCACTTCTTCTTTCTAAAAGGCCGACGAGGAAGCACGACAAAGGAGAGAAGAGGAGGAGGAAAGACTTAGAAAAGAAGAAGAACAGAGACAAGCTGTGCTGGCAAAGGCTCGAGCCTTGGAAGAGGCTAGGAGACTGGAGGAAGAAGCCAAAAGGAAGGCAGAGGAGGAAGCGCGTAGAAAGGTACGTATTTGACGTAATTATTTTGATGATGAAGGCGGTGATAATCATGATGGTTATGGCGATGATAATGTTAAAAAAACCCTCAACTAGAACTTGGTGCATTTCTCGCATTTCCTATTTTATTGCACTCGAAGTGGTTCCCTTTATTTTTTCTTTTCCACCTTTGGTGTTGTGTTTTTCCGGCTAAAACACGCGGACTAAAGATTTCACCGCACCGAACCAGAAACAAACATCAAAAAGACAAAACAAAAAACAGTAAGATGACGCATTTATAAAACTGAAAGTCAGGGATTTGTTACCCTGAACTCGTCGAATGATAATTTTACTTGAAAATCCCTCGAGGCTTCCCTTCTCGGGTAAATGTTTGTGTTTAACAACAACAGTAAACACTTAATGACTGGTCCCAAGGGAAACAGTTCATTTTATTTCCCGAGAATCTCAATGTTTCCTCGAGGCGCAGCCGAGGGAAACATTGAGATTCGAGGGAAACAAAATGAACTGTTTCCTGAGGAACCAGTCATGAAGTGATTTGTTATATAACACAAAAAGAAAAACGTGCAACGGTGGTCGTCGGTCAGCATTAGCGGGAAACAGTGCACTGTTACCCTCTGACGTCATAGATTTTGCACTGTTGCCCTCTCAGAGGCGGGAAACAGTTTTATTGTTAGATGTCATGTGACTTCGAAGTAACCAATGAGAGCGGGCTCTGCTGGGGGAAAAAATCAGCTATATAACAACAATCATTAGATAGTTTATGGTCAAAAACACTGTTGTGTAAAGAATTCTGTACTCCAGTGCTAGAATTACTATACATTTTACGGTGGCCATTACACTGGAGTTGTTACGGCACAAACAAACCTCTCGCTGCACGGGCAAAGACGTAGCACTAATTAAAAATAGAAGTGATCACAATATCTATCGTGTAACTTTGTCTCATCTCAACCTCTAAGTTCTTATAAACAAAGGTTTTAATGAAAAAGTCCACTGTTTCCCGTTGAATTTCTCATGATTTGTTTTTAAACAGGCAGAGGAAGAGAAAAGACTCAGAGAAGAAGAGGAAGCAAGGTAAAGTGGTTGCAAAAGTCACCCGTTTGAAGCTTTGGATAAAAATAGGTTTACTTTTAAGGCAATTACAGCCTCGAGGGATTGAACTTTGACTTGACTTCTTAATTTTGAGACTATATAGCAAGAGCGGTTTAACCCCATTAAATAACCCGATCAACGCGTTATTGCATTGATCAAGGACGCCGAAGTGGATCATGCATTGTTATTTCCCTTCTTTGAAAAGCGATCAATATAGTTTCCAAGTGGCAGCACTTAGTCACTTGATTCCTCTAAAACGATATACTACAAAGGATTTGTTTAAAGTGGGTTTTGTGACATCAAGAATAAACGAGGTCTTCGCATGTGAAATCGGCGACTGAGAATGATTGCTTTTGCTTAGACCTTGATTACTTGGCGTATCACTAAACCACCATCCAATATTCTTTTAGAAAAAAATATTATTCCTTTCTGTTACCAGCAGAAAGAAAGCAGAGGAAGAAGAAAGATTACGCAAAGAAGCAGAGGCTGAAGCAGCCGCACAGATTGCTGAATTGGATAGACAGCTTAAGGTACACACGTGACTTAGAGCGGCCAGTAATGGATTGTCAAAAGTAATGGTGAGATTAAACTAACGATAATTGCAACGCCACAAAACGTTATCCTCTCGAATAATGATAATAATGATGAATTTTGTTTATGTATCAACTGTGGACACTGTACATAAAGTCGATTTAGCTCAGATGAAAAAAAACCACTCTGAGCAGAGTAAAGAGTCAACAAAATCAACCCACATATGACGCCGAGTCTGGGAATCGAACCCGGGCCACATTGGCGGGAGGCGAGTGCTCTTGCCACTGCGCCAGCCCTGCTCCTTAAGGGCGATAAAACCATAGGCCCCGTCTCACAACTCTTCAATGATCTTAAAATTCCGTTGGACATTAAAGAATACGCACACTCTTTCCAAAACGTAGGGCGCTGAGTTCCCAGTTCTGTTCTTTCCACAAAAAAAGTGGCCAGCTTGGCGATGATCTGTCAAAGAGTATTGTGGTGCACGGGGCCACCTTAACAGAAACAACCAAAAGTCAAGCGGACTTTGCTGAGTGCTGGAACATGTAGATGTAGAATACGAAGACCCTCTATAGCGAAGCTACTAGGATGCTTAAAAGCACGCCACGTTTTGGGTCGTGTCGTACCTCATTGAACGGGTCGGATTGGCCAAAAGAATAGTAGAGCGAACAATGATAACAATAGATTTAGGACAGAGAACAATAGGAAGTACGACACTATACAGGGCTCCAATGAAATATAGTGTTCAACAAGAGGTGCGACTCTACCCCACGTTTTAGACCCGCGGAAGGAATTCGGAAGTGAACATTTCGCATTCCGAAACAATAGTGTCTCTTAGATAGATTTTTAAACTAATCCTCTCTCATGGAGAAAAGATACTTAGCAATGTAAATGTGGTTATATGAAGACGAGTTAAAAGGGAAACGTGTCACTTCCGGTTGCTGCCCGTGGCAAAAAAACCGGCGTCGCGTGTGTGAGTTCCCTATTGTTGACATCTCTTATTGTAACGACTGTGCCAACCAGAGTCTTATTTGCTGTCGAAACAAAAGGTTTCTTTTCTTCAGGTGGTTTGCATATTCGAATAACAAAAACGTTGTTTGTAAATAGAGCACGTTTCAATCGGGTGTCGTAAAACCAAAACCAAATTACTTACTTTGGCCCATAAAAAAGGACGGAAACAATCCAGTAAACGAATCAAAACTCGAAGTAATAACACGTAGCCGACACAAAGCGCGGGAAAATCATGTGCACATTGGTTGAAAAAGTGGGGCGAGAACTTTGAACCAATCACTGAGTGAAGTAATGAAAAACCAAAGCAATTCGCTCATTACTTTCGACACTCAATTGGATTGAAAACCGCTCTAAGTATCTGTCAATTAAAAGGAGACACTTCGTTGTGTGCCTGTGCAAAACAGAAACGAAACTCGTTGAGGATATTTCTGTTGGCAAATTTTAACGACAAACGACATCTTTCATTATTTCGGGCACATTGCTGTTAAAAGCAGTTTTCTCTTTTTTAATGTCGTGTGGGTTTCTCTTGCCACTTTTAGCTAGAAGACAGTGACGAAGAAGAAGACGATGTTGAAGAGACCTGGGACAGACCGCCGAGTTTGTATGACACGCAAGATCTACCACTCAGGGAAGGATACTTAATGATGAGAGGTTTGTGTAAGAAAAGAGACACTGTTCCAAATACTTTTGGTACTTTCTACAACGGTCGATGCAGTGTATGAATTGTCTCACATTGAAAGTAAATGACCCCCACTCCAAGAACATTTGGTGATGGGTGACTGGTACAAGTGTGGCGTTTCTTAGATTGTCTGGGTGGACAGTAAGTACACGCTTGCATTCGTCTTCGACCACAAACTCGTTCTATTGGAAAAAAAAACGAAAGAAAATGCTAATTTCCAAAGCTATTGAATGTAAGACTGAACCTGATTTTCAGTTGTAGATCTTTGAAGTGTAAAGCGCTCGTGGAAAGGTTGGGAAACTAGTTGCTTGACTTTGACAATTTGTAGGCGCTTGACTTTGTAGAGCCCGCAGACCAGCTAGACACATTGTTCATCAGGACCCACGCAGATAAACGACCATCTTGTCTCCATGATTTAGCTAGGCATTGGTGGATTACGCTTCATTCCAGCCCACTCATAGAGCATGGACCGTTAACTATTGTTTCCCACCTTTTGGAGGTGTATAGTTTATTCTCCTTTGTGGTGATATGTGGAAGCTATTATTAGTTCTTGCCGCATTGAGGCATCAATGGACAATGGTCGTCCTCATTGTTATCGCTAATCGTTATCGGTGTCATTATTATGTCTGTCAGGTGGTCTGTTAAGTTTGTGGAAGAAACACTGGTGTGTGTTACGTGATGATACCTTCATGTGGTTCAGAGGAAAGCAGGTGTGACTCAGCTCTTCAGGTGGCAGAATCGCCTTTATGAAATCGTCATGTACTTAAAGCACTCGTATGACTTTTTTAATTTTTCTATCCACGAATGAGGGCCCATGCACGAATATAGTCCATGCTGAGTATATGAGTTCAAGGCTTTCAAGGAAAATTTCACGATTTGGCCCTCATTTCTATTTTCACTCAAGGCAGACTTTAAAACAAACTGAATTTTGATTTTTCGCTTAAAAGCATCGAAGTCTTTTTGGAACATTGTTTTAGTGATCATGGGCAATTCCGAGTCGTTACAGGTATGGATTTGCGGTAAACGGCGAAGTTCGGGCTAAAATTTGCTGTTTACTCATAATCAATAAAGAAATATTTGATTTCAGGTCGCATCAAATAAGCTAGAATAAGTGGATTTAAAGGTGTCATTACAAGAATCAGTCTTTCGTTTGCTTGTCTGCCGTTGACGGGAAAGGGGAAGCTTAATTTTGCCGTTGTTTGTGTCCTACCGTATCCCTAATGGTATTTAGAAGTAATATATGGCATTCAATGTTTCAGGACGCACTTAAGTGTGGCTGGTTGATGAAGAAAGGTGGCGGCACCACAACCCTCTCTCGGTAAAGTGAAGCACTAAATAATGTTGTTATATAGCTGAATTTTTCTCCCAGCAGCGCGCGCTCTCATTGGTTACTTCGAGGTCACGTGACATCTAACAATAAAACAGTTTCCCGCCAAAAGTCTCTGAGCAAGCAACAGTGCAAAATCAATGACGTCAGAGGGTAACAGTGCACTGTTACCCGCGAATGTTGACCAACGACCGCCGTTGCTGTTACCGTTGCACGTTTTTCTTTTTGTGCTATATAACAAGTCACTTAATGACTGGTCCCTCGGGAAACAGCTCATTTTGTTTCCCGAGAATCTCTTTGTTTCCCCGAGGTGCAGTTTCCCTCGGGACTAGTCATTAAGTGTTTACTGTTGTTATTTCATGAAAATGCTTGGAATCCGGCAGTGACATGGGAGATCTTATCTCCGGATGAGAAAAAGTCTCAAGAAGCCGTCCCTTTGTTAGGGAATGGCGAGAAGGAAGTCTCGTTAACAGCTGCCACAATCTCTTATGATAAAATATCCAATAAATGTTCCACTGTGTCCATATTTTCTTTCTTATGTCTTTCAGACGTAATTGGAAGCGTCGGTGGTTTGTTCTGAAGGACAATATTCTAACGTACCATGAAACCGACGTGGAGGGAGCAAAATCTCTTGGAACCATTGACATCAGAAATGCAATGTACGTTGATCACTTGTAAACTGACTTAAAAACTAAATTGACAAAATGAAAGAGGAAAAAACAGGCGGAGTGTAGTATTTTTCAAGAGGCTCTAATTTTGGTAAACTTCCTCATTGTTGTAGCTCCTATTGCCATAGCAACAGTCGCAATGGTAACATTGGCTTGTGTAGCAAATAGGCCCGCAAGGCGTGCACGGGTTTCTGTACAACCGTGTCGTTCAATCTGAATCAGTGTGTAGAAGTAGCTCGTCGGGCCAAACTCTGTCACAGCACAATCTTTTTGAAACAGTAGCCACTTTCAGTTTTTAATTTTGAGCAACTATGAAATTAGGTTCCAATATCGTTTTGACTTTTCTTGCAGACGCATAGTTGACGATGGTGTGAAAGAAAATGGATTTAGCATTATTACTGAAAACAGAACGTACCATGTTATAGCAGAAAACACAAATGATTGGAAGTGAGTGGTATTTTATTTTGTTTGTCCTTTTTTTTTCAATAAAAGCGTGAAGGTAGAAAATGTCATTTTTTTTTGCGATTGTTGGCCAACAATGTTGCAATGGACGCAACTATGTTGGGAGTTGTTGGCCAACAATGTTGCAATGGATGCAACTATGTTGGGAGTTGTTGGCCAACAATGGTGGAATGGACGCAACTATGTTGGGAGATGTTGGCCAACAATGTTGCAATGGATGCAACATTGTTGAGAGTTTTTGGCCAACAATGTTGCGTCCGTTTGCACGCAGCTAAAAGTAACTCTTTTTTTCGTTTTTCAGTCACTGGTTTAACATTCTAAATCGTGTGCACCGAGCAACTGATGAAGAATTGAAAGGAATGAGAGAGGAATCAGCAAATGTCAAGCATGCAGCGGTATGCGCCAATGTTGTTAATGGACCATATGCACGATGACCTTTGACCAGCAAATTTCACCACCAAGCCTCGTTTGCACAAAATTATTCACATCATTTGGACATGCAATACTGTTCGCACTTGGGTTTCCTTTTCAAGTTTGCTGCTGTGGGATTTAGCTTATGCTAAAATTTACAAGTTTTCATTTTCGAATTCGAGGCTTGGTGGTGAACTGATTAGCTAGTCAGGCGCCATCACGTATAAGGGCTATTAGGGACATTTGGCATCGCGTTTTCAAAGGCGACCTCAAACCTCAAACTGCGGTTGGCCGTTAGCGGTTTTCCGTTTGCCGTAGCGGGAAAAATAGACTTAAGGATGAGGTTCGGCATTTGGCGGGAAAAAACGCGCCATGTTGGATTATTGTTTTATTGTACATGTTTTAATTCAACCGAGCCAGCGTCCTCAAGGCTGTGCGAATGATCAGCAAAAATGTGTTCATTCAAGAGTTAAAGCATTAACGAACATAACTTATCACTTTAAACGTGATTCCCTACGGAATTTTAAGGTGAAAAACGATGCGGTAAATCACTAACCGCAAGAAGGGTATCTAGCTGTCAAAACTTGAACCGGAAACTGCAAACTCGACCGCAAGGCCATGTCACGTGACAGTTAAAGTTTTGCCGTTTGTCGTTTTCCGAAAAATACACGGTGCTTAATGTCTCTATTCGGTCTTTTGTTTCGCGTTTACCACAAACAGCATACCTCGGGCATATTTATTCCGGTTTTTTCCAAAACGCATTAAAACTAATCTGATCAATTTAAACGGATTTCTTGCTTGTTAGCCTCAGCTATCGAGCAAGAAAAGAGCTATTGCCATTTTTCCAAACGCAAATCTTAATCTCTCAATTGTTAATCTCTCAATTGTGACAACTTCAGAATGTTGGATGTTTTTCTTTTGTTGTTTCCGTTTAGGGCACTATTGACGTCGCCATGATTGAGTCTTGTACACCTGGAGGAGTTGCCAACAAGTAAGACGGACAATGCATTCTCAGTTCCGTAGTCACTTTCAAACTTGCATAGGAAACGTTATTTAGCCCGGCAATTCCTTTCCTCGGGTCGCGGGCGCCCTACGCATCTCGCTTTTTCGTGCATCCTTTTCAAGTTTCATATTTAAGTCGCTTTTAATCTGAGAAACAAACTATCAACATTGAACCCTGTCTCAGAATTGATGGATGAACATTTTCCTTTCAGGACCAATTCCTTTACTCTAATCACTGCCAATCGAGTGATGAATTTCATTGCCGACACTCCAGAAGACGTTAATGGATGGGTTGAAGGTACGAAAATAATATCAAGTTAGTCCCATGACATTTGCGTGGTTATTAACCGCTTTTCGTTTTGTTTAGAAAGTAAAGAATCTCAATAGCTCTTTTAACGGCTCCAAACTCTCTGCGTGACATTTCTAGCCAATCAAAAGGAAAACGGAACCGTGTAACTTCCTCCCGCCGTTTTAATTCCCGCGCTTTTGCCATTTGCATAAATTTGTTTTTGTCCTGATTAGATTAGGTTGTGGTGTGCTCGGCTTAATGGTGAAGGCAGGCCAGATATCGCAAAAAGTGGAATGTAACATGCGTTTTAAAAAAATCTAACGAGGAAATTTTGTTACTTCTTTTCAAACAAGGAAAAAATATACGAAAGGCGATTTGAAAGTAGCTGTCTTGCGCCCTTTACCATTAATTCGTAGCGTGTGCAGCCAACACAGCAGTGAATTATTTGCTCGCGGATTATTCCCTAATCCACTAATTCCCAAAATTAACAGTTGAATCTTAGCCATCCAAATTCAAGATACTGAGTGTAATGGATGATAAATAGACCAAATCGGCAAACTCAATTGTATACCCAATTCAAGTTTCCCGGGGTTAAGACTCTCTGTGTATTGTATTTGCATTATAATGTAACATTCACTTTTAAACGATATGGAAATACCTGGAACAAAACGTCTTATTCCCAAAGGGTTTGAATTGGGTACCACATTGAGTTAGACGATTTGGTCTATTAAGTTGTCTGTCCCTGTTGTTATTCTTGGGTTTGCTGTTGCGACACAAGACAAAACTGAATTTGTTTTTCAGCTATTCAGGAAAGCAAAGAACGTGAACATATTGAAGGTTATTCGGATGTTATTGAAAAAGGTTGGCTCATCAAAGAAGGAGCCAATGACGATTCCAGAAGGAAAAGGTGAATGAATTTGACAAAATTGTGTATTTTTGTCCCATCCATACAATTTTGCCCTCCAAAAGCGTGTACATTCTGTGAGATTGCTGCTTATCATACACAAAATCTGAACGGTTTCAAAAGTGAAGACTTCTGAAAAATTGAAAACACTCAGTTTCGTGTAGTCTGATCACCGTCGAAATTTGAGATTTTGACAACTAGGTGAAAATTGTAAGAGGGTTTGAAAACGACCTTACTCGTGCGGTATCTCAGGTACCAGTTGTTTTAGACAAGTTTCGATCCTTTTTCCTTTGATGAGCAAAAATGATGGGAAAATGCTAGTATAGATGGAAATATTTAAAAAGACTTAAGTATGGACGGAGTCTGAGGTAGTGCTGTATGGGGGTGAACGTCTTTATATTTGAAAAAATATGTTTTACGGTGATAACTTAGAGATGCATGCAAAAAAAGAGTGTTCCTCCACACGAGTCGAACCCTTGATCTCCTATTACTCGTTCGGATGCGTTGAGATATATGAGACTCGTGAGGGCTAGTCCATTAAAGTTCGTTCTGGTGACAGCTGTCCTGCACTTCTAGGAGCGCTTTCCTTTTGTATGGAAAACCCGTTTGTTCCGGTGATAAATCAGATGGAACAGACTTTTCATCTAGAAGGTTTTCAGAAAAATGGAATACCTTCAGAGGTTTTTTTTTTCGTCGAAATCATCGGAAAATCCAGAATCATCTCCTGCATCCCACTAGTGCCATGCTCCTGGATGAATTAAAGGCGAGGTTTTTGTCCTTCAAAAGGATTGTCATTGTAACTTGTTAGTAGCCAGTCTCCTCTAGAAAGAAAGTGACTCCGTGCAAAAGAAACACGCTTGTTCCATTCCGTTTGATTGAAATTGTCCTGTTTCTTTTAACAGGAAATTCTTCTCGGGTTTTCCGTTCAAATGGATGCGCCCTAGGACTCTAGGACTGAAAATTGTAGAAAAATGGCATTCTCGCAAATCTAGTGGAGCAGATGGAGTACGTTAACTCCGGTAAATGCCTGAAAAGATTCTTTTTTTCGATGTCGATTCGGGGATACTCGGGAACACTCGGAACAAATCCGAGTGCCCCTTCAGTGACAGTTGTCAAACTATGACCTTCCGATTTGTAGTTCGGATGCTGTACCACTGAGGCTCTAGGAGACTCGTGGAACTTGGGTTTTTCCGTGTATTTTGCAGATGGTGTGTCTTAACTGGAAATTCACTGGATTACTACAAATCATACGTGAAGAACAGCCCCAAATTTGGCTTCATTACTCTGAACAGTCTGTGTTCTGTTCTGCCACCCGAGGAAAGAGAGCCTGGTAAGATCCAGAAAAGGCAGTCAACCGCGCGTAAGACCGATCTAGTATTCCATTTTCCCACCGCAATTCATGTAAAATGTGAATTCTGTGTTTCAGAGTCTTGTGGCCTGGGGCTTACAACTCCTTTATCTCACCTCTGAGTTATATGAGAGAGTTTAAGAAGCAACGAGTGCAATGGCATTGACAATGCCCCAAAACAATAATCTCTTTGGTTAAAAGAGAAACATAATCGTGCTGCGCATGCGCGCTGCACGCATTTTAGCTCGCATTTTGCCGTTGCGCTGCATAGCAGCAGCGTGAAATCATCAAATTTGAGGTTTCATCGACAAATTGAGCATGCAAATGTAAACCTTCCATTCTTTATTTTTACTCGGCTGGAATCGCTCGAACCAATCTCTTTAGGTTATTTCGCCCATATTGTACAATAATGGAATAATTGCGGAAGACTTACGATAGCGCATGCAAAGTTATATTTCAAGATGACGTTGTAGACGCTTAGGTTGGGTTGTTAGTGAAGCAAAAACGCCGGACGGCAACGGCGTCGAAAATTTTGTCGGAAAATATCATTTCGTGCGTGTTATTGTGATAATTTCGCGATTACCCTAAATCGTTCGGCATGGAAAGTGTGTATCAGTATACACCTTATTCCAAAATGGCCGCCATTTAAAAATTCTTTTGTTTTTATTCAAATTAGCCCTTGATGCCTCGTTCTTAAGCTTAAAATTCAAAATAATATTTTATCTTGAACGAGGCAACAAGGGCAAATTTGTATGCGCATAAATCAGCGGCCATTTTGGAATAAGGTGTATTCTAGGATTAAACATGGGAATGAAAGATGTGGGTGTTTCGAGGGTAAATTGAAAATATATGGTCAGGTGCTTGCGTGCTTCACATAACCTCAAATATGATCATTTCACGTCGTTGTCACGACGGGAATAGCTTGCGAACGCAGACGTATTTCCGGCGGTCGTTTCTCTCGACCGCCGGAAATACGTCTGCGTTCGCAGGCTATGACGGGAATGGCAATGTACCAAAATGCAAAACCCTTCAGTGTACTGAGCGTGCCGAGCCAATGTTTTTGCTCATCAAACACATTGTCTTCTGTCGTCTTTTCTGATAGACAGATTTAGAGGTGAATGGTGGATCGAATGTAACTGCCAAAGTATCCGGTGACTGGAATAACGAAAGTTAAAAGTTGGTGGGCTCGATCGAAGCCTACCTCTGAAAAAGGCTCCAAACATTACTAAGTTTATGAAATTGTCGAAGTAAGCACGATTTAATGAGGGAGAGTCCCAAGCTCAGTACACAATAGTCCATTTTAGATACACACCAGCCGGCGTCGGCCGAAAAGGAAAAAGGGTATTAGTGTCCTTTCCCTTTTTTGAACTTTGCTAATGACAGTGACATTTGAACCGATCGGAAGTTACAGTGGTGAGCATGTGGCTCAAAATACTGTGTTTCTGTTAGTTTTTACTCTCATGAATTATTAATAAATTTTTCATTTTGGCTTCATTGACCTCCAAATGTGGGAAAAATAATGACAGGCTGTCATTTGACATTTCAATCTATTTTTTATTGTCTTTCCGACACTTAACCCTTTGAATGACGTTAGTTTTGTTCCTTTTACCAGGCGACTGGACATTTATTGTCAATGGCAGAAAGCGATCTTATGTACTGCACGCCAAGCTGCAAGAGGAAGCCATTCGCTGGGCAAACGCCATCCAAGAGGTAAAATATACCGTGATTGACAAGTTACGAGGTGTTAGGTGCATTCCGGTTAAAACGTCTTGATGCTCTTATATTTATTGGATTCTGTTACTGTTTGATTATGAGCAATGGGTGGGAGACAAAACCTACAGTATAGTAATTATAACCGTGATATTTACCCAGGAAGCTCCACTCACCCGAAATGGTTTTCACGGAGTTCCTGCATCCGATTAAATTGGAATTTACAGATTTTTTTTTTAGGAGAGTGGAAAACCGGAGAACCGGAGAAAAATCTCTCGGAGCAGAGTAGATAACCGACAATAAATTTAATCCACATTTGACCACGAGTCCGGAATCGAACCTGGGACACATTGGTTGGAGGCGAGTGCTATAACCACTACGCCATCCCTGCTTCCTCAATAGACCCATTTATAGTCCTTATCAAAATCTTCAGTTGTTTCGAGTTTCTGTGACTCAACGAGCCTGCCAGCTCCTGCACGCGGTAGCCCAATGTTCAACCAACGCATCCAGCCGAACAGCGAGCGGATGGCTTGTAAAGTAACAAAGGGACGCCAGCTTGCACTGCAGAATTTTGTTTCCTCACCTCTTATGTTCACATTCAGTCTGTGAAAGTTTGGCTTGCTGACGTCATCCCACTTATTCGACCTTTGAGCTCTTACCTTGAAAATTTAGAATTTTTAGTGCTTTTTCACTTAACTTTTTCTCATTGCGCTAATCCATTGACTTTTCCAGGTTATAGATTCCAAACCACCTGTAGAGACAGCTTTTGAGAAGTTGGTAGGCGAATTGAAGGTTAGTTAGCCTCTTGAGATCATTATCTCGTTGTGAATTCTGGAACATAAGGCCATTAATGGGTAGAGATGATCTTTAGGAGCAACATTTGTTCGAACGATTGAGAATCTTACGTTGTTGCAAATGCATGTAAAACTGAATTGGAACATATACCGTTTTATGCAAGTCCTTCAAAAGCGACCTCAAGGTTGCGGAACGAGTTCGATTAGCTGTCCAATTTGAAAATAATGGGACCAAAGAATTCCGAGGACTTCCAAAATTTGGCAATTAGAGGAAGTCTTTATGTCGAATATTTTCAAATTGGACAGGCGTGGTTGTGTTACTTACTAATTACATAACTGTCTCTCAATCTAAAAGTTCGCAATTGAAAACAAGCAATTCTGTTCACATCCATTAAATACACTGACGCTGACTGGCCAATACTCAGCTTCATTGTATTCCTTATATTCCTTAGCATGTGATTAGGTATTGGGAAGTATGCGAAGTATTTTAATTTGACTCCAATGTAAGAAAAATTGGTCAGTTGACCAGAAGTTAAGGAAAATCCGTCTGTTGGCAATGTTGGATTTTGAGACAGCTATACAATTGCATTTTATAATACTCGTCTCAGAACGGAAATCTTGTATTCGTTGTCACACTTGTTCTCCAATTTAAATGTCGCAGTTTTCAAATCCTAGCCCAGTCAGATTGCAATTTCACTCGTCCATGCTTGTTCACGCGCGCAAGCTCACGTTCACGTTCACGTTCACGTTCACGTTTATGCTAATACCTACCCCTTCGCTCGCATTTTCACGCATCCACGCGCGCTCTAATGCTCATTTTTCGGCCGATGCTCACTCTTATGCTTGCATTTGCATTCATCGACGCGCGCTTTCTCTTTCGTGCCGACACCCACGCAGACAATCACGTTCATGGCCACACTGGCACCTACTTTGCTTACAGCCTGATCACATTAGAAACGTAGATACACACGTGAATGGAACTCCCAGACCAAACACAAGCGAAAGTGAAAAGAAATAAATTTTTTCTTTTGTTGCCCCCGCGCTTGTATCTGCATTTGCACACGAATTCTTTAGTGTAAATACTTTACTCTAAAGCAAATTCAAGCCTAAAACCATATGGAGATAAGTAGCGCTCCACAGTTTGCATTTCCCTCCCCCTGCTTCTGCGTATTAAGTGTAAAAGACCGCAATCAACGTTTTTTCTTCCACAGAATGTGTCGACTGAGAGTGAAGTGGATCAGGTTTATCGCAACAATCCAGTGCTTAAGTATTCCAAGATACCACTCAAAGCACCTCTGCTACCCGTCCCTTATGGACAATCACAGTCATCACGTGAGTCTTCCCATCGGGTCTACTGTGATATATTTTTTGAATTCTCGATCGGTTGCAATGTTTGCAGCTTTGCATGCGTTTTACAATGCCGACTGGAGTGGTTGCCTATTTTGATCGTGTCCATTTACTACCAACCGAGCTAGAGGTCCGTACTGTAGAACGTCTGAGCCGTACTGTAAAATACAAATCCTGCTTTTCCATTTTAATTCTTGAAGAATTAATTGAACTTAAGAAGATAGGGTTGTACGAATCGAGAAAATCACGTTAGCGGCATCCTGTCTTGGTGAATGGGGCGCTGTATTTCGGGAATCTGGGAGTGGAGTGAGGCGGAATCGGCGAGGAAACGAGCCGAGCGGGTCGTCCGATTTCCCAAAATCGACCTGGTTACCGTCTAGATCTGGCTAGAAATCAGTGTCATGGCAAACGAAAAATGTCAGGTTTATATTATTTGCCTACGTTTAGGTGCGAAGGGAAAAGGTTATGGCACTTTTCATGAAGAAGCCGTTCGCGTGTTTAGCTCTCTGCTCGAACAAGAATCAATTGCAGATCCTATTCCTGTCATTCAGGTATGGTTTTTCTCGTCATCTGGAAAGGCTTACAGTTTCTTTTCATCTTTCATTGACCCATTATTTTAGGCGTCCGTCCCCTTTTCACAGAATTTATGAATTTCGAAAAACTTTTGTCCCCAAAGATGTTTATCTAGAATTAAATCCCATTCTGTGT
Source organism: Montipora foliosa (assembly GCF_036669935.1). Lineage (NCBI taxonomy): Eukaryota > Metazoa > Cnidaria > Anthozoa > Scleractinia > Acroporidae > Montipora > Montipora foliosa. Next base: position 10,146,514 of record NC_090876.1, read on the forward strand.
TCTGACTGGTTTTATCACAGGAAAAACGTTTCCGAAAGAGTTCGTTTCTCGCCATTTTCAAGACTAGAAATAAGCATTTTGAACATGTCAACCTGTTATTTGGACACTGAATCGTAAAAACAATGGATCCTCGTGGTGTACTAGTGACTTTCGGTTTTCTTTCGGCCATAATAGACCATTTCCGAGTTCATGTCTGCCTCCACTTCAAAGCGAGTCTAAGTGCGAAGTTTTTGTGATGGTAATAGAGACTTTTAGATCCACGTTTGCGGCTAACCTCAAACTGCTGGAAGTCACATGACTAGCGCTTGCCGTCACGTTCGAGGGTAAGTTTTGACGTTTTCAACGGCGGAAGGTAGGTTTTCACGTAAGTAATTTACCTCAGCTCTTTATGGCATGGAAGTTACCTTATCCCACGTATGAACGGGGCAGATATAAAAAGCAACTTTTTATCTTTCATTCCATGTGAATTAAACAATCAAAAGAGCCGTGGTTTTATTTATTTCGTTGACTGAAACATCAACGCTGAGAATCGAGGAAATTCAATATGGCGGCCTCCGCAGCTTTGCACTTGTTTACTTAAATCTAAATGCACGAACTATCACAACTTCTAACGTCAAACCGCAAATCTCAAACCTCAGTTTGCGGTTAGCCGTAAACGTGCATCTAAAGGTCTCTATTTAGTTCTACTTTACATATGAATGAAAACTAATTTTCATAACAAAAACTTCGCACTTAGACTCGCGTTGAAGAGGAGGCAGACATGAACTCGGAAGTGGCCTATTGTGAGAAATTCGTCTGGATTTCACACTGAATGAGCAACCGAGTTGACGTCACAAATGTGTTTCTTTTAGGTGTCTAATTAGGTTGGTATTAATTCCCATTGGGATAATTAGGCCTTTATAAACCACTCCTCGTGAATGTCACACCACTTGCCAAGTTTACTCGAGGCTGTTTTTTCCTTACTATTTTGTATTTTCGTTTTAAATAGCGTATGACTTTTTTCTTATATTCCTTGGCTTGTAATCTGTATCCAGTGTGTTCCCGGCTCAGTTTTTTTGTAAATAAACTCGACCATTGCTGGTGGCTTCCTCCATTATTTGTTTGTTACTTGTCTCTTCTATACATATAATAGAAATGTTTTCTATTCGGCTGAGCGAAGCGAAAGAGAATAGAAATTTTATTAACACCAGTCTACTTCGCACGCGGTGTTGAATCCGAGAACCAAAATTCCAATCGCGTATTGTTACGCCTTCCTTCAAATCCTTTTTTTTCTCTTTGTTGTTCCTTGTCTGCTATGTCTACTTTCGAAAAAAAGACATCGCTGAAGGTGACATTAAATTTTCGGGATCGATGGTTTTATGCTCTCATATTTATCACCAGGGTATTCTTCAAACCTGCCAGGATTTGAAACCTCTGCGAGATGAGGTAAGGTGGCTTCTCTTCCATCCAAGCCAGCTTTGGATCGTTTTTCTGTCGATTTGTTTTCAGTGTTGATCAACCAAGCGTTTTTTCTCTTGTGTTTCATTAGGTTTTTTGCCAGCTCGTAAAACAGACAACAAATCATCCACAGCCCGATTCAATAGGAAACTTACGAAACATGCAGGTACGCAGTTGGTCTATACAGATACTTCATCTTCTCCTCTCTCCGCCCAGATTGAGGTCTTTGTGCACCGACGAACACGAATGTCAGTCTGTGACCACTAGTTTCGCAAAAACTGAACGATAAAGTTATTCTTTTCCTCCTACTATGCTTAACGTGCCACATTAACGAAATGAAGGTATCATTGTCTGTCGAGTGAAGCTAGTGATTGGAGTGGAATTAAAACTTGAAAAAATCGGCCATTTTTTTCGACTTTGGACATGGTAATGTTAATATATCTTTAAAAATTATGCGTGGATACTGAGCTCATCTCGTTTTAATGTCTTCTCGTTTGGACTGCAAGGAATGTTACCCGTGTTCACGTAAAATTAAGTACCAACTGAGTTATTGTTCTCTCCCAGTTTTGACATAAACCAGGAAAACCTATCATTAATGACAGTGCCCCCTTAAGTTACGTTCAGTTGTTATTTTAGGTGCTTGTTTGCATGTGTTGTACGTTTGTCCCAACAAGAAAATACTTGCGCTATTTACGATTTCACCTGAAAAGGTAAGTTTGTTTACCAACGTAAATATCTTTCTTTGTCAAGCAGAGCCTGCCACTCCAGCTTGAGTTCATCGTTCATCCAAGATGGCCGCCATCTTAGACGGCTGTCGCAAAATTCTTTCTTGGCGAAAAAAGTGACTTAGGATTTGAAAAAAAACATGAAGCACAAAACGCCGTATTGCGTATTACCAAGGCAACGACGTTGAAGGCAATGAGAATGTTACAAAACAGTGGTTATAATGAGTAAAAGCGAGAGCTTTTACACGCTTTAAATGCGAAGACGTACTATAACATGAAGGGGTCGCTTCAGTCTCTGGTTTTGTTCGAATTCATTCAAACCGTTTGATAATCCAAAATGGTGATCAACAAACAGCAACGCAGAGACGAAACCGTTAAAACATATTAACACAGAGAGAAAAGCGACTGGGGATTAGGACGAACCAATGACAGAGAACGTCTTATAACCTATTACGGACACATTGCAACTTCAAACAAAGCAACTTCATTTAAATTTTCGTTGTTTTACATGTCCCAGTACGCAATTTGCTCTCCAGTGTGACGGTTTTTGTATCATGTGATCTCCTGCTGCAAAGGGGCCCCATTGTAAAAGTATCAGTTCACACGAGGGGACATGCCGCCGCAACATATCCCTGGGACATGTACCCGCAACGTATCCCTGGGACATGCCGCCGTAACATATCCCTGGGACATGTACCCGCAACATTTTCATATGTGTGCACATTTGTGATTTTGTCCCTGCTACTATACATGTTGCCTCAGTGTGCACTGCGCAAGTTCTGCAACATGACCCCTCGTGTCTGCCCACCTGAACTCCCTATTTTGATTCTTCACCACCAAAATTTAGTTTTCTAATTAACGTACTATTTTTATTCATGTAGGAACATAGAAAAACATCCCACCACAGAAATGGCTAAGTTTGCAGGGTTCGCTATCGAGTGTATGAAGAGAACAAGACCCAGGTGTGTGTCGTGAGTTAAAGAAAGGTTTTTGTAACGTACCAGTACCTGTAAGATAGATTGTGTATGGAAAGCTAAAATTTATCGCAAAGGTTTTCTTCAAATGATGAATTTATGATAGAGCGGTTTTCAATTGAGTGTCGAAAGTAATTAGTGAATTGCTTTGGTTTTGCATTACTTCACCCAGTAATGGGTTAAAGTTCTGCCGCCACTTTTTCAACCAATCAGAAGTGAAACCAAAACCAATCGTGGCTCGCGCGTGAACATTTTCCTGTGCTTTGTGTCGGCTACGTGTAATTACTTCGAGCGAGTTTTGATTGGTTTACGGCATTGTTTCCGTCCTTTTTGATTGGCCAAAGTAATTACTTTGGTTTTGGTTTTACGACACTCGATTGAAGCTCGCACTAGTAACGGGTTTCTCATTCGGATGGTCCACTTGTAAGCTTGGTAGCCTATTCATTTCGCTTTGCTCAGGTGCCTTGACTTACGCCTTGCCAATAAAACTCACTCTTAGGCTCTTCGGCAGTCACGCAGCGCAACACCCAAGGGAGCATGGCGTGGCGTTGCGTTACGTGATAAAGTGAGGGCTAGAACTGGCCTACTTACAAAGGACAAAGACTGGAATACCAAACTAACGGTCTCATATTCGTTGTTATAGTGAGTAAGGCGTTACTTTGTTAGCCGATGAGCAGTTACACCCTCATTTTCGGGGAAAAACCCAAGTGGTCGAAACAGGACTCTGACCTTTATCCTTCCGATTCAAGCTAAATTTCGATATTCTTGGAGGAAGAGGAGATTGTTCTTTATTTCATGACAAATTTCAGACACCACAAAATGCTAACATACGGTGACTCGACCCCCAGTAGATATTCAAGAGCGGATCTTCTTAAGTTGCCTTTTTTAAACCTCGAAATGCTTCAACCCGGCCACGGACACAGGGCTGTTGTCTCTCCTTATGTACTCACCAGCTTTTGACGGACAATATTCTTCGTAAATTGCAGAGAGTTCCCACCATCACGAGAGGAGATAATCTCACTTTTGGTAAGTAAATAGAGAATGTTTCATGGCTGCGCGGAGATACGAAATTTCTCTTAAAGTGTTGAAAATATTTTTCAACGCGAGAAGAGAAATTTCGTACCTCCAAGCGGCCATGTAATATTCTATTTATTGTATAAACACCAATGAAGTACTAGATCATTTCAAAAAAGGCATCGAAAGGCGCGGGTTTTATATTTAACCATAGCAACAGTGATCTTTTCACGTGTGAAGATATCAAGTTTTCGCGCGAAAGCTCGCTTGGTATTTCATTTGTGTTTACATAATAAAACCATATTTTCTCTTTGACACCTTCTTGCCTTCACCTACATTGTGATCTATCCTGATTGTTTTTAGGGCCGCCGTGAGCTGTCAGCAACCGTTCACTGTTATGGAGGTGGATCGTGCAAAATTACCATCAATTCTGCAACCACTGCGGGAGAGGTGGGTGTTTTTCTAGTTTTCGGACTTGAAGATCGACGACAGCGTTGTCAACGAAAACGTCACCTCTAAATGTAACTTTTCCCTATCATGAGTCTTTGGCGATTATTTTGTCTCTTTCACGTCGTACAGTGCGGGCGAAGTATCCTTAAAATAAATTGGTACGAGCGGTTTCAGAGTAACAATAGACAATGAGAGCTACTCTGTTGCGTGTCATGTTGTCGTCAAAACCTCAAATTGGTTAATTTCTCGGCGTTGTTATGCAGGGTACCGTAAAAATATGTGGGAAAATGCCTGCCGCACGCGCAGAACGATTATTTTTCTTATTTTGACCAGGAGCCTTAAGATCTACGACGGCGACGTTAACGGAAACGTCACCTCTAAATATAACTTTGCGATCCATCCATCATCACCATCGCGATTCACTATTTTAAGGTAAAGGGTAAAGTCTGCATACGAGCCAGTGACCCATCAGGCCGGACCTGAGCTTTTTCCGGGTTCCGTAGCATGAAGCGACTAGGAGTATTTCTACTTCCCCCTGGATGGGATGCCAGTCCATCGCAGCATTTCACCGGTACGCATTTATACACTTGGGTGGAGAGAGAGAGAGAGGCACCGTGAGAGTAAAGTGTCTTGCTCAAGAACACAACACAGCATCCCCGGCCAGGGCCCGAACCCGGACGGCTGGCTCCGGAGTCGAGCGCACTAACCATGAGGCCAGCGCGCCTCACACGATTATTCCATCTCGTTCACGTGATACGATGTGGGTGAAGTATCCTAAAAATAATTGGTACGAGCGGTTTCAGAGTGAAAATAGAGAATAAAAAATTTTACGTCGTCGTTATGAAGAGTACGGGAAAAAGACGTGCTAAACTCCGTGCTGCTCGTGCAACACGATTATTTATGCTCCAATGAAAACCAATGATAGCATTTTTTTGTGGCGTTGTTGTTGCTGTCGCCGTCGTCGTTTCTTGAGCTCTCATTATTTCTTTGTCGTTGCTGTGGCTGAGTCGTCTCATTTCGATTTTTACTATATAAGCGCTAATATGATATCTCTCACCTGTGAGCTGCGCTTACTCGTGAGACACCATTAGCATTCAGTGGTAACATTGGTATCTCGGTGCGGTCATGTAATATCCTTTGTTCAACTTTGCCTTTTTTCAGGTTGTTGAAAAACTTTGTAAGGGACTAAATATTCCACAGAAGTGCAACATATTCAGCTTGTTTGAACAGTGTGGTACCATAGAGAAAAATATTGAAGACAGAACGGTCCTTGCAGACGTGTTGTCCAAGTTTGAAAAGTAGGTTGTACTCCTTAGCCCCTTTCGGGAGGTGTACTGGACGTTTGACGTGCGTATCAATGAATTTGACGTGCGCCCGGGAATCATTAGTCATGGTCCCAAGCAAGCAAGAAAACAAACATATAGACGTCGTCTTAAATCTGCTGCTGAACAATTAATTTGTTGATGAGATTAACTTCTCAATGATGACTCGGACGTACTCAGAAAAATCCGACAGTTCGAAGAGGAGTCGAAACGATGACCGTCTGCTTACCAGGATTCTCAACCATCGAACTGCGCGGGACTCTTAAAGGCTTCCGAACCAGAAATTGAAAGGTTCCTCTCCTTTGAAAGAGCGCTCGGATTTCCTCCCAGTATGCTCCTGGTCATCAGGGACAAGTCAATCTCTTCATTAACCTGGCCGAAAATTCAACATTCAGTAATTTCATTTCTGGTAAATTACAGTTCACCTAAGCGTTCACAAAGTAGCCGCCAGGTAGACAATCAAAATTAACATAGATTCTCCCTACTTTGGCTTGAAATGAATGCACACTTAAAAAGTTACGATTCACGGAAGACCCGACGTTTCGACGCTCCTGTCTTCTTCAGTGGTGATCTAAATCTGTTACAAGGGCCCTTTTATGCGCTCACTAGCATCACTAACTTATGGATAAGGTGTAATCAGTAAGCCGGAGTAGCGGGAGTAGCGTGAAACTGTATTTGAATTTCTTTTTTTTTTTTTTTTCAGTTTCGTATGAATTGATTACATAACACTTTTGATTGATTGCATGCAACTGCAGATGTGTAAGGTGTAATGAGCCAGTGGGAAGGATGTGAAACTAGTAGCAAGGCGATCGGAAGAGCGAAAGGTCAACTGAAAAATCAGAGTCCAAGGCGGGCGTACTTCAGTTGTCCTCTCGCCCGTTGCCAAGCTACTGCGTTTCCCACTATGACCGATTCGTTGGTTGGTTGATTGATTGGTTGGTTGGTTGGTTGATTGATTGATTGATTGATTGATTGGTTGGTTGGTTAGTTGATTGATTGATTGATTGATTGATTGGTTGGTTGGTTGGTTGATTGATTGATTGGTTGGTTGAC
>NC_090876.1:10155988-10158488 GCF_036669935.1 Montipora foliosa
TTACCGACGATGACACATCAAAATGGAGGGTATAAACTGCAGGTTGGTAGGGTCGCATGTCATTGTTTTACCATAGCCGGCTGAACAACCGAAACCTTTACTAATGCTAAAAAAATAATGTTTAAGCCTAAGGTTAGCATTTCTGTAAAGCTTTGGATTATTTCAATTGTGGTAATTACAATGACGTGCAACCCTAACCTGCAACCTACCACCTGCACTATACACCCTCCGACGTCAAATTAAGTTGGCAAAGCTCAAAGCAAATAAACGTGACGAGCGTAAAGAGCAAGCAAACTGATGACGTTGGAGCACGATTGCTTCTGGTTGTTGCTTCCAGTTTGGCAAGTGGCACGAAATCATTTTGCCAGTCTCCAAGCATTGTCGATCAAAACCCTATGAAAGCAGTCAAATAAAACCGCTAAAAACACAACTTTTCAAAGGTTTATTTTTGAGCAACATGCTAACCGCCGCGATTTGTCGCGTGGCCATCGTTTTGCTTTTTCGAGTTTCCAAATCTGTTTGTGTCTTTGCTTTTCATCTGTAGGTCCGACTTAGATTCTGTTTATCCGCTTGCAAAGCTGAAGCAGAAAGTGAGAAATGATACCAATGCTGCTCCCAGAGAACGGCACTTCAGCATCAAGGTAAAACTAAGATGGAACCGCGGCTAGAGCTTACCTAGATTTGATGCACGCCACCGCTTATGGAAATGCATTAATTGAGAACCGGCCTAACAAAAAGAAATGCGACCGATAATCACGGAAAGTGAATACACGAAGTGAGCAGTCTAACCCAGAAGTGTCGATCTCTCTCATTTGGCATTGGCCCTTCAGTTTATCTAATCCCGCCAAATAATGGCCAATCAGTTTGGGCCTAATGACAGTAACTCTCCGGATTGGTCCCCAACCAATTTGCCGCACGAGGGATTGCTCGTGCTAAATGCAAAACCGTGCGCGGAACACAATTCCGCTACATTTTGTTCCGAAAGAAAATTTCAGTAGCCGTTCTAAAAATAGACAATTCTCGGTTTTCACATGACGTTACGGCCGCCATGTTGGAGCCCCTAAACAAAGAAACGGCGGCCATGGTGGAGCCCCGACCAAATCCTCCGGGAATTTAACTCTTTTATTATGCAAACGTTTTCTTTTGTTGCCGCTGAAAAACATGGCTGTTGATCACGTGAGTGAAAACCAACAAAATAGAGAGATTTAGCATCGCGTTTCCGTGAAACGGGAAATGTCAAACGGCAGGCTGTTGCTTGTCATAAAAGCATGAAAATTATCTTGTTCTAACTTTTCTCTCTCGTTTTAGAAGTTGCGCGACATTTGTAGATAACAGGCAAAAAAAGGAGCTAAAATCAGACCAGTTTCTTTGATTTTTGGCAAAACGCAAATTTCAGTTTCACGTTTGCCGTCTGCCGTAAACGCAAAGTTAAATCTATCTAATACCGTAACTTGGTGGGCCTCATTCCATCGCAGATCCAGACTATCCGGTTAGGAACATCACACGAAATAAAATCCAACAGTGGGGAAGGACTACAAGGAAACATAGCAACTATTCGAACTTGTCCACACATCGTATGATTATGATAATTGTTATTTTTTAACTTTGGTTTAGGGAACGATAAGAAAAGCGGTGTCACCATTCCGATCAGGTTCGTAAACAAAAATTGTGTATTTCTTCTTGGATATGTACGCATGGTCAGTCGTTTTTTTAAAACCGTGACATTCCAAGTACGTCTCGTTTAAGAAACTAAACGAGGGAATTCTGTTTTCTACTCTGTAGCTGGTGTAGGAGAAAATGAGGAAGAGACAAACAAGAAAGCTACAGAAGAAGAACTGTCGTTTATCAAGAGCTCCATCTGTGAACAGTGGAAAAAATTTGGGGTTGGTGTTTACCAAATGTTGTGTATCATTTTTAAGAACTGCAGGTGCTTGTTTTGTAATCCTTTCCTCGTTTACTTAGGATATAATTGGTCTTCTAATGAACTGAAGTCAAGCCAGGAGAGACACGATACTGTTTTAGCTGATTAAATGACTCGGTAAATGTGCAAGGAGCTTCTGTGAAAACAAGGAACTGATGTTGGAGCTAATAATTTGCATGCCTTTCTAACTAGTTCTCGCTTTCTCATACCATCTATAGGGAGTTTAAGAACTTCACACTGACAATACTAAGAATATTGATTAAAAGAGGAAAAGTAATCGTGCTTCACGTATTTTAGCACATATTTTTGCGGTGCTCTGCGTAACAACGACATGAAATCACCAAATTTGAGGTTTTGACGACAACGTGTGTACACAAACGTGAATCTTTTATACGCTATTTTTAATTTGAAGCCCGTACCAATTTATTTTTAGGATAAAAACATCACTTAAAGGGGCAATGTGACACTATTTTAGTCAAACTTCAAAACACTAAAAGATGTCCTTGCATCAATGAAAACCGAAGAATGGTGCTTCAGTTTTGTTGCCAATGACCATTAAGTGCACTGAAGCTATTTTTT
>NC_090876.1:10163488-10168488 GCF_036669935.1 Montipora foliosa
TTCCTGTCTCTTTTAGAGCGGTTTTCAATTAAGTATCGAAAGTAATAAGCAAATTGCTTTGGTTTTGCATTACTTCACTCAGTGATTGGTTCAAAGTTCTCGCGCCACTTTATCAACCAATCAGAAGTAAAACCCAAATCAGTCGTGGCTCGCGGGTGCACATTTTCCCGCGCTTTGTGTTGGCTACGTGTAATTACTTTCAGTTTTGATTGGTTTACTGGATTGTCTCGGTCCTTTTGATTGGCCAAAGTAATTACTTTGGTTTTGGTTTTACGACACTCAATTGAAAATCGCTCTAAAACGTTTAAATCTCTATGCATAACTGTCTCGAATTCTCCCAACTTCCCCTCGTGTTTAGATGAGGCTATGGAAACACGGAAAATGTTCTGTATTGCTTAATTAGACGTTTTTTAATAAACTTATTCATTCATCAATCCATCCATCCATCTCTTCCTTTCTTCCTTCTTTCATTCATTTATCAAATCATGCATTCAAACACATATGGGGCTTCCCTGAAGTTCCAACTCGTTGAGGCCACTTGATTACATAAGGGAGTTTAAGAAACGATCATGGCTAAAGCATTAATATTATTGGTTAATAGAGGAAAAAATGATCGTGCTACACGTGCGGAAGGAAAAAAATGATCGTGCTGCACGTGCGGCATGCATTTTTGTACATTTCTCTTCCGTGCGCGTCCAAACAGCAACGCAAAATGACCAATTTTCAGGTGTTGACTACAACGTGGACAAACAACAGTGGATCTTTCCTTCTCTCTCTATTTGCTCCAAAACCGTACGTGCCGATCTGGTTATAGCATACTTCGCCCATATTGTACAACAGAGACAAGGTGAAAATATCGTGAAGCACTTAGAATAGCTCGAACTAACAGTTTGAAGTGACATTTTCGTCGCCGTAGCCGTCGTGGTTTCTAAAACTCCCTATACTTTCCAGTGAGCAAGAATAGACCTCTTTTCAGTTGTGTGTTTAGTTACCTGGCCCGGGTTGCTAGAAGCATGGTTAGCGCTAATCAGCGTTAAATACCATGGAAACCTATAGGTTTTGATACCTCTTAACCAACGGTTAGCGCTTATCGGGCTTCGAGCAACCGGCCCCAGGCCTTTAAATGAAAGTGAGGCTGGTGTTGACCTTGTTTTGATACAGACCTCCCTCCTTTTCTTATGTTAATGTTGTTGTCATGCTAATTAGTAACAATTTACATAAGAAAAGAAGTGAGGTTTCTATCAACACAAGGTCAACTCCAGCCTCGCTTTCATTCATAGGCCAGGTAACTAAGCACACGACTGTAAAATGGATTTTTGCGTTTTTCTGTGTCCCCTCCCTCTGCGCGAAGATCCCATGGGTTGGTTGGGCTTATTTTGTGCTATTTGATTTAGTCCAGCCCGCTCGGTGTTTTGTGGTCCACAGGTCATCGAGGTTGCCAAACTGATGAAAGCTTACATCAATCAGATTGTGAAACTACGGCGGGCAAGCTACTTTAGTCAAGCGTCGTCGGAGGCATCAGATTCCTATATGTAGAGTAAAAATTTTAAGTTGTATGTAGCTAGGGGATCACTAAAAGCTGTTTCTACGTCTCATTTCAATCCCATTTGGTGCTGTGTTATGATGCTATGCGGGATGCTTCTAACTGTTTTAGTCAATGTAATTCAAATTATGACCTCTAGGAAGAGAGGAATATCCGCAGTACGGTGAAATTTGGATTGAAGGAATTGCCAAATTATTGAGAAATTGGAGATTCCTTTCCATACCTTTTTTCGTAAAACCAGGGGGGGGGGGGGGAATTCGTTCGTTTTACCGAATGTATTGTTACTCAGAGTTTCGTTTAAAGCGACAAAACTCTTGGGAAAACTTCCGGCTGAAACATCATTGGACATGCACTCACAAACAAAGCCTATTTGATCCCCACCCCCTCCCCCCTTCAGCTCTCCCCCTTACCAATGTTGATAATGTGGTGTAAAATACTGACAAGCCTTTGGCCGTTTCTAAACTAACATTGGCTTAGGGGAGGGAGAAGTAGGGAGAAATTAGTCTTTTTATCACACAGAAAAATTGGGAAATGAGAATTTGTAGTGGTGTGTCACATTTTCCCAACAAGTATTGAGATTAGAGGTCCCACTTTATCGCTCTTCGAGGGGCCGTCTCTTGTTGTTCTATCTTTTTTGGTTGTACAGAAAATCTTAGACTCAAAATTATGAGTGCCCATAATTGAGGTGCTGTAGCATGAATGTCTGTTTGCAAAATGAAAATTAATTTGTATGTTTAACCAAACGGGAACACTCCAATGTATCACATGCATAAGTATCCCCGATTTTCCCCCAAAAAAATCCAGACAGGATCCATACACCTTGAATGTCTTATCTGCTTGACCAGAAGGTTGTAGGATACATTTGTTGTCCAAAATTATTGTTGGTAGTTAGGTAGAGTTTTAGCGATTATAAGAGTATTTACCTTGAAAAAAGTTTTCGCCGAAGTTCAGGCAACTTTAGTGACGATCGACACAGCAACTGTACTGTAACGCAACCCTTCCTTATTGACCGAAAATTTCGCGCCCATTTCTCGATCAAAACGGGAAAACGATTGTACTCTGGACGCATGTGATTTCCTTCGCTGAGCCAGTCTTCGCGTCGTATCCTAATTACCTGCGTGTGTTGCAAAGCAACATTAATTGTTTGACGAAGCTACAACCTCATAACACTACAGCAGTATTTTAAATGCTATTGAAAAGTTTATTAGCCTAAGGGTAAATTGCATTTAAGGCAGGCCTCATAACTCGGTTAGCCATTCATAACTGTTTATAACTCGACAAGTTGAGGTATGGTATGATAACTCTCCTGCTATACAATAACCGACGCGATATGGTATGGGTTAAAGTGGCAATAGATGACCTTGGATCGTTCTTTATTACACGTAGCACGTGAATTTTAAGACGCTGTTACACTGTGCAATTTTTCGTGCAACTTGTCTAGCAACGCCACTGAGCAACAAGTTGCGCGGAGCGTTGCCCAATGTAACATACCTTGCAACGGCCAAAAACGTTGCGAGACCAGTTGCAGAAACCGTTGCGGAAAGTACTATTAAGTTTTACTTTCCGCAACGGTTGCAGCGAATTTTTTCAGCATTGTGAAGTGTAACATCTGTCCTGCAACTTGTGTCGCAACAGTTTGCAACACCAGCCAATGAAAATGTTCCTTTAACCTCATGTGATCATGGAAACGAGACAAGTTGCATGAAACATTGCTAACACCCCTGAAGGCGCTCTTACGCTGTGAAATGTTTCGTGCAACTTGTCTCGCAATGTTTTGGCGACATTGTGGCGAGACAAGTTGCATGAAACATTTCACAGTGTAACACCCTGCAACGGCCAAAATAGTTGCGAGACAAGTTGCAAGAGCCGTTGCCGAAAGTAGAATTAGGTTTTACTTTTCGTGCCACTTGTCTCGCAACGATTTTGGCCGTTGCAGGGTATGTTACACTGTGAAATGTTTCGTACAACTTGTCCCACAGTGTCGCTAAAACATTGCGAGACAAGTTGCACGAAACATTTCACAGTGTAACAGCGCCTCAAAACAACTTTTTTCGTAAGGAGAGAACGTTTGTAGAAATGGCGTTTCGAGACAAGTTGCCCGAAAAGTTGCAGTGAAACATCGCCTTTATTCCATGAAGCTTATTTGTAGAAATCTATACGCTTTATGTTCACATGTGAAAAAAGCCTATACAGCCATTCAGAATGGCGTACGGTTGTTTCACGTGTGGAAGTATAACCAATCGACGATAGCGTAAAGGCCTTCCAAGCCAATCAGAATCGTGACTCGTTTACATTCAAATAGCTTTTCAGATTTGGCCTCTGTTTTTCGCGGCGCCTCTCCTTGCGTTAAGAAAACTATTTCAATGAAAATTCGCGTCTCACGCCATAGAAAGTGCTCTTTACGGGGTTATTTTCACTCGTTGTTCGTGTCAAAAGCCCTCACTTGTTCGTTTGGGTTTTCACACAAACAACTCGTGAATAAAACCCCGTACGTCGCACTTTCTATATCTATAACAAAATTCAATAATCAGTATTTGAAATAAAATCGTCCAAATCATGAGTGCATCAAGCCAAAGCGGAATGGCAACCAGTCGATTCTGCAAATGGCCATCACGGAAAGAGGCATAACGCAGAGAGGCATGACGCAAATAGCCGTAACACAAACAGCCATAATGCAAATAGGCCTCACGCAAATAGCCATAACGCGAATAGGCATCACGCAAAGACCCATAACGCAAATGGCCATAACGCAAAAAGGATAACACAATGAAGCATAACGCAAAGAGGCATAACGTAAACAGGAAGAAAAAGTTCGATAGCAATTATATGTCTTTTCCCGTGAACAATCGATTGACGTTTTTTTTAGAGCAGAAATTATTTACGGAGTACACAGCTAGTCTCCATTCTTCAAAGAGCCTTTGCGTTATGCTTCTGCGTTATACCTTTTTGCGTTATGCCTGTTTCCATGATGGCTATTTGCAGAATTGGCTTGCTGCCATTCAAAAATGGATTGAGAAATTCAGCGTTTCGGTAATTCCATTTCAGTATTGAATTTTGTCATAGATATACCTCCATGCGAAAACGAAAAGGCCAACGCCACCGAGAAAAACGATGCGACATTATAGTATGACTGTTTTCGGATTATTCGAGGTCTTGTGTGCCAGCCTTGCAAGAATTAAGAAGTTATCTTTGTGCGTGTCTTGCTCAACAGTATTGATTTGGTTATTTTAATAAAGAGGACACGGTAAATCTCCACCAAAATGTGAAAAGCGCGTGCAGTCCTTTTTTTTTCATATCACCGTTATTTTTGGCGTTTTCGTGCTCAGTGATGTCGTCGTTAACGTTGGACAAGCTTCTTCTAAAATGCCGGTAAAATTCTAACTATCAAACGTCTTAGACCTAAGAAATTTGTTTATAAGTACTTTAAGTACCAAATTCTATTTTTCTAATTCGGAAA
>NC_090876.1:10173488-10175988 GCF_036669935.1 Montipora foliosa
AAAACTTGAAAACATGAAATTTCGGAGCGGTCCATACTCAAGGTCCCGATGGGAAAATATGGACTGCTAAAGCACATGTGATTAGCCAATCAGATTCAAGGATTTAGGATTCCGGGCTGCTGAGAAGCTGGAGGAAAAAATTATAATCCATCTTATTTTCATGGGAGAAGGTATGAAGTTTTCGAATGCAAGCTTACCAGGTATTAATATAATAAACTACATTCCTACTCCCCTTGAACCTAATGCATTATCTACAATGTTGTAAATAATATAAGAAGGAATCTTAATTTCTCTCATTTTCTTACTAATCCACGTATTTCAACTAAGTTTACTTCAATGACTCAGTTATCTTTTTTGTGGAAAAGGAAAGGAAAGAAACTTTATTTAAGTGTCTAGTCGTTCTAGCGCTGGAGCACTAATTGGGGACACTGTAAACTGAAATTAACAATGAAAGCAAATCAAGTCAAATGTTGGTGGTTTGTTTATGTCGACCTTCGGCAGCATATTTTTGTTGTTGTTAAAAATCCAAGAACTTTTAACGGAAGAAAACCAGCTTGCATTTGTCAAGGGTCTTTGCCACGATCAACCTCCAGATAAGCAGGCTTTGTAGTCATGTACTTTTTGTTTTTCCTCGATAATAAATTGTAACTCCTTCAACCAAGGTCTCGACCATATTGTGAAACAAACAAACCTTAACCTGCGATCAACATCTCCTTCATCACGTGAGTAACTTGATTGTTTTACACAGGCAACTACATCCGTTTTGTCATATTCACCATCTGGTACTATTTTCATCGCCACACGGTACAATCCTCCCTCAACAACTTGAACCGATGCTTGTAAAGTCCGACAAAGGAATTTGTAAACTTGACCATTGTTCGTGTTATAATCCTTCAAAAATCTCTCAACCCCGCCCATGATGACCGGATTACTTTCTGGATCTACTACCTGCGATATTCCTCCAGTCATGACTGCACGGCAACCCGAAAGACAAGCAAAGCTGAAGCTTATTTTTAACAAAAAGCTCAAACCTTTTCTCCACGAATCCATCGCCATTTTTGTTTGGTCTCAGGCTGCTCGCGGCTTGAAGACACTCGCGGGATAAACTGAAATCTGGGGCGCGGGATACGGGGAATGTAACAGAGGCAAGTTACGTACCGAGGCAAACTCTGATCCAGGCTATTCAGTTTTTCGTCACGTATATATGTTTTCGACTCATTTTCGGGGATCCGGCGGGATTCAGTCGGATCAGAACGATGAAACCACGGGCAAAACCAGGACTGACGGGAGATAAGGTACAGCAATTCTCACCGCGCACCGTTGGTTGAGCACCGGACTGCCATGCGGGCGGTCGTGAGTTCGACTCCGGTCGGACCAACACTCAAGGTCTTTAAATAACTGAGGAACAAGTGCTGCCTTTGTAATTACATCCGCAAATGGTTAGACTTTCCAGTCTTCTCGGGTAAGGACGATAAGCCAGAGGTCCCGTCTCACAAATAACTTCCATGTTCATATTATTAGTTCTCTGTGGGACGTTAAAGAACCCACACACTATTCGAGAAGTGTAGGGGATGAAATTCCCGGTGCTGTGGCTGTCCTATGTGTGTATATGGGTGGGTGGGTATAGCAGGTCGACATCAGCTGAATAGCTGCCATGACCTCAACCTGCTCAAACAAATAAAATAACAAACAAACAAACAAATGTTAGGAAGCTGAAAAACCTCGTCCCAGGGTCTTTCATGGGTCTTTCTTCACTCGCTCCTTCTGAGGTGGGGACATTAGATCACAGAGGAAGGATGATCAAACTATGCCACCCCTAAAAAAGGAATTAGGATACTTGGTAACAGAAGATCGTGATAAAGCTGAGCTTCATAACTCCCAGTTTAAGCAAAACGAAAAACCGGCCTAAAAATTTGCCAAAACCGAAAAACCAAAAATCCCAACTCCCCAATCTTCAAGGAAAACACGTCACAAGTTCCATCACTATAAACTTCTTACAGGACACAGCCCAAGACTCTGTCACGCATACTACCTACTGTAGGTGTGACCGTCACTAATGATCTACGATGGAACCTGTACGTAAGGCTAACCAAATGCTTGGCCTATTAAGACGCAATTTATCTGCTTGTGATCAGCGGTAAAAGAAGCAGCGTACACGAGTCTGGTTAGACCACTCATAGAATACTCCAGTAGTGTTTGGGATCCCCACACTGAACAGCTCACCGCTGAAGTTGAAAAAATTCAACGCAGAGCAGCACGCTTTGTCCTTTCCGGCTATCAAAGCTATGAACCTGGTTCTATGTCAATGATGGTACAAAAGCTTGAACGCCTCAAAAGCTTCGTAGACAAATGGACAAAGTAATTCTCTTCAAAAACGGCTTAATTAAGGACGGTACCTTCTATTGTACAATTTCTATAAATACAGCTTCCTACCACAAACAGTAGCTAATTGGAACAGTTTACCTCAATCTATGATCGACCTATCTACAAGCCCAGGAGC
>NC_090876.1:10188488-10200988 GCF_036669935.1 Montipora foliosa
CACACATAAGCTATAATGACCTGTAATAACTTTACGTCATTGCAGTACTAAATAAGAGGGAAACAAAGTAGGTACTGCCTTACCACCAGTGAGCCCTTTCACTGACCCTGTCCCCTGTCCTCTCGATTTCCAATGTGAGAGACATGATATAAGGCTAGGGGTGAGTGATTTGCAATTTGCCTGTTTTGTCTTGTTTGTTTTTTTCAATGGGTTATTCCAGAAAAAATCCACACCCCCCCGACGGATGGGGTCATTTTTTAACCCCCCCCTCTCACCTGGATTTCCTGAAGCCCAAGACCCCCCCTCCTGCCTGGATTTCCGGGAAAAAATATTAGGCTTAAATTTAATTTATTTTTAATAGAAAATACGCACAATCACGTATAGAACATGTTCTTTTTTAATTTCTAAAGCTTTGGCTAAATTATATAAAAATTCTGTTGTGTAGAACTAAGAAAAGAAAGGAGCAAAAATGCTAAAATGCGAACGAGTGTTTATACACTCTTAGCTCATAAAAATCAATTGCCCTTGTTCTTTCTTTGCTCTTTCTTTGTATCATTACACATGGGTATGAGTAAAAATGTGTCAGGTGTTTCAAACTCTTCGTTGCAATATTGTTGCGACGGCTCTTCCTTTAGTATCTTGTTCGCGTTTTCTGCTATAAAAGGACCTGTGAAGGAACTTAGATTATTATTTATGTCACGTGAGAAATATGTGAACAAAATATTTCTACTATTTTCAGGGTCTGAGAGCGCTAAACTGTCACCGAACTAAACGTTCTAATCGCGTGAACTATCGGTTCAGATGACCCCTGCAGAAGACTTTTTCGAGTTCAACCCCCCCTCCTGCCTGGATTTCCAGGGTCCTTGACCCCCCCTCCTGCGAGAATTTCCAAAATCCCATCCGTCGCGGGGGTGTGGATTTTTTCTGGAACAACCCAATACACTGGACTCTTTCTCAACTTCTTAGCCTGCTTTCATCATCTGCAACACAAGCAGTGATATCAAGTTTTAATAATAATAAGGCTTACCAAACTCAATCAACGAGTAAGGTCTTTTTGCTTGTCCGACTACATGACTCTGGAATGTGACCATGAATTCACGCTGCAGTTCTTCAAGAAAACTGAACACCAGAATCGCAGGGTAAGTCCTTTCACAAACTGCCATAAAACAAACTCCGAGTGCCTTCACAAAACTGAAAAAAAGATAACAGCCATGTTACTAGCCATGGTTTCATGTTATGTAATAAAAGTTAACCATTGCAGTACCACAGTTTCTTTAGAAACTAACCCCTTGAGATTTAGAGTTGGTCGGCCTGTACATGTTCCTATTTGGCATGACTGAAATCAAAACTGGGTCAAACCAAATGAAGAAATTCCCACTTTTCGTGTTCAGTGTATTTGCTTGGTCATGCTCAGATGTCTGTTGCTAATGCAGGTTTGTTATACACGCCAAACTTAAAAGTCTATGACGAATTTAAAACTAAAATAAAAAATAAAAAAGAATAATCATTTGTTGAAATGAGGTTTTAAAGTTATGTTTTTGAAGCTCCGTAGTAAACATAAACGCCAGGCTTCTTGTTAAAATTAATCATTTTATGCCACAAATTCGGTATCTGAATCAAAGACGATCCTCAGCCGTGCTTCAGCCGAAATTCCTTGCTAGGTATAAGGTGGCTTTCCAAATTGAAAGAACCGTTCTCCGTTTTTAAAACTTTTCATGCATTATTTGAAGTTATGAGCCTACCAGGCAGATTATATGAACGATTTATGAACCAATGATCAAAGTACTCACTAAACAATGTGATTGCCGCATTGCATGGTACATCTGGTAGGATACTGATTCGCTTTTCGCGCCAGTGTTTTCGCATGTCGTTTGCTTTCCTTTAGCTCAAAGTGCATCTCAAGATCAGTCGATGCAGAAAGTGGCATACCATCTCCAACTCGCGTAATGATAGCAAAAAGAACCATTTTGCTGGCGTCAAATTAAGCTTGGTCTTCTCCTTCTAAAATAAACGCATTCTTGTATCTCTATGCCGTTACTATGAGGTAAACTGCACTGCTTTCACATGATTATGGCCAGACAATGCTTTGTTCATCGGCCATGTTTACAATGAATCACATGGTACTTACATGTATAAGCGATACATAACGTACCTACTCATTCCCAATGTTGAAGGTAGTCTCAGTCTCACGGGCTCAAGGCTCCAAAACGCATTACAGTTGTTCTTGAAAATGCATATGGGCCTGATCGCAGGTTAAAATGTTATGAAAGGGAGAAGTCATCTCTTCGCACTTATCTGAACAATTTAATAAATGGTCTCTTATAGAAACCTGAGAAAATTCAGGTGCCTTTAACGGGATTCGAACCCATAACCTTTGCGATGTGGAGAGGAGATGAAATACAAGTGTACAACAAGACCATAAAACTCCCCTAAAAACGACTACGAACGCCCGCAGGGTATGTGCCGCTGGCCTCACCCCTTTGTAGTCTATTTTATGGCCAATTGTAGACCCCATCTTAGTCACTTTTCAAGGGCACTCAACGAGCAAATTAAGCCAATAGCTTTTGAGAAACATTTTTAGGCTCCCTGTAATGTTTAAAGACTCTTCACCTACTGTAGAAGAATTTGATCTGTTCGGATATATTAGCTGCAAATTGAAGTGTTTGAGAATTTTAGGGACGATACCTTCATCTCAGAAATTGCTAGCTGAGCGTTACCTTCTAAGAACTTCCAACCCAATCATTGCTCATTTGAAACTGCTAGGTGACCTTTTTAAGTGCCAAAAAGCGCCGGCAAAGACTACTTTTCCTTGGATGCGAATCTTTTAGGTGATGGTTTGATAAAGAAATCTGTAGCTGTTTGGCAACGTAGAACTGAAATTCTTAGAACAGTTTGACTCTCCCGAACACATATTTCACCGAACATTTTCGTTTGGTGCCCCTGACTTTTGGGCTGTTAGGTTTACTGATGTCGTCATGTTCACAATAAGGACATACGCATCGCACACAAGTAGGAGAAACAACTGATTTTTATTGAATATAATGCTTTCTTTTATGTGCTCAAATAAAGGCGGGTCTATATACAGTTTCAATCAAGTTCACGTATTTGGCAAAACACCATTATACAAACTACGGTGATTTCCTGAGCGGTTTTCCACTAACGTATAGATAACACAAGATTAAGTCATGATATTGGAGCCCGTATTCTAACATGGGCAAACGTAATTTTGGCGACCCTAACTTAATCATTTTCTTTTTATGCATATGCCTTACATAAAGCCAGAAGCCCACCATTCCGTCCTGTTTCTATTTCCCCGCCTGTATCAAATGTAACATCAATAGGTAACATGGGGGCCAACTAGGAAACCGAATGGTTTATTTGGCCACCACGCTCAAGCTCTTTTACTTAATACAATAGTAACATCGTCAGCAACTACAAATGTATGTAATTAAACTAAGTAACTACATCAAGAGGAAATAAATTGAATTGAATTGAATTGTAATACAAAGCAATATATGGCGTTCTTTTCCAAATTGAAGCTTAATTATCTCTGAAAAATGCATGGTTACACCCAATTTTCTTTCGAACACCTTCGCGATGTTGAGAAGTATGACGAAGGATTCATCTAAGCCAGTCGCTCGTAATTCCACTCCAAAAAACACATGGCTATCTGCGGCCTTTCCCTACATCTAGGTACGACGGAAAGCCGCAAGAATTTGGAACAAAAATTCATCTTCCAAATCGGCACCCTTAATCCTCACGGTATATATTAACGAACGCTTTTCATTTAACTAATATATTCCTATTTTTCACGTTGCCATGTTACCACCAATAGCGTAGCGCCTACTCTTCTATAAAAACTACACGCAACCCACAATTCCTCGATTCGCTCCGACGAAGGGCTAACGCTCGAAACGTCAGCTTTTAGAATCTCTGTACGGTGGCCAATTTACATTATCAACTCCGTTGATAAAACCAAATTTTTGTATACTACTTCCCCACCGACGAAGCACCACAGTTTCTTTTGAAACTACCCCCTTCATTCATTTTCAAAGTACTGTTTAATTAAAAGTTACTAAACAATATTAGTAACACCAAATAGTTATTTTCTAGGTCTGTGTTTTGTAGGTCTGCGAGTCTGCGTTTTGTGGGTCTGGGTTTTCTAGACACCCATTTTCAGGAACGCTTCTGCATGCTAGATTTTTGCCGGATAAATTTGGCATTATTAAGCACGGCCACTTGGTTGCAGACCAATTTCAGAGGCGTTGTTCCCATCAAGTCCAATCTGGTGGGCCATAATTTGGCAGGAACCGTGCTCTTGTTTGTACAATGCCCGCCTTAAATAAACCAAGATTTGGACTCTTGAATAAACAAATTACTCGTTTATTTGAGGTCAGATCTTACGATGGAAACGCGATTTGCACATGGAAAAGAACCAATCTGCTGAAAAACTAAGTTGTGATTTTTAGGACTGTTCTAAAAAGTTAAGAAATGATTCAGACATATCCCATAAGACTTTGGTGCTCACAATGTTCAAGTTCCCCTTCATTCAAACTCACGCCCACCCAACAAACAATAACACTCGATAAAGTCTAAAAATTTTAAGCCAGAATTTATTTCAGTTGTTGAAATCAGCAATTAATCAACATGACAAACCACGTGACCTTTATTCGTGCGAGGGTCAGATTGGTGATTACCATCAGCGGCGACGCCGACGTCCAAACCAACCGCCGTCATCATCGCCATCATCATCACTGTCATCATCGCTGCCATCATCGCTGTCATCATCACTGTCATCATCACTGTCATCATCGCTGTCATCACCACTGTCATCATCACTGTCATCATCGCTGTCATCATCACTGTCATCATCGCTGTCATCATCACTGTCATCATCACTGTCATCATCGCTGTCATCATCACTGTCATCATCGCTGTCATCATCGCTGTCATCATCACTGTCATCATCGCTGTCATCATCGCTGTCATCATCACTATCATCATTCCTGTCACCTCGGAATTGTTCTATGACGTAATCTATTGCTCCCCCTATAGCAGCTGCCTTTGCTGCTTCCTTTGCTGCTTCCTTTGCTAACTTTGCTAAACCTCTTTTAATTCTGCGTCGCCCTTTCACAACAATTGAGAGTCCCGCTTTACACTTCCCCTTGTTCAGGTGCCTGAATTTGATTTCCTGATCGAGTTTGGCAGCTACTTCATCTCCAAAAACACCTGAAGGATATTAGAACACCTTTTGTTAGCTGTATGTTTTAATCTCAGTTTATTAATTCGGTAGATCAGTGGCGGTTGCAAGCTTAAACGCGCTGAAACTATTATATACTCAACTGTATCGCGTTTCTGATTAGTATAAATATACGATTGCAATAGGGAAGATGCTATGGAAACACAGCAGAGGAGCAACTTTGTCGGTTTGAGAGTACAAATGTATATACAATAAAAAATCGTACGAACGTGTTCGCATTTTTTGTGACCAATGGTTTCTTGTGATGCTGTGAAAGTTCTCAAAACAAGGCCATATGACTTCCTTTACGAAATATGTTTATAAAGAAGCAACAGACTTAAAACGCTATTGCAATATAATAACCTGCGATCAAGCGTACTTTTCTTGAGACAGGGCGCTAAAAACTACGCCTGATACAATTTCATAACGAGTCGTCTACCACCCACCTGTCAAGAGTGATGTTATCATGTGTCATCACAGGTAATCCAGGCTCACTGTGTGTAGGTAAATATAGAAAACATATGAGGCGAAGTTTAGGTCTGAAAATTTGCTAGGAAATGGAAATAAAAATCGATAAAACTTACCATGTGGTGAGCTGTTGTTGTCTTTAATACGTACACGAAGTTTCGGGAAAAATAGTCCCCGTTCACCTTCCTTCATAATATAGTGACAAGGTAGGAGACGGAAGCCAGCTTACGGACTCCGATCGACCCAAAACAAGCACGATTTTTTTCGCGAAAATCGAATCCAGTCGCTAAATAAACACGCCAGGCTCGTGGAACATGAATTTCTCTAAACCATGAATCCACTGAAGCATCTCCAGGTAGCAACGCGAAGCCACCAGACTCCGTAAAACTTGTAAGTTAACCTGCTAAAATGGCGGCCAGAAAGCGTTGTACTCACGAAGTGTCCAATTCAAAACGCCTGGTGACGAGTATAATAAGTCCCCCTGGAGGGAGGGGAGTCCCAGATTGCTCAGTGAGTTTTGTTTTTAGCCATGTGGGACTCCCCTCCCTCCAGAACTTATTAAACTCGTCACCAGGCGTCTAGAGTTCAGTGCCATTTTGAATTGGACACTTCGCGAGTACAACGCTTTCTGGCCGCCATTTTAGCAGGTTAACTTACAAGTTTTACGGAGTCTGGTGGCTTCGCGTTGCTACCTGGAGATGCTTCAGTGGATTCATGGTTTGGAGAAATTCATGTTCCACGAGCCTGGCTTGTTTATTTAGTGACTGGATTTGATTTTCGCGAAAAAAATCGTGCTTGTTTTGGGTCGATCGGAGCCCATAAGCTGGCTTCCGTCTCCTACCTTGTCACTATATTATGAAGGAAGGTGAACAGGGACTATTTTTCCCGAAACTTCGTGTACGTATTAAAGACAACAACAGCTCACCACATGGTAAGTTTTATCGATTTTCATTTCCATTTTCTAGCAAATTTTCAGACCTAAACTTCGCCTCATGTTCTCTATATTTACTTACACACAGTGAGCCTGGGTGACCTGTGGTGTCATGCTATAAATGTGAGCCAATCAGATTTGACCGAAAATTACCTTCACGCTGCGATTCAAGTAAAGACGCGACAAAAACAAAATAGCACTCTGGCTTTAAATTTGATGTCTGCAATCAAACCCATTTCTGCAAATCCTGCTTGACCGTTGATGCGGTTTCTCTGTTCAAACCATCAAGGAACAAAGAATTTCGAGATAAAATGGCAGAAAAAGCCCGAATTCTTCATGCCATCATCAGGCGCAATCAACAGTACAATAAACTTTAATTTATTTAAACTCGAATATTTGAGATGCCAATAAAAGATGCTATAAAAATAGATATGAGGAAAATGGACTTTTGAGAAATTCTAGTTTTTCAGCAGCAGCCACTCAGCCATCATTTTGTCAGAAGTGTGTTCAGATTGTTCAACGATTCCGTAAACAGTGTCGAATTTCTCTGTCAAGCTCGGCTTATTCCGCGAATATGGCAGCCCTAAAGTTCCATTCGGTTCTTTTTAGATTCGCAACTTTTTGCTTCCGAATATATTCCAAAGGACTTGCCACAACCACAAACGTTTTCGAGTTGGTGGAAGAAGAACGATGCATTTTCTTCTAGAATGTTCGGGCCTGTATTAATAACACTATTGCCAAATCCCGTAGGAAGTACAACTGTAATGTCTTTTTTTAGTCAAACCATTCTTCGGATGCATTCTCTCCGCTCTTCCTTTAATGGTTTTTGAAAAAAAATCTGAAGTCGAAGCAACAGCAGCTGTAAACAGAGCCTAAACATCACTCGAGTTCAAATCCTTCTCGGCGGCCATAATTTCATCAGCTGTTAACCGATTTACAAGAAGTATGATTTGAAATTCTGTAACCAATCGGAGCGCAGCTCCAAGAGCTCCATTGTTTTTCGACCAATCAGAGTAAAGTCCAGATTCTGGACTCGTTAGGAAATTGTATCAGGCGTAATTATCAGGCGTACCTTTTCGCACCATGTCTAAGGAAAAGTATGCCTGATCGCAGGTTATTGCAATAAGTGCTCTGTACCAAGGTGGTTGACCGCAGGTAAGTCAGTTCATGTTATCATCGACAAAAATTTCTTCAATGGGATCGCAGAAACAATTGAGTATTTTAGTTCTCTCTCACTTACCAGGTATCAAGGAATTTAGTTCTTGCTCAATCTTTGGAGCCCTGAAGCATTTTATTATTTTAAAATAAAGATGTGACTCCTGGAAAACAACAACAAAAAAACATATTTGATTAAAGAAGTACTGATCTTTCTGGTTGAAGCACCAACGTTATGATTGTAATTGACGAGAAATAAAACCGTTAAGTTGGAATTCTCCGCTTTTTGTGAGGCTGAATATTTAGGTGCTGAAATTTGATTCTTCGTTAAAGAAGCTGTGTCATGTAATTTATCCAAAACTGGCAACCAAATCAAGTGAAACTTGAAAATAACTACCTAAATCAAACAAGGAAGGCCTTAATGAAACAGCAAATGCCTGGGCAAAATTGAAGAAGATTGAAATGGATTACACTTGGGATCTTTGCCTAACAGTTTTTAAAGTTTATTTCT
Source organism: Montipora foliosa (assembly GCF_036669935.1). NCBI lineage: Eukaryota > Metazoa > Cnidaria > Anthozoa > Scleractinia > Acroporidae > Montipora > Montipora foliosa. The sequence continues at coordinate 10,196,793 of NC_090876.1, forward strand.
GATGTTTTTAACTTAAATTATGTACGTCACGAAGCTTTGAGTTGAGTTCTTTAATTTAAAGTAATTTCTGGGTTAGCATTAAGCTGCATGGCGAGTCATCATCATCATCATCATTATCATAGGGATTGACTCATCAATCGTTTATCGATCATAGAGTTTCGTGGCGCCGAAGCCACGCATCGAGCTGCAATTCGTCATACCCGATATCACGCGATATCACGACCAAGTTCTTTCCATTTGTCTCGAGCGTACTTGTGTTCTGAGTCAGTAAACAACCACTTTTTCTGTTCACTTGAATTGGACATGCGTAGCGCGTGCGCGATGTACTTAACGTGTTATTTCAGGCAAAACTGGCTCAGTCGCGGCGTCTTGCAGATTTATAAGATTTCATCTACGATGAACTTGTAGGCAAACGTCTCAACCCCACTCCTCGTGCAGCTTTTTGCAGAAACCTTCTTTGACGAGTTTTCTGTAGAAGTTCACCCACAAACTGTCAGGCCTGTCCCGGTCGACCACCTTGAGGAGCTCGGTTTGAACTGATACACTAAGCGACTCCTCACAATCGCCTTTAGGATCCCGACTGGTGTTGAAAGTCTGATTTCATGGTCTTTCATGACTTACTGACTTGATTTCAGCCCATTTTGACCACGATGAGCCAATTTGTTGTGTGATGTATTACGGTGCCTGATTTACACTGTGACATAAGCATAAGCATAAGAAAAAGGAATCGTTTCCATTTTCTTATGCTTATGCTTATGCTTATGTCGCGTTTATAACTGTGTAAACCGGGTGCAATATAAACATAAGCACAAACGGAGGTGTTCGCTGTTTTAGATGCAAACGGTTATTGAAGTTAACAATGCCTAAGATGGCGTCCAAAGATACCGTTTTTTTTTTCACGAGAAACTCGCTGGGGCGGTTCACAATTATCCCTGCATTTGCGACAAATCGCCAGAAATAAAATTCTCGGTGCGCTGGTTGCAGTTCCCGAGTTTCCTTGTTCTTTCCTCTTTGGCGGAAAATATCCCTTACCCAACAGGACCTCTTCAGTCTGCTTTCTCGTTCTCTCTCTTGTCGCCGTCGTCTTCTTCTACGAAGCAGAAGGAGTATAACAGTAGGAGGAGAATTTGTTTTTCGTCCGTCATTTTGGAAACGTTGTTCTTCCCATTCTCCGGCGAGGCGAGTTTTTTTCTGGAGCTGACTGCGCTTGCGTATGTCTTTTCTCTCATGCTTATGCAACATGCGTGAACTTCGTTATGCCGTTATGCTTATGTTTATGTCGCAATGTAGACCAGGCTATAGCACGTGTCCTAGGTATATGAACGATCTAACGAATAGAGGGATTAGGGGCAAGTAATTGGTGAGGAAACACAAAATCAACTGCAATGTCTCGACACAGCCCAATTAAGTAAAGTTTGAGATTAATTAGCGCTAAATTACCTCTATTATATCCGTATTGACACTTCCGGGTCCGTTTCTCAATTTGACAGTAACTTCCTTCTTGTAACCATGACCTTCAAGATCCGCCTTTTGTAACCAACTCTGCAACTCAGAACCAGAGGGTTGAAAGTCCCGATTGTAAAGCCTCATGCTCAAGATTTCTCCAGTCCTGGACTCTGAAAACGAATAATGAAAGTCCTAATGAAATTGATATTTTCCTGTTTGTTCCTTTTATAGATACCTGAAAAGTGAGTATTCACATCGGAACTTCCTGAACATAGACTCGCTCTTTGTTTAATCACAACAAATTAATAAACCTAAAGGGCTAAAACATTTTTAAGACTACTGACTATAAGACTTCAAACAGTGCATTCGGCACGTAATGGAGGTAATTAAATGCAACCACGAAGTGTCCGCTTTAAGTGTGAACGTCAAATACCTATATATAACAGATGGTCTAATAAGCAAAAGTTATTAGCTAAGACTGAAAATTAATTTCATGCAGCGTTCTGCAATCAATGGTCCGTGGGACGAACAGCTTGTTTAAAAGTAGAAATGATCCAAGATTAGTACGGTGCGTTCGACCCCTGCTTTGTCATCGATGAGGCATTTGAGTGTAGTTGCATATTTTGGGGAGAATCGTTTTGAACCCTTTTGTAGCATTTGTTCAATGATGAAAGTATCACGCTATAAGTATTTTGAGTGTTATCTTGTTGCTGATCATTAAAAGCAATAATGTGATACATGTGTTCAAGAGATCATGATCTCTTGATGTGTTGTAATGCAATACCAGTTTTTGTTAGATACCAGTAGACTTTCTTATGTATTTCTTGGGGTATTACCGGACAGTCATGCATCGAACAGGACTTAGCTTAGGTGGACAAAAGGGAATCGGTTCCTGTGTTAATTGTCTGGCCTTAGGCAAGCCGTACCGATTATCACATGAGATTGAGCCCATGTGTGCCAGCCAGCCAGCCAGTCCAAGATGGTGGCGACGAAACAGCTCAAATCGCGTGGTATCACGATCGATACCCGCGGGACATCACGCGGGACTGCCACGATAAAGATGCGGTCTTCATCGTCGAACGCAGTAATCCCGAAAATCAATGACAGCTTTTGAAACTTTCACTTGTTGGTGTAAAAGAGAGTCGCTTTTTCTTGCAAAGGCATTTTAAGTGACTAATACATTACATTTGATCGTCCATTTGCCAACAAATGCGAGTTTTAAGAAGCCTTCCGATCTTCCGTTTTCCAGCCCAACCGTTCTACAGAACCGTTAACACACTGGAATTTGTTCTTCAGGTTTTTGACGTCGGTACATTGTTTGATACTTTTGCAAAGTTAGCGAACGCCCTTCCTCTTGCAACTAAACAGTCATGATAACAGAATATTTAAGGAATCATCTTCACTTATAGCTTGTGCATGATATTGTCAGTATGGAACTCTGCATCGCTACTTTCCATTTAAGGTGGCCGAACGCAGTTTTCGCGCGCGCTCTTGCTAACGCAATGCAGCGCGCGCGCGCTTAAGGATTGCAAAAAAAATAAACATGGCTTCAATACAGCAATTATTTTTTTTGTTCAATGCTTCCGCTATCTGTACTATTTTTCCTCGTAATTGAACGAAGTGTTTTGATGGTTTTAGTCTTTTATGAGAAATGTATGTTTGGAAAAGTAACGATGTAAAGAACTCCGCAAATCGCAGATATTTCTTTGCCATCGAAAGATCGAAAGAACCCAGCGCATGCGTAGTGAGTTTAAAATTGCGATGAACTGATGTGGAAAAGCTCGGAAATACACCTATTTCTCGAGAACCACTAGTTAGAATTTAACGAAATTTGGCACGAAAGTAATTTAGGAAATAAGTAACTGGATTATTGATAAAAACTGGTAGAAATTCCAGTGAACCTAGGAACAAGGGTGGCACAGTTGGTTAGTGCGCGGCCTTGGTGCAAGAGGTGTAGAGTTCGATCCCCGGATCTCACATCCTTGTTTCGACTTCTTTCCTTTCAGTGTAGCCTAAGTAGCTTTAAATACCCTTAAAACGGAGCACTGATGGAAAGAGGGGGGTAAAATGAGCGCACCGTCGGCTTCGTGGGAGAATACTCTCTAGAGAGTAAAGGAACTTCCGACGTTAAATAACGTGTACCTTTACCTTTACCTAACCTACAATAAGGGATAATTAAAGATCTCTGTCAAATTATTATTAAAATGGTGTTAACTTGTGAGCATCGTTACAAGCTTGTTGCATGCAAATTATAAAGAAAATCTAACAACCAGATTTTCTGCAAATAAACAAAACCGATTTTAAAGGCTTGTTTATATTTATTCATGTTGCCATGGAAACGGCATATACGTCAACTTAACTATAAAAATACCAAAGTTTGTATTGCTAACTTGCTTGCTACCATTTTTGGCGACCAAAGGATCAAGGGTTTCAGAGAAAAAGGTAAATGAAACATAGGTACAGTGTATCAGAAACTGTGTTCAGCTACCTTAAAGTCATGAAAAGTAATCGACCCACCAAATCTCGTGAAAAATTTCGTCACATCGTAGTCATCTTAACCGATTCTTCAATAATGATATTCCTTACCTGCACAATACGCGGCATGGCACATGGGTGTTGGCTGAAGAAAGTACAGGTAAAAGTTGCCATCGCAGTTCTTGATAGAGATATGGAACGAAAAGAAACAACCGTGTCTTCTTTCAAATATATTGACGCAGGCCTTGGCTTGGGCGACTGGGTCTTTGGGACCA
>NC_090876.1:10213488-10233488 GCF_036669935.1 Montipora foliosa
TATTCACTCTTCCCCTTACCTTAAGAAAAGAAAAGGTAAATTTAGATTATTAGTGTACCTTCAAAAGATTAAAATAATTAACCCATTGACTTTGTCAGGTTGCCGCTCATGACGGATATTGACGTGCCAATGTGACGTATGTTAATTACGGTGGTATGTCAGCGCTAAAAGTAAACCATATGTGCAGTAAATGTACACAAGAGATGAGTTTAGAATTAAATTCAACGCAAGAAGAAACAGTGAACTTCCAGATGATGCAAAAATATTGCTTAAAAGTGATTGAAAACACGTCCTAAGGCTGAACTGAAAATGTAAAAGGAGATTTTTCAAAGCAGCATATGTTAAGCATCGAAGAGAATTGTTTATCACTAACTAACAAAGCGCTTGAAAAGAATACAGTATATATTTCAACTGAAAACATGCCTTGTACAGTATACATTTACATGTAAATCTTATCACTCAATGGATAAAAATTGTTGGAAATTTGCGCGATTCGCCTTGTTTTCTTGCAGGTATAAGCGCAAAAATTACCGTATTTACCAGTGTATAAGTCGATCCCGTGTATAAGTTGACCCCCCATTTTTGATAACAAAAAAAGCAATTTCTTAATTTCTTTGTTAAATGTTCATGGGATACTAATCTTGTATTCTTCGATTTCTGGAACTGTGGATATGCAAAAAAGTCAGGGCCTCAAGAGCTTTATAATTTTGTGGTTCAGCAGTTGTTGTATATGCGGGCATTTTGTCCTTGAGTTTCGAAAAAATTCTCAGAAAATCGAACATGTAAACCTCAAACTAACCTGTTTCGTTGTTCAAGGATAAAGGGCTTTAGAGGATAAGCACAACATCTCAGAAGCAGGAGTCAATCTTTGAAAATAACTTTAAAAACAATGCGAAATGTGCAAAGTTTAATTGGTCCTTGACTTATAATTTCTCACATGACAAACAAACAAAACTCATAAACCAAACAATGCGGGGTATTCCCATCGTTTCATGCGATACCTGATGCATCAGCATTGTTTTCATTTAATTTGATTGCGCAATCGAAAGGATACAAGGCTGCTGCCTAACGGTCGCGCGGTTGCCTGGGACGCCTTTTTGCGAGCGCTGGCGACCAAATTTCTGAACGAGTAGCCTGAACGGGCGCCTAACTTATTACAAGGTGAGTCATCCTCATTTTTAATTAATTAACGCTGGGCTCTTGAAAAAAAATATGACTTGGGCTACTAACTTTTAACATTGTAAGCCCAAAGGGCTCCAGAAAAATTTTCTTAGGCAGCAGCCTTGGGATAAAAAACCAGACCTCATGGAGTCTCTTATCAGCTGTCAAAATCTGCTCACAGGACGACAAATGATTGGTCGATTATCCTTCTAGTAAATCTCCATAACAACAAGACATACAGAATTTACTAATGGGGGGAGGGGCAGAGTCCTAAAAGCAAGACGCCATATTTACGGCCAGTTACGGCCAGTTTGGGTTATTTTGGGGGTTGTCGTGCGCGGCTGGTTACGGCCGATTTGGATGTCAATGGGTTAAGACTGCCAATTTACTGGAGGGTACAGCTGTAGGTGCTGTGAAGGTACGTGTAGCAAGAGAGGAGTCAGCACTCTCCTTGGCAGCAAGGAGGTCACCATGGCAACAGAGCCACAGTCCACCTACCAGTCACCTGTCAACACATCACTTGGAAAAACCAGTGTGTGGAATGTATACTTATTTTTGACTCGGGGAGATTCTTGTGCAGAGATGAAAATTTATTGTAAATTGGAAACTGATGCTGACACAAAACTTATTACAATTGTGCAACTGTACTCAAAGCTGTAAAAAAAGCCAAATTTAGTTTGAGGTAAGCTCTATGTGGGCTTTTTTTATTCTATGCAGGTTTGTCTTGTAACATGCAACAGTGATACAGCCTGGAATTCCCATCTTCTAGGACAAAAACATAGAAAGGTGACATCATTGACATTTATTCTGATGTTAAACATAATTCTAGGAAGTAAAGACCCTACATGTAGTAATGTGGCTTAGAATATCTCATTTTATCAACGCGAAAATATGGCCATGAAGTAGTTCGTGGCATTTTAATAAAAAGTGTGCTCAAAATCATTTGCCCTATTTATCAGATACTTTCTCACTTGAGTTTTAAAATCACTAAAAACTACAGAGTTCCTTGCAGCAGAGAGTAATGAATTAAAACCATTGTAGGCACTATTAAGGATGCTTAGGAGGCAAAATGAATATGTATTTCTCCCGTTGGCATCCCATAGTAGCTATTGGAACAATAATAATTTTAATGCAAAAGGGCTGCCATTTTGTCAAAGTAGTCTATTATCTTCTTTCATTATAATAGCAATAATATAATTATTATTTTATTATTACAAAATTATAATATTATCATTAATATTATTGTTATTATTATTATTATCGTTATTATTATTATCATTGCAGAAATTGTTAATTATTGTAAATAAGACATACAGATGTACCTGAATAGAGGTTTTATCTGTTGTATGTATGTTTTTTTCTTGTCCCATTGGAAGGCCTTAGAAAAACAAGGTGCAGAAAGAGCACAACAAAAAGCCCAGGAGAAATCTTTCACGATGAACAGTTTAAACACTAGTTACACGTATAATCAAGGAGCTGGAAGAGGGCTGAGAGGAAGAGGGGGAGGGGTGGGACCTGTTAGAGGAGGAGGATACACTCCAGGACACACACGCAAGCCGTACGACAAACCTATGCATGCTGTCCAGCAGCCTAGTCCCAGTGGTCCTATTGGTGCGAAGGATTTTGCGACATACCCCGAGCCTCTAATAGGTGAGTTAATTGAATTAAACTCTTTTATTACATATATTCACTACTTGCACAAATCCCATAATACACCTCTTTTACGCCCCAAAAATCTGCATACATGTAGGCATTGTTTTTCAACTTCTCTTGGGACATTTTCATGTCCCAGGAGAAATTGCAAACAATGGTTATGCAAAAGTTTTGGGGGGTAATAGAGGTGTAGTATGGGATTGTGCAAGTAGTGAATGGCAAGCAATTCAAATGGAGCACTCTGATTGGCTGCTCTTTGATCAGGATTTTACAGTATGGACCATTACCGTGGAAACGGTCCGTTTCCCTGTTTTTTCTCTCTCTTTAGAAATTCAAGTTGAGCGAAACACCAAAAAATTTTAAAAAGGGGATTCAGTTTAATTTTTCATCACAACAGTACAACTATAGCAAATGGAATTCAGTTTTACATGTAAAAGGTTACTGTTCAAAGTTCGCTGATGGAAGACGAAGATTACAACCCTGCACCAAGCAAAGAAGTGTCTGATCACCCAAAGACATGATGCCATATTTTACATGTACTAACCTCACTTGCTCTGGACTGTACTGGGGAATATGGGCTGTTAGTCTTCTTTTGTATAGACCTCGCTGCGCTTGGTTTGAATATGTAGTGCCACAACCTCGGGCCAATATTCCCCAGTATGGCCCTCATTCTTGGTTAGTACTTAAGAGTTTAACATGTACGTGCGTACCATGTTCAAGTGCTTTTACTGCAAGTTACACTTTGCAATTGCACCAAGAATATACCCCAGAAAAGATATGATTCGGAAACAATGGAGCCTAATCCTAAACACAATTGAGCTGCATCCTACATGCACACGTATGCTAGTTCGACGAAATGAAATGTTGATTGTGAAGAGCTGGGTGTCTCTTGGAGTTTTGTTTTGTCAGGATAGCAATTTTTGGACAGGGAATAATAAATTAATGAAAATAATAAACATTTGAAAGATCAATTTCTTATACAAAGTGTATAGTAATAATTTGAACAGTAGTAATTAAATTTTTCTTAGGTCCCAATTTTTTGGTCAGTCGTACTATTACGGTAATGGTCAAGCTGCATTGCTTGGCTCAGTATGGCTCCCAGTTGTCTGCATGAAACTGTTTTCCTCATAAAGTAGGATAACAGCTTCTGGGCCACAGCAAGACAGCTTGAAAACATCTCTAAACTTGATTGAGTCTGTTCTAAAGGCTTGCTCAAGCACAAATGAGAGTGCAATAGACATACATGTAGCATTGTAAGCTTACATGTATTTGTGCCACATTTTTGACTTTTGCCAAGAAAATGTGTTGTGGTATATTACCATTGATTTGCTGTACAGAGCAGTTCATGTACAATGTATGTCCCTACAGTTGCAGTCACTGTAAATGATTGTTGTCTTGGGCAGGCAGTAGAAAAGAAACTACTGTTGTGTTGGGCAACTCAATTGAATGTGGACAGCCACATGGAATTTATGTTTTAATATGAAATGGCACTTGTTCAAGTGTTTCTCTATTATGATGAGCTGCTTTGCATGTGGAACTAGTAGCTGTAGTCTTGTCAGACCTTTATACAGGCGCTACGCGGGGATACAAATTTTATCTTCGAGTGCTGAAAGTGTCTCTCACAAGTGAGCGATTATCAGTTACTCTTGCTAATTGTACAGGTACGAACAATTAGAAGTGGAGAAGTATAAGCTTATCTTTCAAATAATCATTATACCCAATCGGTTTCTTTGGATGTAATGACAAGAAAACTCCATGATGCACAGCCGTACAATGTATCCTGTTGCAAGGTTGTCCAAAGGGGCCAACAGTCACAATGTGGCCCTGAAAACAACCTGGGCATGCATTTTGTGGATTAAAACTACATTTGAGTGCATCTTAAAGCAATTTTGATCTCAGGCACTTTTCAAGGCTTTAGGCAAGGTACTTTTGCGTTGGTTATGTGGCCATGAAATAAGTTTAAGAATAGCAAGGTCAGTGGTAAACTTCAACAACGGAAAGCATTGGCTCCTTTCCTTAGAGAAGTCAGCAACTTTTTTCCTTAAGCTGAAAAAAAAAAGAAAGACAGGTTGTTTCAAACCTAAGATTTAAACTCATTTTGTCAATGACAACGTGAAGTTGTCTTAACATGATCATCAAAAATTTTTGCATTTGAAATGTGACATTTGGGAGCATTCTTTTTGAAAATAATATTACTGTATGCCCCAGACATCCCTGGAGAAAAGGGCTGTTGCACCCCTTGTTGATACAGTGGGTTACTCTACTCAAACAAGCCACCCACCCACTTGAAATTTTATTGAACCTCTGCAAAGCAGTGCCTGTTACATGTATTAAACAATTATTGTATGAGGTTGAGCATGATATCATGCGAAAACCAAATTCAATAATTGTTTTATTATACATTTTTTAAACAATACGCGAAAGAAGACATTCATCTGTTGAAAAATGCAATGAGGAGAACACTCCAAGGGGCTTAGTAACTAGGCAGACGTTGAACTTGACATGATAGATGCAATATCTGGAGCAGATATTGCATTTATCATGTCAAGTTCACAAGCTATTGTGAATTGATTGAATGCTCTCGACCAATCAGATTTTTCGTAGTGAGTCTGATGTATAATAAAATAATTGATTGTTCCTGGCATTATTATGAGAGATATACATGTAGTCACATGTAGTATAATTGTTAAGATTTCCGAAAGCTTCTTGGTGGTGTTATTGCTAGTCTTGTTCTGTGGGTAAAGTGCTCTGGTTTTGTATCACCTGTCGTTATCGTAGGGGATGCATAACCCATTACCTTCAGGTAATGAGTCATACATTGATTGGGGTCACACTTGGTCGTTTTTTTAGAATATCCTATATCAAACCTCACTGGTCTCATTCTCACTCAAATCAGTCCAGCTCATCCTTCGCGAAAGACCACCATTGTGCTAGAAATGCCAAAATGGAAGGAAATACTTTATTGTACATAATAATTAATTGTAGAAGTTTTTAACATGGCTATTTCTCATATTACATGTATATCTCAAAAATAGTTGGCGAATGGAGTGTGACATTGTCAAATCTGTAGATGTACATTGTATCATTCTTCTTATAGACAAACAAACTCCCACATTGGGCTTGTGTTAAAAAAACTCAATAATTCATGAAGAACATTGATAAACATCATGTGCATGAGTTTTAAACCTGATAAAGCAATCCTCTTAAGAATTCTTTATAATTTTAATTATAAGGAATAGTATTAAAATAATGAGGAGTGTTTTTCTTGCAAATAATATCTTCCTCTCACATTTTGACCTTTGTTCAGACTACTGAGGGACATTTTGAAGCGGTTCAAAAAACTTGGTTGCACCTCATGTTTTAAACCTGATAAAACAGTGAGCACTGTTCGTTTTTTAAACAGTCCATAAACTATGATTTTATCAATAGGGTATTCATAATAATTATGTTAAAATTTATGTTAATACCGGTATGTTAAGGGTATAAACATGTTACTGGTAACCCACGATGAAGAGATGACTTATTCAATGAGATCTCAATGATACTCAGAAAGAATATAATTATATGAGTGCTCCTTTGCAGGAGTCAAACCTACATTTAAGCTTTTGATTACCAGTGTGGCTGATCTACATGTATCACTGAGCGATAGATGACTCAAGGGAACTACTGTAGGTCATTAAACTACATAATTATGCTTACATGTAGGTGACAAGTTCAAACTACATGTAGGCTCAGAAGTGTAGAATTCAAACCGGTAATCACAAGGTTGCATGTGAATGTTCGACTCCAACAGGGTCCAAGCATTCGGATGTTTTGTGAGTATTCCTAAGGCACCACTGAAAAAAAAACCAAACCATCTGTTCATTTACTGGGGTTAACAATAATTACCATGATATCATTCATTAGAACATTGAGAATGGTAACCCAGTTGTTTACATGATGGCCCTTCTACATAACTTTGGTTAAGAACTCCAACTGGCATGGGAAAACCAGGTGGCTATTCACAAAGCATGGTCAGAAGACAATAATAATATTTATCATTCTTTTTGTCACAGTTTTATCTGGGGAGAGTGTACAAATGGGTTGGAGACCCATGCGAGGTGAATCTGCAAGCTAGCTGGGAGTCAATGTTGATGAGGGAAGGAAATTTGGGGCACTTTCCATTCAACCAAATTTTCCTGGAATTCCGGGCAGGGGAGAGAATGGAACAGAAATTTTCCAGAATTTCATTCTGAAATTTTGGGTGTACCTTGTGAGTTTGGCCTAAAATCCTGGAGATTTGAAACAACTGGAAAACAGTGTCTCATTGGTCCATTCCTCCTCTGATGCAATTACTGTTTACACTTTAGGGCAAAACCCGTTGAGGTGATTGGTTATGGCCAGCCAACGGGAAAATGCTGTTCCATTTGCTACACAAAATTATCTGGTCAAATGGAAAGCGCCTTTGATTTCCTGGATAAAACCCTCGTAGTGAGGTTGAAATCGACTGGAACTCAGTCCACCCACTATCGTGTAGGTGGGAGTTGCAGTTGATGGCCACTATACCTCCCTGACTCCCATCCAGTGGTGAGAGCAGGATTTGAACCTGTTACATGTACAAAAGCAGGCAGATCAAACTCCCCATGCACTAAACTACATTGCTTTGATCCACTAATCTCAAATCCAGGGTGAAAATGTGGACAAGATCTAGTTTTTCATTTTCACCTAAATTTCATGTTCTGGCATGTTTGTCATGCCACTTCTTCTGTTGCTGTAGGCCTGGAGTATGTTACAGAAATCCAGGTTATAGGACAGAGCCCACGATATCATTGTCAGCTGTGTGACTCCAAATTTGACCACAACTTGAAGTTCCCGCACCTTGTTGGAAGTAAACATCGTTTCAATGTGCTGGTGAGTAAGTCACAAAATGAACTTTGTTCATTGCATTTTTACTGTGATCTACTTGCACAGTAAAAGGCCCTGTTATACTTAACAAAAATCTCTTGCAACTTGTCTGCCAATTTTTTTGCAACAAAAGTTCTCGTAATATTGCATGTCAAGTTGCTTGTGGTGAAAACGTTTCTTGCAATTTTTCTCACTCTGAATGATCATGTGGTCAAAGCCATTAATAATTTTTATTTGGCTGATGCCAACATTAGTTGGCTGACTTGACAAAAATTGCAGGATAGATTTTGCATGACACAACCTTGAAAAAGGTTGTGATGTATTTAGAAAAGCATCTTGAAAAGAGAAATCACAAAAAAATTGCAAGAAATCTCTGTAAGGGTTTATTACAGCATGCAAGAATTTATTTGTGCAACTTGTGTCGCAACAGAATTTCGAGGCAAGTTGCATAATTATGATGAACATGTTTCAAAGGATTGTCAGAAAATTAATTTTGTCAGTAGACTGCTGTATTGGAAATGCATGAGGCAATGTCCAAAAACTTTCACTGCAAAACCCTGCATGTAATCTTCAAGGTGTGCAGGGATTTGTTGAACTATCCAGCTGCCATCTTCATCCAACTGTATTTCAGGACAGATAACTAAATAATATTATCTTAATAACAATGTTATAATAATATTGTACATGTAATATTATTGTTTTAGAGGCTTATCTGTTATCATATTTAATTTGATTGCTTCTAAAAAAAAGAAAAAAAGCAGTCAGGTTAATTGTGATAAAGGTTTTGCTTCAAATATTTCTGTTTCATGAGAAAAGAGTTCATTTTGTGGGTTTATTTTGGTTTCTTTTGAAAGAAATCTTGCACTCGACATCTTTCTTGTGAACACCTATTCTCAATTTTGCTTAAGATGAAAGAAATATTACTGTAAAAAAAATTGCATTTGGAATCACTTTAAAAGAATGACCGAAATGTAGAATAATATTTTCAAAAGAGTTACTACAGTTCTCAGTTGAGTATGGCACTAGAAAGTTTCGCGACAAAGTTTCAATGTTTGGGTTCCCATGTTGTCAAGGCCAGCTTGCTTCCTTTCCAAGAGTAACTTTTAGGGCCTTGCCGTCATGAGTGATGAAGCCCGCCAAAATCTTCAAATGGTAACGGCTAAGGTGATTCCCTGGTTTTGCATTGTGTATCCCTGCCCCATTTTTTATTTCATATAATTATTTACTGAGAACGGTGTCATCATGTACCCTGTAGTATTGAAAAAATTAGCAAAAATCTACATTTGCATCCATGGTTTTTTGGCAATTTCATAAAATTGTACAGAAGGAGCTATCATGAGCTGAATGAACAGCCCACACTAAATTTAAATCTATTTTGGAGTGTCAAGTACCCACAAAGGCATTCAAACACATTTTTCAGGTATGTTCTTCATAGAAGGACACCAGGCTCTGCGTTATACATTGGATTACATGTAAAATTGAGCTAAATCTGTCCAAGATTGGGATTGTGCAGGATTTGTCAATTGAAAGTAGCTCAAATAGCTGTATTGGTTAGCGTCTTACCATGGGAACTAGCATGGTGACTGCCCTTTTTTATTACATTTTTATCATCTCCTTTATTGTTACTACAGTGTTTGAAATATTCATCAGAAATATATTGAAGAGTCCTATTTCTAGGCAATGATCTTAAATCAAACTGGTGACCGTTACCAGTTAAATGATGTCAAAACCCGAAAAGTTACCCTTGGAAACAAAGCAAGTTGCCCTTGATAACACTGAAAACTTTGTCACCAAACTTTCCTGCTAGTGTCTTGCTCAACTGAGAATCGTAGTATTTTCATCAGAGCCCAGGCTCATGTAATAATAATATTATTATGATCTCAAAGAACAATCTTAAAAACCCAAAAATTCTTCAAACTATGTCTAATTGCCTGAAGTGCTTATGTGAGATGGAAGTCCAACTTCTATTTTGAAGAGAGCAGGCTTAAGAGTACATTGGCTTACTACAGGTGTACATTGAGCAAACTCTGGAGCAGCTGATAATGCACTTGTAATGTGAGGTGCACTGTGATTTCCTTTAGTCCAAAAGGAGACCTGCATTTCTCCCTGTAGTTGTCCTTCTATGTAGACTTTCATTCAGCTTAGGCACCAACCTAACTGAAGGTCTGTGACAGTAGAGGCCACTCAATGCATTTTAGCCATTCTGGCCTTAATTCAAAGGTTTCCTTGGGGCTTTTGACTGCATTGTTTATCTTCTGTATCCAAGTGACAGAATGGTAATTCTATATTTCGGACACAGTGTACTGATCAGAGCAAGACTTGAGAGGTATACAATTCAGCCAAATGCTTCATTATTTTGTATTTGTATTATATTTTTGGTTAAGCCAAAAATTGTTGATAGTAATAATGAATATTATTATATGGCTTGTGTTTGTAGCCAATATAACGTGTGCTCTGATTGGCTAATTGTGACTGAATTGAAGGGCATTATTCTCCCGTAATGCCCATGGGCCGATTACGGGCTCGCAAAAACAAAGCAAAAGGTAATTAAAAAGCCATATAATAAACTACTTACTAACCAAGGTAGCTTGAGTGCCGTACTGGGGAATATTGGCCCTCGGTCGTTTTTGTACGGACCTCGCTGCGATCTGTCCGTACTGCCATGACCTCAGGCCAATATTCCCCAGTACGGCCCTCGCACTCGGTTAGTAAGAAGTTAATATTATGATATGTGGGACACGTAGTGTTGTGGATATCACTCGCGGACTTCATCCCAGCGTCCTGGGTTTGAATCCCTGCATGTGCTCTCCAAAGTTCTCTCAACTTTCCATCCACTTGAGGTTGGTTAAATGAGTAGTAGACTGAAGTTGTGCATGAATTAGTATAGGAGTAGTGCCCACCACTGCTGTAGAAAATTTGGGTTGAAGCTATTGAAAAAGGAGTGTTTGGGTTGTCTTTGACTGTGATTGGTCTCGTTGCTTTATCCTCCTTACTATGATTGACTATACTGGTCCAAATCTTATAATGCTAATTTCAAAGAATAAAAAAAGTTTATACTTGCTGACTGTAGGATATCATTCTTTTGTCGTACAAAATAGAAAGAAAAGGTTCCAGAGGTTGCTGGACATATCCGTGGCGATGTCAAAAAGAGATCAGAATTGTCCAGTAAGTTGCTTGAAGAAGCGCACAAACTGGAAATGATGGAAGGACGACAACAGGTCAAGACCAGAGTGGAGAAAAGCCCATTCAACGTCATAAACAACCAGGCAGCTGCTAGAGGAGGAATGACAACAAACACGTCAAGAAGAGGTGAGGTATCTTGTACAAAGTTCAGCCGGTACTCAAAGTTGGTTGACTTTTGATCAGCCAGCTTAATCTGGAATGTGAGAGATGTTCCCCTGCGCACACGATTACACAGATCAATGCCTGAAGCAACTAAGGGGAAAGTGTCACCTTTGTTATGACTTTTTCAAAATACCATTAAAAAAATTAATGGTGAGTACCAGAGGCCGCAGATAAGTGCCAGCCTGATGGGCCTTCTAGGCTCGTAGCAGACTTTACCTTCTGCCTACCAGAGACCGCAGGACTCATCTCACAAAATTTGTTGATAACCTCTGCATTACGTTAAAAATCAGTCACACTCTGTATGCAAAGGCACCTAATTCCCAGTGGTGTAATCTCAGATTCAATTAATTTTTTATGTAGCAACAGTATTTTTTAATCAAACGTTTTCTATCTGGTTGTTAACTTGCACACTATCAATTCATTTTGATTCAACTTTTGTTCACACTGTTTAACCCTTTAACACCCAAACCGGCCTAAACCGGCCAGACTTACTTTGTCTAACACCAGACGATTTTATTCATCAATGGGGACCCCCTGGAGTCAATGGGTTAGGAGTTATTGGCAAAGTAATGATACAACAGGATTAAGACAACGTAGATGTATATGCACATAGATAAAGAAGAAGTAATAAGGAATACCGGTATGTGTACAGTGGCCAAAGGAGTAATAGCTTTTGAGTTGGCCACTGTCATGTTAATTTTAAATAAGAAGACCAAGATATTTACACTTAAATAGTGGGCAAGAAAATGAATAGAAATGATTTATAATATTAAATGTACATGTAATTAACGCCCACGTCGCCAGTGGAGGGTAGGTGCCCAGGAAGCCTGGGGGCTGCAACCGCAGTCACATCCCCAAGGCGCTAGAACACCCGACTGGCCTGCCCAACCCGCAACCAAGCCACGAGCCCCCCGCGCCAGGCCCCCCTAAGGCACCCGTCACACTTGAGCCAGATAGCTCAGTGGAATAATAATAATAATAATAATAATAATAATAATAATAATAATAATAATAATAATAATAACACACAAAAAAAAAGAGCACAAAAAAAAAGAAAGGGGGGGAGAGGGAGGGAACGCCGAGAACCACTAAACTCCTAAATCGACTCACAACGCCACGCCAACAGAGCAACAAACACGCTGCAAGCACATTGGACAACGCATGCACTACGCAGGAATACCGCTGAACCATGTCAGCCCCAGGGCTCCCCCAACCTAAAGAGTGCTGCAAACGCTACAAAAACGCATAACAACGCTAACAAACGCCTGCAAAACGCTACTGACCGGACTAGCTCCCGGTCGTGAACCATGTAACTATAACAAACGCTACAGAACGCACCAAAACGCTGAACAACGCTACCAGACGGCCAACACACTAACAACCGCCTGCAAAACACTACTGAACAGACTAGCTCCTAGTCGTTAACTATGTTAAATTTTATTTAACTATATATAATGTAAATACTTCAAGTGCAAATTATATAGGCACACACTAAAGTAAACTAAAGGGATGCAAGGATAGAGGTAAATATTATTACATGAAGATTGTATCCTCACAGATATTGTTTATAATTATTAAAATATGTGAGTGTGAAGCATGAAGTCTCATAATTCTTTGCTTTTAAGGAGGACAGCAGTGGCAAACTAAGTTTGGTGGAGGGCAAGGAGGAGGTCGGGGTGGTCAGGTAGCCACACGGGGAGGAACTCAAGGGTTTACCCGCGGTGGAGCGCAGAGTAGTGTACGCGGTGGAGCACAGAGCAGTGTACGCGGTGGAGCACAGAGCAGTGTACGCGGTGGAGCACAGAGCAGTGTACGCGGTGGAGCACAGGGCAGTGTACGAGGTGGATGGCGTGGGCGCGGCAATCAGCAAGCCACATCTTTCAATCATCAACAGCAATCAGGATTTAACAGGGGAGGCAGAGGCAGGGCGAGAGGAAGAGGAACAGGGGGGAGCAACTCTAATCAAGTTTGGAATCAAGGCTTATCTTTCAGCGGTGAAAAAAAGCAACCATATGCCAGCACTCCTTTCGGCAGCATGGATGATAGTTTTCCATGGGAAGATGGCAATCATGCTACAGAGTAAGTACAATTGCTTGCCAAAAAGCAGTGGCTATACTGTCAGGGTGACGTATGGTACATGTATGGTAACCCTAGAAGATCAATTGAAAGTTTTGAACCCAAATTGTCACTCAAGTTAAATAGTGAAGGCATCATTTTTTTCCTAAAAGTGAAGGGATACATCAAAGATTATTCTGAAAGTGGGTAGCAAAAATTAGTCTGGAAACTCTTCTAAGGCAAGTTGTATGAAAAAGAACTGTTAAAAAACACACACACCACACTGTTTGGAAAGACCCCATTGCTCTGAAGTGGAGACAGTGTGGCTCAGTGGTTAGAGTGCTTGCCTTGAGATCGGGAGATCCGTTCTGTCCACTTGGTCATTTTGATCCTGGTAGTCCCTAGTTCAACTTCTCAGATGCACTTATAAATAGCCAACTAGTTTGCTTCCAGCCAGATAGGATTCTTCTTAAGAGATTTTTTTAATTCTTGGGGAGCAGGGCTAGCGCAGTGATGAGAGCACTCACTATCCACCAATGTGGCCGGGATTCAATTCCCAGACTCTGTGTCATGTGAGTGTTGTGTTTGGTGGTTCTCTGTTCTGCAACCAGAGGTTTTTCTCAAGGTATTACAGTTTTCCCCTCTCCTCAAAAAACCAACGTTTGATTTGATTTGCATTGATTTCAATTTTGTCCTCAATTGGCGAGGAGGAGGGTGGCACAGTCGGTTAGTGCGCGGCCACGGTGCAAGAGGTCCTGAGTTCGATTCCCGGATCTCGCATCCTTGTTTCGACTTCTTTCCTTTCCGTGTAGCTAAGTAGCTTTAAATACCCGTAAAACGGAGCACTGATGGAGAGGGGGGAGTAAAATGAGTGCACTGTCGACCTCAGGTTTGTCAGTTGAATTACTGTTACGAGTTATCGACGTTAAATATGGTTGCTTTACTTTAGTTTACTTTATTGGCACTAGAAAACTAGACAATGACTTTAAAGTGGCTCAAACCTCTTTCAACACTTGAAAGAAACGTTCTTATTAGAAGGATTGATACTGCAACACCTTATCACTTAACAGCAATGTCATGGTACCATATCAAACACCAATTATTGCTGAAAAAGATTCAGTAATTTTTGTGGCAACAGGAAAGCCCTGCAAAAACACCCTATATTTTTCCTTTAGCTGCTCATATCTCAAAGACGAACTTGGTGACCCCCATTTTTTATTTCTGAAAAGTAATCAGCATGCCAGAATGAAACTTTCTGCAAAGTTTAGAAAAATTTTGTGGAGCGGATTCAGAGCCACCTTAAATAATTGAAAATTTAAGGTAGCTCTGAATCCGCCCCACAGAATGTTTTTGAATGTTGCAGAGATTTTCATCTTGGCCTGCTGATCACTTTTGTGCAATAAAAAATTGGGGTCACCGAGTTCGTTTTCCAGATATGAGCAACTTAAGCCAAAATATAGGGTGTTTTTGCAAGGCTTTCCTGTTGCCATGGTAACTTATTGCGTCACAAAAATAACTGCATCTTGTTCAGCTATAATTGAGGTTTTGCATGGTACTATAACATTGCTGTTACGTAATAGTGTTGTAGTGTCAATCCTTCTAATAGAGCGAATTTCAATTGCGTGTCGTAAAACCAAAACCAAAGTAATTACTTTGGCCAATCAAAAATGACGGAGACAATCCAGTAAAACAGTCAAAACTCGAAGTAATTACATATAGCCGACACAAAGCGCGAGAAAATGTGCACGCGCGAGCCACGATTGGTTTTGGTTTCACTTCTGATTGGTTGAAAAAGTGGTGCGAGAACTTTGAGCCAATCACTGAGTGACGCTCAATTGAAAACCGCGCGAAGTGACTACGTACTACGTACTATCACCTTGGTGAACTGGCGGCGAAGCCAAGAGTGTGCAGATTTGATACAACACCGTTGCAAAACTATTTTATATTTTGTTGCCTATCATTTAAAAATTGTAAAATAATAAGGTAGATAACATAACTATCTTACAGGGAACCGATGTTACCTCCAGAGGCATTTAAGCCCAGGTCTCCTCCCCGTTCACAGAATCAACAACAGTTTGGTCAGTATGATGAATATTATGACGATTACTATGGGAAAGGAAAACAGAATACTTCCTTTCACGGTGCAAATTTTGAGGTAAGAACGACGTAAGCTGCAACAGCAATTTTGTCAATGCAGCAATGCTGCAGCAACAGCTACTCGAAGAGATAGAGAAGCCTGAAAAATTGGGTGATGTGGCAGCTGTCGTAACGTATAGTGTGATTGTCTCGCTATCCTAGCCAAAAACAAAGTGTCTAATCGGCATGTGTGGGTGGGTCGTCGGTCGTGGGTCCCTAACCCTAACCCAACCCAAACCCTTTTTTTTATCAACGACTGGAAATTCGCGAAACAGGCAAGACCTAAGACCTAAGACAAATTTGGACCGAACAATGAGGGAGCTAATATATATCTTTTTTTATCTTCAAAGAAACACGACCCACGACCCTCGACCCACCTACCCACGACCCACCCACCCACGCTATTTAGCCTCACCCCCAAACAAAAGACAAAAAACAATTGAAACAATGACTTAGACTTAAAAACAATAGAAGTTGCTCACAATACCAAACAATAGCAGGTTACGAGAGCTGCTACACAACTGGAAAAATTCAGGACTTCAGCGGGGTGTGAAGCCGTGACCTCGCGATGCCGGTGCGACCCTCTAACCAACTGAGCTATGAAGCCACAGGGTTCAAACCTAGTTGAAGTCCTATTTCTACCCAGTTGTTGAAATTGCGTTCATAACTACGAGGATCATAGCTTCACTTGATTTCACATGATATCCGCATTTCAATATATGATCCATTTCATATATCATTTCGTTCGTTGACTCATTCATCACAGGAACATTTGAACCCACAAGTGACCAGCTCCCAATGTCAGTGGCTTCATAGCTCAGTTGGTTAGAGCGCCGCACTGGCATCGGGAGGTCACGGTTTCAAACCCCGTTGAAGTGCTGAATGTTCTCACGGGAGAATAGTATACTTTACATTGTATGTCATTGAGTTTCCAGACTCATGCTAGTGATGTGGTGTAATATATCCTGTGATTGGTGGTTGATTTAAAGGGGTAGTGTCTTGGATTGTTTCTTCAAAACGGCTATTTTAGCTAACAGAAACGATTGTTAAGTGTTTTTACGCGTAGACACGATTAATTTCATTCTTAAACTATTTA
Source organism: Montipora foliosa (assembly GCF_036669935.1). Lineage (NCBI taxonomy): Eukaryota > Metazoa > Cnidaria > Anthozoa > Scleractinia > Acroporidae > Montipora > Montipora foliosa. The sequence continues at coordinate 10,229,819 of NC_090876.1, forward strand.
GTCTTTGACGTAATTTTCTCCTCGACCCAGCTCTCTCAAGAGTTTGAACTCCCATTAAATAGGAAAATTTATAGTTAAAATAAACAGGTGTCTTTCGGAAATCAGGGCTTAAAACTTGGGTCACTTAGTGTTTAGTTAACATAGTTTTGAAATCCAAAGAAAAAGAAGAATTGATTGGTTATTCATAGTAGCACTTTCATGAACTATTAGTGAACAGACGCGGATCTTTTTTTTCTCTCGTTGACAGTACAATGAATCGTTTTCTAATCCGACTACTTACACCAATCCAAACCCAAGTGGACCCGGCTTTCATTCGCAGAATCAATTGGCCACTGCATCACATCAGGGTGGAAACACTATGACCAGTGGTGGAGCCGGGAACAATAGTGTAAGCCTTCTTCAGGGCGCCATTGCGGACTTGGTGAGCGGTTTTTAAAATCTTACAATAATGACTAAAGATTCCCACTCTTTTGCTGCGTGCGCTAGGGCGAACGAAATAGGCAATTTCCGAGTTCATGCCTGCCTCCTCTTCAAAGCGAGTCTAAGTGCGAAGTTCTTGTTATGAAAATTAGTTTTCATTCATATGTAAAGTAGAACTAATTACTTCGCACTTAGACTCGCTTAGAAGAGGAGGCAGACATGAACCCGGAAATGGCCTATTCTGTTTGGCCTTAAGGGCGGTGCCTGCTAATTCAAAGATATTTCTGTGCGGTTTTTGAATATGCGGGAAAAGCAGATCTCAAGAAGTGTTACTGAAATTCAAAAAGAAAATTGGGGGTAACGACGCATTTTTCAAAGATAATTAATTAACAATAAAAGTAAAAAGCGTTAAAATACAAAGCGATATATGGCGTTCTTTTCCATATTGTTCCCTTCAAAAATTTGCTGGTGTTCCCTTGTTCCCAAAATTACTTTCAAACTTGTTCTCAGCTTTTTGATCCCTGGATGTTTTATGTTCTCTTGTTCCCGAAGACTGATGACATTTTGTCTTTGTTCCCCAGTTCGGTTTAGCCTTGTTCCCTAAAACCCCTACAGGCGTTATGATTCCCAAGCCCTTTAAATAGAATTAAGAGAATGCAATATTTCGACAATTTCAGTCCTAGAAGTACAGCGGGACAATAACTGCCAGCTGAACCTAGTTCAATGGCTTGGTTCTCACGAGTCTACCAAAAGTCATAGGTAGAGCATCCAAATTGGTAATCAGAAGGTCGTAGGTTCGACTCCTGAAAAGAAGCACTCGGATTTTTTCCGAATATCCCCGAATCGTCATCTGGAAAATACTTCTCTTCATTTCATTTATCGGGGTTAACATTTGTCATCTGCTTCTAAATGAAATAGCGAGTTTGCACCATTTGGACCCTCAGTGTCAGTCCTTACAGTATAGCGAGACACCGTAACCCTTTTAGGCACATCACTGTCAAGCCAGCCACTCCGCTGGAGAGAACAAGACCACCAAAACACCCGGGAACTTCATCCCCTACTCCTCTCGAATAGGACGTTGCAGTGCTTACAGCCCTTATCCGAGAAGACTTGAAAGTCTAACCATTTTCAGATGAAATTACAAAGGCAGCACTTTCTCCTCAGTTATTTTAAGATCCTGAGTATTGATCCGACCGGGGTTCCAACCAGCGACTTCCCGCATGACAGCCCGCTGCTCAACCAACTGAGCTACCGGTGCACGGTGGCTCAGTTCGATGTATCAATATTCAGGCATGGCCTCGAGGCTTTACGTTCAAATTTCACGGCTCATTTGTGTTTTCTTTGTCTCACAAATCTCGAGGGAGATATCTAAACAAAAGAACATTCAAATTTAACCATAAAGCCTCGTAGCCATGTGTGAATATTGATATGCCAAACGTGCCCTATTGTTGCTTAAACCTAGTTTAAGGGCCTAGCTCTCACGAGTCTGCTATAGCTCAGGATTGCTGCATCTGAATTGGTTATCGGAAGGACATAGGAGCACTCGGAATTCTTCCGATTATTCCCGAGTCACCACGATCAAGAGAGGACGAGGTATGAGAGCGGATACCCTCATACATGGGCCTCTTCCATTGATAGGTTTTTAAAACCTAATAGACCAATTTCGCTATAAACAAAAGGCATCTGGGGAATAAATGTAAGGATTTGTATGAGTTTGTTCCGTAGAACCTCGAGGTGGTGCCTTTTGTTTAGGATCGAATTTTAATATATCGAAAGTGGGCTATTTTAGGGCATGGTTCAGCTGCACAGCTATTTTTAGAGAGGCTCCTGATTGGCCAGTTGTAATGACGTAAGGAAATTTTAAATATGCGCGGCTTGAGCAGGGATCACCTTCGTCTACGAATCTTCAAAGGTTTTAATCGATGTAAAGGAAAATGTTTGTGGCTTTCCAAACAGAGAGCGATGAAAGCCCCTCCCCGGCCCTCATCATCTAACCGTGTGATATTGGGAAAGAAAACTTAAAATAGCTTTGCGAAACTAAAAATAGATTTTAAAAACTATGATGGGGCTCTCTTACCTCATCCTCTCTTTCCATGATAAATTCATCTCTTTACTCTTACCTCGTGTGTTTCTTTTTAGGGAAAACTAGTCAGCAATGAAGAGGATGCGTCTGTGGCCCTGCAGGTGTCAAATGCATTAACTCAGGCTTTGCTCCAATTTCGCATGAACAACCTTCCACAAGAGGTGTGTGACGAATTTGCTGTCGTCTCAGTTTTCGGGACTAGCTCTTGCAGAGCTGTTTTGCGCGCGAGACGAAGTCAAGCAGAACAACTACCATAGAGAGTTTACGTAAACGAAACTTTTACGAAAACTCTTAAAAGACGTTTCTTAGGTAAACAATTAATGATAAAAACTAGCGATAAAAAAGTGAGATCAACCTTACGACCTCTCCGAGGTCATTTTCAAGTTCGATTGAATGGTTTTGAAAGTAGCATATAGAGGCAAAGAGTGTCAAAAACCGATAAAAATGTATAACTCTAAAATAATAATGGGCTAAAGTAACAATGGAAAGGTGTACGAATGAACCACATAAGTAATAAAATAGCTATGAAACCTTTAAGATATTAAAATACTAAGTCTCAAACAAATAGCTTTAATTTGCCCGTCTGGAGTCGTACTGTTCATTAAGAGTCGGTCCAAACTGTACTATTTGGAAGAATTGAATCTACCCAACTGTTTCGCTTAAGGTGATTCCTCAGAAAAAAAAGTCGAACGATTTTCTTGAAACTTCCCCTGAATGTTCTCTTCTAATCCCTATTTTCAGAACTACAATAAAAAAAGATATGTTACCGTGCTTGCTTAAGATATTATGGGCCAATATTACCCCATTGATGCCTGTACTCATACTACTCACGCACGTTATTTCATCGGCTCAGGGTACACTTTGCGGTACCTAAACGAGAGGGTTTTTAAAGTAACATTTGAAAAAACACCTGATAGGTAGAAAGTCTAGAGCATATGGAAGACTGTATTATATAGTTTATGGAAAAATCACTCAGCTTAAAACGACGTCGACTCAAAAAGTTTCTCGAGTCGTTGTTTTCAAGATAATTTACATCTCTGGGAAAGGGGCTTTGTGTACGTTTTTAGCTATATCTTTTTTTCGTTCCGATAAATTTGTTTAAAAACTTTTTAAAGGAGATTATTTGTACACCAAAATTATCCAATAAAAAATATAGGTCACCGTGCT
>NC_090876.1:10240988-10248488 GCF_036669935.1 Montipora foliosa
TGCTTGGTGCCTGGTTTCGGGGCGAAGTGATAGCTTTTGTCTGTTAAATAAATTGCTGACTCAAAAGCATAAAGGCTTGAAATTTCTGGATCCGGTCTGAGATTTGTTGTCATTTACATCAGACCGGTACGAGGATTTCTCGTCTCGGTCCAGCAACCGAGACGAAGTTAGACCGGTCTGAGTTCATTGTCAGGTTTCATGTAAACGCAAAGGAAGAACCGGTCTCATGTAAGTACCCCCTAAGCTGACTACTTCACACTAGAACGTGCAGTTAAAAAATAAGATCCACTCTCCCCTTATCTGGTTTTGATCACTTGTGCGATTTAAAACCACATCAGGACGCAACAAGGGAAATGGGTCACTATCGAAATTAAACTACATAGTTGCCATCCATCGACTTCTCGATGTTTTGTTGCGAAGAATGATGATGTTGACACACTCTCAAATTTATTTCAAATTTAAGCTATAAACTGAAATTCTACTTAAATTACGCATTTCACTCTAGGTTTTGTAATAAGCTGTGTATACGTAGCTGCTTCTTTGGTTGTTTTTCTCTCCATTTCCCGTTTTCTTCCCGTAGTTTTTGTCAACCAGGTAGTTAAGCTAAATTCTCTGTGTATCTGACCCGCCTCGATTAAGTGTCCTTGTTAATATGAGGATCGGGACTCTTTGTAACTTATTATTAATTGAAATAAATGTTGTTGTACAGTTGTTGCTTTTGCATCAACCTTGTGGTGAAAAAGAAGTTGTTAGGGAACTTGAAAATGATCAACGTGTCAGCCTCGAAGCCAATGTTTCTCGATCCCCTTTTATTTTCTTCAATCTTTCTGGGTTTAGTATTTTATTAGTAACCACACGTCTTCTTAGGGGGCTATTTACCTAAGACATCTACCATGGCACTATAATGATTTGCGATTCCAAAACAATATCGTGCACTATTAGGGCTACGTGTTACGCAAAGACACCTTGAATCTCCTGGAAGTCAAAACGCACCTCAGTTGACAATATGGAATAAAGCGCTGTCTTACTGCATTACCACACGTACGCAGTGCGTGACTCTTTTTGTTGTTGTTGCTCTTGCAGCTCAGTTTACTCCTTGATGCTGAAGGGGATTTGTCACGCAATTTCGTGTCAAACGAAATGACGGAAGATCGCAGTGACCACTGAAAACTGTAGAACAACATTAGAGAGAGACAACAAAGCTTATGAGATGTGTGGTTGGAAAAAAAAGGGACACGAAAAGCTAAACCATAGGATACAGGGCCGCTTTTGAAGAGGGTTGACTGCAGTGGCCCCGCGGCATCACAATGAAGTCACTGTGGAGCCGCGAAGCCATTGAAACATATACCTTCCGCGTTCTTGTAAACGCTAACACGACTGTGGAGCTGCGGAACCACTTTAGTAATACTGCTTCCAGAGTGGCCCCGTATTCTGTAGTTGCTCCCGAGATTTAAATGGAATGCATTTGGGTGATATGTTAAAAAAAAAAAGGGCCCTAAGTTATAAAGTTTACGACAGGTGTCCTGGATAAAGGAGAGTATTTGTTATATCTTAAACCGACAAATTCCATTTAAATGTGTCTAAAATTAAGTCTATCGTGCATGGAAGCAAAGCTCTAACCTTGCAAGTCCAAGCACAAAAGAAACGTGATAAAAATACTAGGTGGGTGAGTACGCAGTTAACTACTTAAGAATAGAACGATTCACCGCATCAAAAGCCTTTTTCAAGTCGATAGAGCAAACCAAAACGTTTGTCAACTCTACGCTATCCGGGAAACTTTACTGTACATACGCTTTCCTGCCCTTAACGACAAATACGTTCTAATTTTGCAACACGTTCGAGTGGTGTACCATGGATTATCGCAAGAGTCACTTGCCTTTTCTCGGTATACCCAAGAGCCTTTGAGCGAAGGTGTCTACTCGCAAGAAAATCAAGTGGCCGGTGGAATTTTCCATGGAATACCACCATAAAGGGTTACATAACTTTTATTCTAATTCCTGCAAATTAATACAACTGCTTTCCCGCTAGGCGAGAGACTGCATCATAACTTAAAAGAAAAGTGACGCTGGTATTGCGGCTAAGGTAAGAAATGTTGTCTGGCGGCTACCCTGGATGTACCCTTGATGGGCAACAACAGCACTTAATGATCCAACCGATCAAGACTAAAGTGAAAAATCCACCGATCGGTATCCCCAATTTCACCTCCAAGGTAGCCTTCGACGAATGTGTATTCCCTGAAAAAAGACAAAAAAAAAAAAACAATCTCAGAGTCATGTGAGTCAAGGTGTGGCCTGAAGGTGGAAAATTCAGATTTACGTATAACAATGACAATAATGATAATCATCATTCTCTTTATTATTTTTCATTGTTATAGACTTCGATAGCCTCTTCCTTAATTAAGAGCCGAAACCAAACAAATCCCAAAGATGTGCGCTGTAGTAGTAGCAGCAGCAGTCCTCTAATTCCGTTAGAGTAAGAAGCGACGGAGGTCACTTCCTGAATCTTGTAGGCTAGGCTCAAGTTGTTCGAAAGGTGCCTTCCATTGAAGAAATCACAACCAACGGGCTAGTTGGAAAGTTTGTCTAAAACGAACATAGATAAGTCATGTGGCTCCCAAAAAGTTCTTGTGCCTCAATGGTTAGAGCATTTAGAGGTCCTGCCTAGAACTCCGACTTCTCAGTTGTCCTTCTGGAATGTCAAGCAGAGAGCCCTATCATTCCATCCTTCGAACACTTAACTGGACTGCACTTCTTTTTCTCGTATAGATGGAAAAACGTACTCGAATAACTGTTCTTTCCCTTTTGATGTTGCAAAAAATAACCACATGCGACAATTTGTGAGTTTTTGTTTGGTCGAATAAAACGCGACCTTTGCTCTGAGTTTTCGGAGCTCTTATACACATGTTTGCGATGATCGCCAGTATGTGTCCCTGTTTTAAAAGACCAAGTGTAGTTCTCCGGAAAACGCGCTGGATTTTAATAACTATTTTCTTTTTCTTTTACAAGAGAAATAGAAGTTATCGAGGGAAATTTTTCTAAATAATATTTACTCGTGTGGACCAGCGGGCATTAAGCAAAGAAATCATTTAGTACTGAGAAGCGAACATTCAACAATAAAACAACATCACTAAATCTATTGCCCGTTGATAATTTTAAGAGAAAGAGAATAAATGTTAAAATATTGAAGGGCCGCAGCCAGGATGAAACATAGTTGAAATTTAAAAACGATCTCTGGCTAAAATGATAGAAAACTACGAGCGTTCTACTGCCCGAACACAGGTAACCCAGGCTCACTCCGTTCGACCCAAAATAAGCACGACTTTTTTCGCGAAAATAGAATCCAGTCGCTAAATAAACACGCCAGGCTCGTGGAACATGAATTTCTCTAAACCATGAATCCACTGAAGCATCGGAGTCCCAACGCTGGCTTCCGTCTCCTACCTTGTCACTATACTATGAAGGCAGGTGAAACGGAGACCATTTTTCCCGAAACGTCGTGTACGTATTAAAGACAACAATAGCTCACCACATGGTAAGTTTCATCGATTTTTATCTCCAATTTTCTAGCAAATTTCCAGACCTAACTTTGCCTCATATTTTCTCTATATTTACCTGTGTGGCACAGACTGTGAGCCTGGGTAACGTGTGTTGACACGTGTCCTCAAAAAACAGGATGTCACAGTTGTAAACAAACCATTTACCACTCTACAACAACAGGTCCCAGCTCCGAAATCCCGACCTTCGATGGAATCGCAGACCAACGTCGTGTACAAAATTCCATGTACAGGACGTATACAAAACATGGACCCCAGGTCCATGGACCACCACTGCGGATCCGGTCCATGGACCCCTTCATGGACCCGGTCCATGGACCACCCCTGTGGACCACCCCTTATTTTGTGAAGTTACAAGCAGAGAAATCTTCGGACGAAAGAGAGAAGCGATACTGGCACTTATCTGGACAATTTAAGCTGGAGCCCATGACTACGATCTATGTCACGGCATTTAACATCTGTATAGACTATGATCTATACAGACTACCTTTTCCGCGAAAAAAAAAAAAAAAACACCCGGTTATGACATCAAGTTGCTGCTCTAATTCTTAACAGGAATGTAGGGTTGTTGTTCGCTTATAGCTATAGGCTACTGATTTAAGCAATTGTCTCTTATACATGTAGACACCTATTTCGTACCATCCATTTGAAATTGGTGGCTCCAAAGGGATTCGTCTATAGCCCGCACTTCAAATTTACATTCATTTAATTTATCGAGTCCTTCACCGGAACAAACGAGCCCAACAAATTGACCAGTGCGTTCAACCGTCAACACATCGCATGGGTCACGGGTTCCACCTGAATTTTTAAGGACCACTTCTCTCTCTCTCTCTCTCTTAAAGATTTTTCTCACAAACTAAGGGGCGGTCCACAGGGGTGGTGTTTGTATACGTCCCCATGTACAAATTGTTCGTGGTGTTATATTGGGGAAACCGGCAGAACTTTTAATACCCGAAAAAAAGAACATTTGAGAAACACCAAAACTGCGGCCAAAGGTTCTAGAATTGCTAATCACGCCTGGTCCAACAACCACGCCATTGATTTTGAAAACGCGTCTATTATTGACGAAGGCACTTTTAGAACCAGAAAAACATTAGAAGCGTCGCATACCAAAGTGACACCTAACGCAGATAACAATTCTTGCCCGTTACCAGGGGCACCCAACGACCAATTTGTTGTAAAATGTATTATTATACCCCAGTTAATGAAAATAAATGTTATTAAGGCATTTTCAGGTGTTTTTCAGTGTTGCTGGGAAAACATTATCTGTTCCTTTTTCCCAGCAAGACACACAAGAAATTTCCCAGCCAGCTAGATAAAATTGGTTGGTTTCCCAGCCAGCTGATCAAACTTATTTCCCAGCCAGGAATTCCGCGCGCTTTCAAATCCCTCGATCCGAAACGACCGAACAAAAGCGACAAAACGGGGACAAAACAGGTTTTTTTCCGCAAGCGCAATCACTCTGACCAGCCGTCGTATGTTTGTGACTACTCTCTGAGAGAGGGAAGGGGTTCTTTTTTTTTTTTTTTTAGTCGTCATCAGTCTTAAGAGTTTCTACAGCCAGCTCGGGTTGAAATGCTAGAGAAAGTCACTAATGCCTAGGCAAAACCTCTATCAATAACAAAATTTCCCAGCCAGCTCATCGAAACACATGTATTTTTGCCAGCCAGCAAGATTCCTCTGGGGAACAGATAATGTGAGGAACAGATTCGTTGGGTGCCCCTGCGTTACCTGGGCAATCCAACATTCTTTTTAACAAACATTCATAACTATTTACATTTTTATTATTTCGCAATTCACACTATTTATTCAAATTTTCTCATCGTTTTCTTATCATTCATTTTACCCGTCGAAGACTGCAGTTCGGGCAGTCGAAAGCTCGTAGTTTTCTATCATTTTAGCCAGACATCGTTTTGAAATTTCAACTAAGAATAAATGTAATTCCGAGTAAATGCATTGTGTCTATAATACAGGCAACAAATGCAAAGAATCGTTGATGTACTTATAATATTTCGATGTAATTCTATATCATCTTCAGACTGAGGTGACATGCAGGTAGCAGAAATTTTAACACAGCTTGTTAAGAAACTTAAGCGTAAGCTTCGGAGATGTCTCGTCGACCCGAATGTGGACATCGAATAAAACAGAAGACCACAAAATTATATTTCTTCAAAAGCACTAAAGACAAAACGCCCCATTAAGTCAATCAAGGGTTGTATATGAATTCACTTTGCAATTCTTTGTACAGTACTCTGTTTGGGGTAGTGTCGAAAACGAAGACCTCGAAAGCGAAGACCTCGAAAACGAAGACCCACTCGAAAAAACGTACAATTAAAGTTAATTCGAATGTTATTTTTTTTTAGCAAGACAAAAATCCCCCACACTTCTTGTTGTTGTCATCTTTTCTTTCACACGACATATTCTAAATTCGGTCAGTATAAAAGGAGCATTGTGGACTGCGCGGAGTCGGACTGCGGGCTGGGTATAAAACGTGGCCCAGGTACAAAATGTAGACTGGGTATGAAACATGGACTGGGATTGTACTGGCCCAGATACAGTTTTTGAAAAAGCCCTTGTGTACTCTTATTCCGTGTCAAAATATTGTCACGTACACAGAAATGCTCAGTTACAACTTCGACTGGGCTAGAGAAAGTAAGAGTAGAGATTTATCACAAAATTGTACTTTAATCCACGAATTTAAAAAGGAAAAGGAAACGAAATCAGTATCTCCCACTGAAGTCCTTCAAATTTCTCGATTTCTGAACATAAAGCTGGTGACCCGCGAAGGATTTCATAAATTACTTTCGTGTCTTATCTCTGATAAATACACCATACAAACGTTTTGCAATTTCAACTAAAACCTTCAGTGAGCTATTGATCATCCTTTTGAGAAGCCAACAAATATCCAGTTTAACGCTATGGTTGATAATTATGGCGCGGAACATTTTTTCCACCACTTTCGTGTCGGACCACAGGCTGCCCAGAGTCGGAAGGTAAACAACTATAAGGATCTGTATGGGAATCTCGATAACAAACTGAAAAAGATATTTACCCGCAAAAGTTCTCAATAAAAAAGCCGTACTTTATTGTCGTGATGAATTTCTCGCTTTTTGTGTGGTTATTTGCCTGATTGAATGCGATTTAAGCGACTTCTCAAATTCCCGGGTTGTCAATCGTACCTAAATAAAAGAAAGGCTGGAAAGTAATTTCTAGCTTACCTCACATCTCGCCGATAAAATCACACTTCTCCGGCATCAGTCGCGCTCAAACTCCGCCGATGGCCACACGGATAAATTTACTTCTGCTTGACCAAGTTTCAAGGTCCAGCGAGGATCCATTGCTGAGAAACAGCGAAAAATATTCAAATTTTCAAAATCCTTCGAGGCTCGCTTGCAACGATTTTTGACACGGCTGGGCAACCGTTCACTTATTTGCTCTCACCGTATCAAGGCTCATCCCAGTCGGAAAGTGGGTGGGATTTGTTCGTTTTATTTATTTTGTTTTTTTCCATGTCGGTAAAAGTCTTGCCTGTCACTCCCCTGGTAAGTGGTGTCTTTGTGCATAGAGCCTTCTGCGCGTATTTTCTTAGGATCGAGAGAGTAGTGGAAATGCGTAGATTTCTCTGGTGGACACAGTAGAATCATTAACTTAACCTGCAATGGCTTCGAAAGTCATGGCGTTTTAGTGGATCCTTAAACAAAATATACCCTTATGGAGCTCAATAATGGAAAGTCAGTTGGATAAACTAGGCAGGCGGTGAAAGCAAACACCTGGAATCTTAAAAGCGACGAGTAATGGACTTCGACAACAATCTATTGCCCGTCGAGCCGAAATCAAAGTGAGCTGTGTTTCTAATATTTTATCACGAGTGTAGTTTTATGCAGAACACTGAAACCAAATGGAAAATTCTCTGGTATAAAAGCGACGAGTAATGGACTTCGACAACA
>NC_090876.1:10260988-10268488 GCF_036669935.1 Montipora foliosa
ACCAGAGACCGCAGGACCCATCTCACAAAAATTGTTGATAACCTCTGCATTACGTTAAAAATCAGTCATACTCTGTATGCAAAGGCACCTAATTCCCAGTGGTGTAATCTCAGATTCGATTAATTTTTTATGTAGCAATATTTTTTAATGAAAAGTTTTCTAGCCTGTTGTTAACTTGAACACTATCAATTCATTTTGATTCAACTTTTGTTCACACTGTTTACAACCCTTTAACACCCAAACCGGACCTAAACCGGCCAGACTTAATCTGTCTAACGCCAGACGATTTTATTCATTAATGGGGAACCCCCTGGAGTCAATGGGTTAGGAGTTATTAGCAAAGTAATGATACAACAGGATTAAGACAACGCAGATGTATATGCACATAGATAAAGAAGAAGTAATAAGGAATACCGGTATGTGTACAGTGGCCAAAGGAGTAATAGCTTTTGAGTTGGCCTCTGTCATGTTAATTTTAAATAAGAAGACCAAGATATTTACACTTAAATAGTGGGCAAGAAAATGAATAGAAATAATTTATAAATATTAAAAGTACATGTAAATAATGTAAAGACTTCAAGTGCAAATTATATAGGCACACACTAAAGTAAACTAAAGGGATGCAAGGATAGAGGAAAATATTATTACATGAAGATTGTATCCTCACAGATATTGTTTATAAAATATATGAGCATGAAGCATGAAGTCTCATAATTCTTTGCTTTTAAGGAGGACAGCAGTGGCAAACTAAGTTTGGTGGAGGGCAAGCAGGAGGTCGGGGTGGTCAGGTAGCTACTCGGGGAGGAACTCAGGGGTTTACCCGTGGTGGAGCACAGAGCAGTGTACGCGGTGGAGCACAGAGCAGTGTACGCGGTGGAGCACAGGGCAGTGTACGTGGTGGAGCACAGGGCAGTGTACGCGGTGGATGGCATGGGCGCGGCAATCAGCAAGCCACATCTTTCAATCATCAACAGCAATCAGGATTTAACAGGGGAGGCAGAGGCAGGGCCAGAGGAAGAGGATCAGGGGGGAGCAACTCTAATCAAGTTTGGAATGAAGGGTTATCTTTCAGCGGTGAAAAAAGCAGCCATATTCCAGCACTCCTTTTGGCAGCATGGATGATAGTTTTCCATGGGAAGATGACAATCGTGCTGCAGAGTAAGTACAATTGCTTGCCAAAAAGCAGTGTCTATACTGTCAGGGTGTCGTATGGTACATGTATGGCAACCCTAGAAGATCAATTGAAAGTTTTGAACACAAATTTTCACTCAAGTTAAATAGTGAAGGCAACATTTTTTTTTCCTAAAAGTGAAGGGATACATCAAAGATTATTCAAAAACCAACGTTTGATTTGATTTGCATTGATTTCAATTTTGTCCTCAATTGGCACTAGAAAACTAGACAATGACTTTAAGGTGGCTCAAACCTCTTTCAACACTTGGAAGAAACGTTCTTATTAGAAGGATTGACACTACAACACTTTATTAGTTAACACCAATGTTATAGTACCATATCAAATACCAATTATTGCTGAAAAAGATTTAGTAATATTTGTAGCCAGAGGAAAGCCCTGCAAAAACACCCTATATTTTTCCTTTAGCTGCTCATGTCTCAAAGACGAACTTGGTGACCGCCATTTTTTATTTCTGAAATGTAATCAGCATTCCAGAATGAAACTTTCTGCAAAGTTTAGGAAAATTCTGTGGAGCGGATTCAGAGCCAACTTAAATAATTGAAAATTTAAGGTAGCTCTGAACCCGCCCCACAGAATGTTCTTGAACGTTGCAGAGATTTTCATCTTGGCCTGCTGATCACTTTTGTGCAATAAAAAATTGGGGTCACCGAGTTCGTTTTCAGGATATGAGCAACTAAAGCCAAAATATAGGGTGTTTTTGCAAGGCTTTCCTGTTGCCATGGTAACTTGTTACGTCACAAAAATAACTGCATCTTGTTCAGCTACAATTGAGGTTTCGCATGGTACTATAACATTGCTGTTACGTGATAGTGTTGTAGTGTCAATCCTTCTAATAGAGCGATTTTCAATTGAGTGTCGTAAAACCAAAGTAATTACTTTGGCCAGTCAAAAACGACGGAGACAATCCAGTAAACTAATCAAAACTCGAAGTAATTACACGTAACCGACACAAAGCACGGGAAAATGTGCACGCCCGAGCCACGATTGATTTTGGTTTCATTTCTGATTGGTTGAAAAAGTGGCGCGAGAACTTTGAACCAATCACTGAGTGCCGCTCAATTGAAAAACGCGCTAAATGACTACGTTTCTACTATCACCTTGGTGAACTGGCGGCGAAGCCAAGAGTGTGCAGATTTGATACAACACCGTTGCAAAACTATTTTGTATTTTGTTGCCTATCATTTAAAAATTATAAAATAATGAGGTAGATAACATAATTATCTTACAGGGAACCGATGTTACCTCCAGAGGCATTTAAGCCCAGGTCTCCGCCCCGTAACCAGAATCAACAACAGTTTGGTCAGTATGATGAATATTATGACGATTACTATGGGAAAGGAAAACAGAATACTTCCTTTCACGGTGCAAATTTTGAGGTAAGAACGACGCAAGCTGCAACAGCATTTTGTCAACGCAGCAATGCTGCAGCAACAGCTACTCGAAGAGAGTAGAGATTACAATTACCTTAGAAAAAGTTATTCTTTAGTCCGCTCGCCTATATCTTCGACTTTTTCTTAGATCAAGTGAAGCTATAATCCTCGCAGTTACAAACGCTATTTTAACAATTGCATAGAGAAGCCTGAAAAATCGGGTGATGTAGGGGTACTGTCGTGGATTGTTTCTTCAAAACGGCAATTTTAGCCAACAAGACAAGATTAATTTCATTCTTAAACTATTTAGTCTTTGACGTAATTTTCTCCTCGACCCAGCTCTCTCAAGAGTTTGAACTGCCATTAAATAGGAAAACTTATAGCTAAAATAAACAGGTGTCATTCGGAAATCAGGGCTTAAAACTTGGGTCACTTAGTGTTTAGTTAACATAGTTTTGAAATCCAAAGAAAAAGAAGAATTGATTGGTTATTCATAGTAGCACTTTCATGAACTACCGTCGTTTTCATCTAAGCGTGGACACACGACGGAAAAAACATGTTCTTTGAAGTTTGAGTTTGGCAGCCGTTAACATATGCAAACTTTTGCGTGCGATAGTTTGACTGAACGTATTTGAAGCATACTTTATCAGATCAGGGTTAATTTCTTAGAAAAAATCTTTGTTATCCAGTCTTGCTGTCATTCTAGGAAAACTTGCGTAAACATCTCTCAAACGTTGAAGGATTGACGACAAAACTTGTCGTGTTTGCAACTAGTTAGAGCATGTTTTCCTCGTGACGTGTCCACGCTTAGGTGAAAACGATGGTATTAGTGACTTTGTATAGGTCACCTTCACCGGACAGAGGCGGGTCTTTTTTTTTCTCTCGTCGACAGTACAATGAATCGTTTCTAATCCGACCACTTACACCAATCCAAACCTAAGTGGACTCGGCTTTCATTCGCAGAATCAATGGCCACTGCATCGCATCAGGGTGGAAACACTATGACCAGTGGTGGAGCCGGAAACAATAGTGTAAGCCTCCTTCAGGGCGCCATTGCGGACCTGGTGAGTGGTTTTTAAATCTTACAATAATGACTAAAGGTTCCCACTCTTTTGCTGCGTGCGCTAGGGCGAACGAAATAGGCCATTTCGAGTTCATGCCTGCCTCCTCTTCAAAAGCGAGTCTAAGTGCGAAGTTCTTGTTATGAAAATTAGTTTTCATTCATATGTAAAGTAGAACTAATTACCATCACAAAAACTTTACACTTAGACTCGCTTAGAAGAGGAGGCAGACATGAACTCGGAAATGGCCCATTCTGTTTGGCCTTAACGGCGGTGCCTACTAATTCAAAGATATTTCTGTGCGGTTTTTGAATATGCGGGAAAAGCATATCTCAAGAAGTGTTATTGAAATTCAAAAAGAAAAATTGGGGGTAACCACGCAGTTTTCAAAGATAATTAATTAACAATATTTGTAAAGAGCTTTTTAAAATACAAAGCGATGTATGGCGTTCTTTCCATATTGCCCTTTAAAAAATTGCTGGTGTTTCCTTGTTCCTAAAATTACTTTCAAACTTGTTCTCAGCTTTTTGATCCCTACATGTTTTATGTTCTCTTGTTCCCGAAGACTGATGATATTTTTGTCTTTGTTCCCCAGTTCGAATTAGCCTTGTTCCCTAAAACCCCTACAGGGTTATGATTCCCAAGCACTTAAAATACGATTAAGAGAATGCAATATTTCGACAATTTCAGTCCAGAAGTACAGCGGGACAATAACTGCCAACTGAACCTAGTGTGATTGCTTGGTTCTCACGAGTCTACCAAAAGTCATAGGTAGAGTAAAGCATCCAAATTGGTAATCAGAAGGTTGTAGGTTCGACTCCTGCAAAGAAGCACTCGGATTTTTTCCGAACATCCCCGAATCGTCATCTGGAAAATACCTCTCTTCATTTCATTTATCGGGGTTAACATTTGTCATTGCTTCAAATGAGAAAGCGAGTTTGCACCATTTGGACCCTCAGTATCAGTCCTTACAGTATAGCAAGACATCAACATCCCTTTTTGACTTATGGCTGTTTCTGCTTAGGTAGTCTCATACACCGTAACCCCTTGTAGGCCATATTCCACCCTTGTCAAGCCAGCCACTTCTGCTGGAGAGAACAAGACCAACCAAAACACCGGGAACGTCATCCCCTTACTCTTCTCGAATAGTATGTGGGTTCTTTACGTCCCACAGGGAATTATGAACATAGAAGATATTTGCGAGACAGTGCTTACGGTTATAATCCTTACTCCGAGAAGACTTGGAAGTCTCAACCATGCTTTCCGGCGAAATTACAAGGCAGCACTTTCCTCCTCAGTTATTTTAAGACTCCCTGAGTGTTGATACGCGAGGGGCTCGATACGGGATCTTCCCGCATGACAGCACGATGCTCAAACCAACTCAGTTCGATGTATCAATATTCAGGCATGGCTCGAGGCTTTGCCGTTCACGGCAAAAAAACATGCAAATTAAACATAAAGCCTCGTAGCCATGTGTGAATGTTGATATGTCAAACGTTCCCTATTGTTGCTTAAACCTAGTTTAAGGGCCTAGCTCCCACGAGTCTGCTATAGCTCAGGATTGCTGCATCCGAATTGGTAATCGGAAGGACATAGGAGCACTCGGAATTGTTCCGATTATTCCTGAGTCACCACGATCAAGAGAGGACGAGGTAAGAGAGCGGATACCCCCATATATGGGCCTCCTCCATTTATAGGTTTTTAAAACCTAATAGACCATTTCGATATATTAAAATTCACTCCTAAACAAAAGGCATCATCTCGAGGCTCTGTGGAATAAATGTAAGGATTTGTATGAGTTTTTTCCGTAGAGCCTCGAGATGGTGCCTTTTGTTTAGGATCGAATTTTAATATATCGAAAGTGGGCTATTTTAGAACATGGTTCAGCTGCACAGCTATTTTTAGAGAGGCACCTGATTAGCCAGTTGTAATGAAGTAAGGAAAATTTTAAATATGCGCGGCTTGAGCAGGGATCACGTTCGTCTACGAATCTTGAAAGGTTTTGATCGATGTAAAGGAAAATATTTGTAGCTTTCCAAACAGAAAGCGATGAAAGCCCCTCCCCGGCCCTCATCATCTAACCGTGTGATATTGGGAACGAAAACTTAAAATAACTTGCGAGACTAAAAATAGATTTTAAAAACTATGATGGGGCATGGGGATCCGCTCTCTTACCTCATCCTCTTTGCCATGATAAATTCATCTCTTTTACTCTTACCTCGTGTGTTCTTTCTTTTTAGGGAAAACTAGTCAGCAATGAAGAGGATGCGTCTGTGGCCCTGCAGGTGTGTCAAATGCATTAACTCAGGCTTTGCTCCAATTTCGCATGAACAACCTTCCACAAGAGGTGTGTGACGAATTTGCTGTCGTCTCATAGTTTTCGGGACTAGTTCTTGCCGAGCTGTTTTTGCGCGCGAGACGAAGTCAAGCAGAAGAACCACCATAGAGATTTAAGTAAACGAGACTTTTACGAAAACTCTCTTAAACGAAGTTTCTTAGGTAAACATTTGATGATAAAAACTAGCGATTAAAAAAGTGAGATCAACCTTACGACCTCTCCGAGGTCATTTTCAAGTTCGATTGAATGGTTTTGAAAGTAGCATATAGAGGCAAAGAGTGTCAAAAACCGATAAAAATGTATAACTCTAAAATAATAATGGGCTAAAGTAACAATGGAAAGGTGTAGGAATGAACCACATAAATAATAAAATAGCTATGAAACCTTTAAGGTATTAAAATACTAAGTCTCAAACAAATAGCTTTAATTTGCCCGTCTTGAGTCGTACTGTTCATTAAGAGTCGGGCCAAACTGTACTATTTGGAAGAATTGAATCTACCCAACTGTTTCGCTTAGGTGATTCCTCAGAAAAAAAAGTCGAACGATTTTCTTGAAACTTCCCCTGAATGTTCTCTTCTAATCCCTATTTTCAGAACTACAATAAAAAAAGATATGTCACCGTGCTTGCTTAAGATATTATGGGCCAATATTACCCCATTGATGCCTGTACTGATACTACGCACGCGCGTTATTTCATCGGCTCAGGGTACACTTTGCGGTAGCTAAACGAGAGGGTTTTTAAAGTAACATTTGAAAAAACACCTGATAGGTAGAAAGTCTAGAGCATATGGAAGACTGTATTATATAGTTTATGGAAAAATCACTCAGCTTAAAACGACGTCGACTCAAAAAGTTTCTCGAGTCGTTGTTTTCAAGATAATTTACATCTCTGGGTAAGGGGCTTGTGTACGTTTTTAGCTATATCTTTTTTTCGTTCCGATAAATTTGTTTTAAAAACTTTTTGTTTTAAAGGGGATAATTTGTGTACCAAAATTATGCAATAAAAAATATAGGTCACCGTGCTCGTTTAAGAGTAAAACACCATCATACCTGTACATCTCGATTATGGTAGATCGAAACAACAAGATTCCCGATGTTCTCGCGCGCGCTTATTCGCAAAGAATTATGTGTCATTCACAACTTCTCTCGCGTGTTTTGAGGACTGTTTGTTTCAGCGTGTATGATCGACTTAACGCCATTTTTACAATGTTACAAATTTTACCAATTTATAAATATTGACACACCATATGTGCAGTACAGGATGCGCAGTGCAATACTGAGGAATCACCTTAACGGCAATGTTATGATACCATATGGAAAACCAATAAGTTCTTAGCAAGATGCTCTCATTTATGTGACGTAATAGGTTACCATGGCAACAAAAGGACCATCTAAAAATGCCCTGTATTTTGTGTTTAAGCACTAATATCTCAAGACCGAACTCGGTGATCCCCATTTTTTATTGCTGGAGAGTAATTTGCACCCTAAGGTAAAACTCTTTGCAAAGTTTAAAAAATTATCTGGAGCAGATTCATA
>NC_090876.1:10275988-10290988 GCF_036669935.1 Montipora foliosa
CAAAATGAAAGCGCGAAAGGCGCGAAATAGTTTGGATTCCTGCTTTCAGCGGCATCGAATTGGCTAAAAGCTTTTCCAAAAAAGTTCGAATGACTGCGAAACTTGCATCCACTTGCGTTGAGTGGCCAAACGAGACGCAAGTTGAGCGGACTTGCGTCCAAAATTTGAACATGTTCAAATCACACGCAAGTCGTCGCAAGTCTTCGCAAGTGAATGCAAGTCGGTCCGCCAAACGGTATGCAAGTCAGCGCAAGTAACAAAACTTGCGTCGACTTGCGATGACTTGCGTTTCGTTTGGCCAGGGTCCCTCTCCTTATCCTTGGTACCCCACTTAATCCTGGATTAAGTTAATCGGCTTTCGAACAACAGGGCCCTGGTTTTTTAAATATCCACGGATTCTCTTCGTCTGAGACACTTGGCATCTGGCACTCGGGTACCTTGGAATGTTTGAAATTTGTTCACTCATTGGGTCAAAACTGTTTATAGGAACACACTAAGGGGGTATTTTCACGAGACAGTCACGAACTCAGACCAGTATGAAATTTTTTTGCGGCCGTTTACATAAAACCGGGACGAATTGCTTGGTGCCTGGTTTCGGGGCGAAGTGATAGCTTTTGTCTGTTAAATAAATTGCTGACTCAAAAGCATAAAGCTTGAAATTTCTGGATCCGGTCTGAGATTTGTTGTCATTTACATCAGACCGGTACGAGGATTTCTTTCTCGGTCCGACGAAGTTAGACCGGTCTGAGTTCATTGTCAGGTTTCATGTAAACGCAAAGGAAGAACCGGTCTCATGTAAGTACCCCCTAAGCTGACTACTTCACACTAGAACGTGCAGTTAAAAAATAAGATCCACTCTCCCCTTATCTGGTTTTGATCACTTGTGCGATTTAAAACCACATCATCAGGACGCAACAAGGGAAATGGGTCACTATCGAAATTAAACTACATAGTTGCCATCCATCGACTTCTCGATGTTTTGTTGCGAAGAATGATGATGTTGACACACTCTCAAATTTATTTCAAATTTAAGCTATAAACTGAAATTCTACTAAATTAAATTCACTCAGGTTTTGTAATAAGCACTACTAGCTGCTTTTTGTCTCTCCAGTTTTTTCTTCCCGTAGTTTTTGTCAACAGGTAGTTGCTAAATTCTCTGTGTATTGACCCGCCTCGATTGTGTCCTTGTTAATATGAGGATCGGGACTCTTTGTAACTTATTATTAATTGAAATAAATTTGTTGTACAGTTGTTTTTTGTCAACCTTGTGGTGAAAAAGAAGTTGTTAGGGAACTTGAAAATGATCAACGTGTCAGCCTCGAAGCCAATGTTTCTCGATCCCCTTTTATTTTCTTCAATCTTTCTGGGTTTAGTATTTTATTAGTAACCACACGTCTTTAGGGGGCTATTTACCTAAGACATCTACCATGGCACTATAATGATTTGCGATTCCAAAACAATATCGTGCACTATTAGGGCTCAACGTGTTACGCAAAGACACCTTGAATCTCCTGGAAGTCAAAACGCACCTCAGTTGACAATATGGAATAAAGCGCTGTCTTACTGCATTACCACACGTACGCAGTGCGTGACTCTTTTTGTTGTTGTTGCTCTTGCAGCTCAGTTTACTCCTTGATGCTGAAGGGGATTTGTCACGCAATTTCGTGTCAAACGAAATGACGGAAGATCGCAGTGACCACTGAAAACTGTAGAACAACATTAGAGAGAGACAACAAAGCTTATGAGATGCGTGGTTGGAAAAAAAAAGGGACACGAAAAGCTAAACCATAGGATACAGGGCCGCTTTTGAAGAGGGTTGACTGCAGTGGCCCCGCGGCATCACAATGAAGTCACTGTGGAGCCGCGAAGCCACTGAAACATATACCTTCCGCGTTCTTGTAAACGCTAACACGACTGTGGAGCTGCGGAACCACTTTAGTAATACTGCTTCCAGAGTGGCCCCGTATTCTGTAGTTGCTCCCGAGATTTAAATGGAATGCATTTGGGTGATATATTTAAAAAAAAAAAAGGGCCCTAAGTTATAAAGTTTACGACAGGTGTCCTGGATAAAGGAGAGTATTTGTTATATCTTAAACCGACAAATTCCATTAAATGTGTCTAAAATTAAGTCTATCGTGCATGGAAGCAAAGCTCTAACCTTGCAAGTCCAAGCACAAAAGAAACGTGATAAAAATACTAGGTGGGTGAGTACGCAGTTAACTACTTAAGAATAGAACGATTCACCGCATCAAAAGCCTTTTTCAAGTCGATAGAGCAAACCAAAACGTTTGTCAACTCTACGCTATCCGGGAAACTTTACTGTACATACGCTTTACTGCCCTTAATGACAAATACGTTCTAATTTTGCAACCACGTTCGAGTGGTGTACATGGATTATCGCAAGAGTCACTTGCCTTTTCTCGGTATACCCAAGAGCCTTTGAGCGAAGGTGTCTACTCGCAAGAAAATCAAGTGGCCGGTGGAATTTTCCATGGAATACCACCATAAAGGGTTACATAACTTTTATTCTAATTCCTGCGAATTAATACAACTGCTTTCCCGCTAGGCGAGAGACTGCATCATAACTTAAAAGAAAAGTGACGACTGGTATTGCGGCTAAGGTAAGAAATGTTGTCTGGCGGCTACCCTGGATGTACCCTTGATGGGCAACAACAGCACTTAATGATGCAACCGATCAAGACTAAAGTGAAAAATCCACCGATCGGTATCCCCAATTTCACCTCCAAGGTAGCCTTCGACGAATGTGTATTCCCTGAAAAAAAAGACAAAAAAAAAAAAACAATCTCAGAGTCATGTGAGTCAAGGTGTGGCCTGAAGGTGGAAAATTCAGATTTACGTATAACAATGACAAATATGATAATCATCATTCTCTTTATTATTTTTCATTGTTATAGACTTCGATAGCCTCTTCCTTAATTAAGAGCCGAAACCAAACAAATCCCAAAGATGTGCGCTGTAGTAGTAGCAGCAGCAGTCCTCTAATTCCGTTAGAGTAAGAAGCGACGGAGGTCACTTCCTGAATCTTGTAGGCTAGGCTCAAGTTGTTCGAAAGGTGCCTTCCATTGAAGAAATCACAACCAACGGGCCAGTTGGAAAGTTTGTCTAAAACGAACATAGATAAGTCATGTGGCTCCCAAAAAGTTCTTGTGCCTCAATGGTTAGAGCATTCAGAGGTCCTGCCTAGAACTCCGACTTCTCAGTTGTCCTTGGAATGTCAAGCAGAGAGCCCTATCATTCCATCCTTCGAACACTTAACTGGACTGCACTTCTTTTCTCGTATAGATGGATGGAAAAACGTACTCGAATAACTGTTCTTTCCCTTTTGATGTTGCAAAAAAAATAACACATGCGACAATTTGTGAGTTTTTGTTTGGTCGAATAAAACGCGACCTTTGCTCTGAGTTTTCGGAGCTCTTATACACATGTTTGCGATGATCGCCAGTATGTGTCCCTGTTTTAAAAGACCAAGTGTAGTTCTCCGGAAAACGCGCTGGATTTTAACAACTATTTTCTTTTTCTTTTACAAGAGAAATAGAAGTTATCGAGGGAAATTTTTCTAAATAATATTTACTCGTGTGGACCAGCGGGCATTAAGCAAAGAAATCATTTAGTACTGAGAAGCGAACATTCAACAATAAAACAACATCACTAAATCTATTGCCCGTTGATAATTTTAAGAGAAAAAGAGAATAAAATGTTAAAATATTGAAGGGCCGCAGCCCAGGATGAAACATAGTTGAAATTTAAAAACGATCTCTGGCTAAAATGATAGAAAACTACGAGCGTTCTACTGCCCGAACACAGGTAACCCAGGCTCACTCCGTTCGACCCAAAATAAGCACGACTTTTTTCGCGAAAATTGAATCCAGTCGCTAAATAAACACGCCAGGCTCGTGGAACATGAATTTCTCTAAACCATGAATCCATGAAGCATCGGAGTCCCAACGCTGGCTTCCGTCTCCTACCTTGTCACTATACTATGAAGGCAGGTGAACGGAGACCATTTTTCCCGAAACGTCGTGTACGTATTAAAGACAACAATAGCTCACCACATGGTAAGTTTCATCGATTTTTATCTCCAATTTTTCTAGCAAATTTCCAGACCTAACTTTGCCTCATATTTTTTCTCTATATTTACCTGTGTGGCACAGACTGTGAGCCTGGGTAACGTGTGTTGACACGTGTCCTCAAAAAAAACAGGATGTCACAGTTGTAAACAAACCATTTACCACTCTACAACAACAGGTCCCAGCTCCGAAATTCCGACCTTCGATGGAAATCGCAGACCAACGTCGTGTACAAAATTCCATGTACAGGACGTATACAAAACATGGACCCCAGGTCCATGGACCACCCCTGTGGGACCCGGTCCATGGACCCCTTCATGGACCCGGTCCATGGACCACCCCTGTGACCACCCCTTATTTGTGAAGTTACAAGCAGAGAAATCTTCGGACGAAAGAGAGAAGCGATACTGGCACTTATCTGGACAATTTAAGCTGGAGCCCATGACTACGATCTATGTCACGGCATTTAACATCTGTATAGACTATGATCTATACAGACTACCTTTTCCGCGAAAAAAAAAAAAAAAAACACCCGGTTATGACATCAAGTTGCTGCTCTAATTCTTAACAGGAATGTAGGGTTGTTGTTCGCTTATAGCTATAGGCTACTGATTTAAGCAATTGTCTCTTATACATGTAGACACCTATTTCGTACCATCCATTTGAAATTGGTGGCTCCAAAGGGATTCGTCTATAGCCCGCACTTCAAATTTACATTCATTTAATTTATCGAGTCCTTCACCGGAACAAACGAGCCCAACAAATTGACCAGTGCGTTCAACCGTCAACACATCGCATGGGTCACGGGTTCCACCTGAATTTTTCAGGTGTCTATAAGAGACAATTGCTGAAATTGTCCAGGTAAGTGTGAGGACCACTTCTCTCTCTCTCTCTCTTAGAAAAGATTTTTCTCACAAACTAAGGGGCGGTCCACAGGGGTGGTCCATGGACCTAGGGTCCATGTTTTGTATACGTCCCCATGTACAATTGTTCGTGGTGTTATATTGGGGAAACCGGCAGAGCTTTTAATACCCGAAAAAAAGAACATTTGAGAAACACCAAAACTGCGGCCAAAGGTTCTAGAATTGCTAATCACGCCTGGTCCAACAACCACGCCATTGATTTTGAAAACGCGTCTATTATTGACGAAGGCACTTTTAGAACCAGAAAAAAACATTAGAAGCGTCGCATACCAAAGTGACACCTAACGCAGATAACAATTCTTGCCCGTTACCTGGGCAATCCAACATTCTTTTTAACAAACATTCATAACTATTTACATTTTTATTATTTCGCAATTCACACTATTTATTCAAATTTTCTCATCGTTTTCTTATCATTCATTTTACCCGTCGAAGACTGCAGTTCGGGCAGTCGAAAGCTCGTAGTTTTCTATCATTTTAGCCAGACATCGTTTTTAAATTTCAACTAAGAATAAATGTAATTCCGAGTAAATGCATTGTGTCTATAATACAGGCAACAAATGCAAAGAATCGTTGATGTACTTATAATATTTCGATGTAATTCTATATCATCTTCAGACTGAGGTGACATGCAGGTAGCAGAAATTTTAACACAGCTTGTTAAGAAACTTAAGCGTAAGCTTCGGAGATGTCTCGTCGACCCGAATGTGGACATCGAATAAAACAGAAGACACACAAAATTATATTTCTTCAAAAGCACTAAAGACAAAACGCCGCCATTAAGTCAATCAAGGGTTGTATATGAATTCACTTTGCAATTCTTTGTACAGTACTCTGTTTGGGGTAGTGTCGAAAACGAAGACCTCGAAAGCGAAGACCTCGAAAACGAAGACCCACTCGAAAAAACGTACAATTAAAGTTAATTCGAATGTTGTTTTTTTTTTAGCAAGACAAAAATCCCCCACACTTCTTGTTGTTGTCATCTTTTTTTTCACACGACATATTCTAAATTCGGTCAGTATAAAAGGAGCATTGTGGACTGCGCGGAGTCGGACTGCGGGCTGGGTATAAAACGTGGCCCAGGTACAAAATGTAGACTGGGTATGAAACAGGACTGGGATTGTACTGGCCCAGATAGAGTTTTGAAAAAGCCCTTTTGTACTCTTATTCCGTGTCAAAATATTGTCACGTACACAGAAATGCTCAGTTACAACTTCGACTGGGCTAGAGAAAGTAAGAGTAGAGTAGAGATTTATCACAAAATTGTACTTTAATCCACGAATTTAAAAAGGAAAAGGAAACGAAATCAGTATCTCCCACTGAAGTCCTTCAAATTTCTCGATTTCTGAACATAAAGCTGGTGACCCGCGAAGGATTTCATAAATTACTTTCGTGTCTTATCTCTGATAAATACACCATACAAACGTTTTGCAATTTCAACTAAAACCTTCAGTGAGCTATTGATCATCCTTTTGAGAAGCCAACAAATATCAGTTTTAACGCTATGGTTGATAATTATGGCGCGGAACATTTTTTCCACCACTTTCGTGTCGGACCACAGGCTGCCCAGAGTCGGAAGGTAACAACTATAAGGATCTGTATGGGAATCTCGATAACAAACTGAAAAAGATATTTACCCGCAAAAGTTCTCAATAAAAAAGCCGTACTTTATTGTCGTGATGAATTTCTCGCTTTTTGTGTGGTTATTTGCCTGATTGAATGCGATTTAAGCGACTTCTCAAATTCCCGGGTTGTCAATCGTACCTAAATAAAAGAAAGGCTGGAAAGTAATTTCTAGCTTACCTCACATCTCGCCGATAAAATCACACTTCTCCGGCATCAGTCGCGCTCAAACTCCGCCGATGGCCACACGGATAAATTTACTTCTGCTTGACCAAGTTTCAAGGTCCAGCGAGGATCCATTGCTGAGAAACAGCGAAAAAATATTCAAATTTTCAAAATCCTTCGAGGCTCGCTTGCAACGATTTTTGACACGGCTGGGCAACCGTTCACTTATTTGCTCTCACCGTATCAAGGCTCATCCCAGTCGGAAGTGGGTGGGATTTGTTCGTTTTATTTATTTTTTTTTTTTTCCATGTCGGTAAAAGTCTTGCCTGTCACTCCCCTGGTAAGTGGGTGTCTTTGTGCATAGAGCCTTCTGCGCGTATTTTCTTAGGATCGAGAGAGTAGTGGAAATGCGTAGATTTCTGGTGGACACAGTAGAATCATTAACTTAACCTGCAATGGCTTCGAAAGTCATGGCGTTTTAGTGGATCCTTAAACAAAATATACCCTTATGGAGCTCAATAATGGAAAGTCAGTTGGATAAAATAAACTAGGCAGGCGGTGAAAGCAAACACCTGGAATCTTAAAAGCGACGAGTAATGGACTTCGACAACAATCTATTGCCCGTCGAGCCGAAATCAAAGTGAGCTGTGTTTCTAATATTTTATCACGAGTGTAGTTTTATGCAGAACACTGAAACCAAATGGAAAATTCTCTGGTATAAAAGCGACGAGTAATGGACTTCGACAACAATCTTTCGCCCGTCGAGCCGAAATCAAAGTGATCTGTATTTCCTATATTTTATCACGAGTGTAGTTTTATGTACAACACTGAAACCAAATGGAAAATTATCTGGTAACTTATAGGTTGAACAAAGTCAGGTAAAAAAATAATTGGAAATGTGACAGTCAAGAATTATTTGAAAGAAAGAAAGCTTGTATGTCGACTATTTTGTGCATCATTATTGAAGGAAAAGGTTCTTCAGGAAAGGGTTTGAACCTGAAGTACGTAGTAATTTGACACGCTTTGAGTTTCTTGTCTTCACGCACGCAATGAAATAGGAAGAGGTTTTCGCCTCTAAGAGCAAATATATGTTGTTTGTTTCAATAAATTTTTTTCGCTGGAAAAGGATTCTCTGGTATTTTCTGCTGCCTTTGTGAATTTAATATCATGTTGTGTATTGAATTTTCGAGCTTAAGGTTGAAATGTGATATGGGAGAATTTTTAGTATTGCTCTGTAAGCGGGAAGGGTTTCACGAAAATAAACAGGTCTGTTGGTAGCGTGCTTGAGTTTCAACAAAATGAGCCCCAAAATCAGCAAAAAATTGTGACGCCGATGAATAATAAAGTAGCTGCTATTTCCAAAATGATGGAATTACCTGGTGATAAATAACGTCGTAGGCGTCTTGGAGAGTAAATTTTGACTTTGCATAAACAAATGGAAGATTGTAATCTTTGTTTTGACTTCGCTCATTTTATTGTCAAACTTTATAACACTTGACAGAAAAAAAAACTTACAAAAACCCGGTATCTTGCCATCATTTGACACAGATGCTTCACTGTTTGGCGAGTAAACATGCCGCGGTAACTTAATCACGGCGCCGCAAATTTCCCTTTCGTAAACTGTCGTTGCCATTTCTCAGAACGGTCGTTGCCATTTGAAACGGTCGATGCCATTTATAACGGTCGACTACACACTTCACTTCAAAGAAAATTAAAAGAAACAAACTAAGAAAAAATATTAGCAAAATTAAGACGAAAAAGAAAAAAAAAAACATTTATAAAAGAAAAACTGGAGGAAAAAAAAGAGTCCGAAAATTTCTAGACTCAAACTCGGATTCTTAGCCATCACCCTAAACAGAACCCTACCCGAACCCTAACTCATATGACCAGCGAGACACAACTCCCAGTAACCGCAACCTTTTGAGCTCTTAGATCTAATGAGTGTAATTCAGAGCTAAAAAATGTCATCGACCGTTTCAAATGGCAACGACCGTTCTGAGAAATGGCAACGACCGTTTACGAAAGGGAAAGAAGCCACGGCGCCCGCTGAATTCCGGCCATGTCACTTTCGATTTCAGTTGCGATTTATTTGTGCAGCCAAAAGTAGAATAACAAAATTGAACGTAGCAAAAATCTGCCAAAATGTTTGTCGCTGATCGTAACTTTTTATATTCTATATTCACGTTCAAAATTAATGTTGTTTTCATGTCGTAAATATCTTTATTCTCGATCGACCGTGCCGGAAACTTCCTTCTGCTCTTTCTAAAAACTGTGTATCAATAGTTATTTACTTTTGCATCAATATTTGTTTTGCATAAAGCAAGCTAACAAAATCTGTATCTTGCTGAGTTCGCATTTGTTAGCGTTAACAGTATTTTTGGTCCGATGCTTCTGTCTTATGAAGGGGTATATTGTTTATGTCACCCATCCAGTTTACAAAGCTGTCGGATGCTAAGAGGGCACGCTTAAACTTGTGGTGAAAAGAAGTTGTGAGGGAACTTGAAAATTTATCAACATGTTAGCCCAGAAGCCAATGTTACTCGCTTCTCTTTATTTGTTATTCTTCAGAGACTGTAATGCTGTAGTTCAATACCACACAATTCAGCTCCTTCTGATTTTCTGTAACACGTACTACAGGCAACCCAGTGTATGCTTCACGGAAGCATCTCGTTTTTTTCATAAGTTTGCATACATATGCACGTGCATAAGACGACCTTGAAAAAACTGTTCCCTACAGTAACATCACGTGGTCTGAAATGGGGAAAACAAAACGTACAAGCTAAAGAGATCTATTCATGTCGTCAGCGTATCTATTTCGTTGCTCCGTGCCTTTGTGCACAGTGGTTTGTATTTAGTCCCTCGTCCTTATACCCCCCGGTCTGCAGTCCGCAGTCCTCCCTTTAATACTACCCGAATTTGCAATATGTCGTGGTGAACAAAAGATGACAAACAACAAGAAGTGGAGGTAAGTTTGTCTCGCTAATTGTTATTAAAATTCACCATTCTCACATTTAAAACGAAGCCTTATGTTTGGCTATCTTATGTATCCTTTATTTAAACAAAAAAACGGACTATTCCATGGGCCATTTTGCTCTAGAAGTGGAGTAATGCGGTTAGAACATCGGCTGGCTCAGCTAGCCTGGCTGTCCAGGTGAACGCGATTCCATGGAAAAATCCGAGCCCGTTTTTGCCGGGATCCTGGCCGGTCATCGCAAACTTGATTTTTTGGTGGAGGGTTTCCTCACACGTTGCCCGGTCTCTCGGCTAAACGAGCCAGCCCGCCTAACCTGGCCAACCTGGCTCCTGTGATCGGCCCCTTAGATGCGGACGTGGTCTAAAACGAAGATCCAAACAACGAAGACCTAAGACCTCGACGCATCAGTGGTATAACCGAAGACCCACTAGTCTAAAACGAAGACCCACTGTGAGGAGTGACCCTGGTCTAAACAGACCCTGTGGTATAAAAACGAAGACCCACTAGTCTAAAACGAAGACCCACCAGTCTAAAAGCTTTTTTTTTTCTATCAGCGAAAGAGGGAAAGACTGTAATAAGCGACAAGCTTGACAGTTACTTTGTCAAATTGCGTAACGCAGTTAAATTCCAACAGTATGGAAATAAATTTTTCATGACGATTAAGTATATTCACAATTCACTTACGACATCAAGGAATTACTGAGCTGCGCTGCAGAGATGGTATTTAACATACATCACAAGTTATATCCTGTGTAAGCCATTAGGTCAGGTAGCGGATACCCTGTTTTAGGACAAAAATTGATGAAACAGATACCCCGTCCAAGACAAAACAAAAACAACCTGAAAACCATACCCTATCGGGCCGCACGTCCCCGTTTAAGGTCTCATAAGGGAGTATAACAACCCCCCCCCCCCCCCCGGTTTTCAGTTGAGCAACCTTAACAACATACCTAAAATATAAAAGAGACCTCTTTAGCTTGTACATTTTGTTGTTTTCCCATTTCAGACCACGTTATGTTACTCCAGGGAAAACTTTCTTTCAAATGTCCGTCCTATGCACTGTGAATAATGTACGCATGACTTATTACAAAAACAAAGGAAAATTCCCTTGAGAACATCACGTTTTCTGAATTGGGAAACACAAACGTAACAAGCTAAAGAGGTCTATTGAATAAGCGTTCGGTGGGTTTGGCATTGTCCCGATTGGCCGATGAAGAACTGGGCTATGTTGCCCTTCTGGGGTACCTGTTGCGCCTTCTAGATGATTAAAGGACAGGTATAAGCGAAGTAATGAAGGTCACCTCACGTAAGTTTTCTGATATGCCCATTTGAAAAACAGAATATTGGTTACCCACAATGACCAGCGCCCAATAGTTCAGTGGCTTCATAGCTCAGTGGTTAGCTCGTGCCGCACCGGAATCGCGAGGTCACGGGTTCAAACCCCGTTGAATGTGTGCCGACTGTTTTTCAGGCCTTCTCTACGCATGTGGCAAAAATTGGGCTCCTAACTGCGAAGATCAGATAGTCACTTGATTGCATATCCGCAGTGGAGAGATGAGGCATTTCAGAGAACCATTTCATCATGTGAAAATAGACGAACCCCCGCGTACAGGAAATAATGTAGGTTATAACGTTGGAAGGGGGGAAAGGCTAGGTCACCGCAATTGTAGGCAATTGCAGCAAAGGGTCATAGAATTAACTGAAATAACAAAATAACGGCTCAAACGAATAGAAGAACTCAAACAAAACACAAGAAAGCTAAGAAGGGACAAGGATGGACAAAACTGGGATGAATTGGGAAGGGGATTGCAGGTGGGTAAATTTGAAAAACGTGCGGCCCACCTTTGTTCAAATTTATATCAGTTTTTAATTTAAAAAAAGTCGCAAACTGTCATTTAAACAGCTGGAAAATCATTCTCATAGTTATGTGGCCGTGAGTTTGCAAATGAAAGCATCGTGCTCATGCCAATTTGACGTTTAGAGCTCATCACTAACATTGTAAAACACAAATTACCTAAAACAGCGTTTGACCTAGCCCCTGTAACTTGCGTTTTACGCAATTTGACACGCGTTGTATCGTCTGACTAAGAGTTAACGGTCAAGTTTTTCGCGCTTACAGTCTGTTCCCTCTGTCCCCGTGATGGACAAAAAGTTTTTAGCCTGGAGGGTCCTTCGTTTTATAGACTAGTGGGTCTTCGTTTGAAGACTAGTGAGTCTTCATTTTAGACCAGTGGGTCCTCCGTTTTTAGGACTAGTGGGGGTCTTCGTTTTAGACCACCGTGTCTTAGGTCTTCCGTCTTCGTTTTTTGGTCTTCGTTTTAAGCACAAATACCCCTTAGATCTGCTTAGGACGTAACTCTTCATAAATAACATTTGGCATTAAACCTTAATTGTAACGTTGTTTTCGAGTGGGTCTTCGCCTTTCGAGGTCCTTCGTTTTTTCTAGTTCCTTAGGTCTTCGTTTTCGATACTACCACTCGGTTTGTCCGCTTCCATGCGAGCAGAGTCTCTTTTTTTCGATCTTCCTAGATAAGTCGGGAAGAGGAAAGAAGAACCTGCCAGCCGCCTCGACTTTCCTTGATTTGCCGTTCTTCCAAAGGAATGGATGAGTCAGTCCAGTTTCGACTTGTCAAACCTGTTTTTTACCACAATTGCTCGTAATCTCGCAATCTGATTGGCTAATTTGCCGTTGTCGATAAGAGTCTAGACCAAGCTGCTCGCGTCATGCTTGCGTCAATTTGTCACGCAATGTAATAGCCAATCAGGAGCGCTCATTTTGGGAATAAAGCAATCATATTAGTTCTTTCCTTGAGTTATGATTTTGGCGTTGAATATTGTGGTAAAAAACAAATCGAAAGCGGTTCAGTGTTGTCTGTACTCTTATCGACAACGATATTTGTCATCACTGTGGTCCAATTTGTTGTAGACTCACTCCTCGTGAGTCCACAAACATTTTGACCACTCTGATGACGAATCACTTTGTCGATAAGAGTACAGACAACGCTGAACCACTTTTTTAATCTGTGCGCGGGATCAATCGCCACGCGTCATGAAAGTTTTTTTACATTTTACAACAGCGTGACAATTTTTAACTGTTGACATCCTCATGAGTATTTCCTCCGTATGTCGGTTACGGAAACTGTTTGCCAGAATTGAGAAACCTATTAATTTTTTCAGTAAAAATTGAAATGGCAATTTGAAAACTTGAACTATCTTGAGTTTCCAAGGAAATGATTCCTTGGTTGTCGTGTGTTTGCCAGAGTTGTCCGAAAATATCCCAACTGTTTGTTTGTTTGTTTTGGTTTTGTGGTTTTGCGGTTACTAGTCACGCGTGACTGACTCCCGCATAGGTTGCTCAATACGAAATGTCGAGCCGGCTGGCAGCAGAGTCTTCTTTGCTCTTCCGACTTATCTAGGAAGATCGAAAGAGACTCTGCTCGCAGGGTATTTGTCCGCACAAAAGAACATGCGCTTACGGACAAAGAAAGCGCTATATACAAAGATCTGCGCTATTCTGATCAGATTAAACACATACAAGGTTTATACAACTTATGGGACATTTTTATCAAAGAGAATAACCCACCTTCTGTTGCAATGAACAAAGAATTTTTCACCCCAACCGTGCGTGGTACTGACAAAATAATAGACCGCGATGATAACTGGAATCGTTTACTAAACAAAGAAGCTTACCATATCATGACGGTTCAGCACCATCTTGAACGTTGGTTTTAAAGCCAGTAGAGAGCTTTGCCTATTCTCTTGGTAGTATCGTCTTTGTTTTGTATTTTCTCGTGCTTAATAATGCTAATGGACCATCTGTAGTATTTAATTTCTGCTACCTGTATGTCACCTCAGTCTGAAGATGATATAGAATTATATCTAAATATTATAAGTACTCAACGATTCTTTGCATTTGTTGCCTGTATTTTAGACACAATGCAGTTACTCGGAGTACATTCATTCTCTAACAACATCACTCGTACAGACCTTCATTGGTGGGCGGACCTTTTTCGCAGCATCTTCCGGAAAAACCCTGCATACAATTGCATCTTAGGCCTTGATCAGAAGTTCCTCCGTTTAAGCATGGAAGGGCTCGCCTAAATGGCATACTCTTCTCCTGTAGAGTGTGAAAGTGCACGTTCCTTTACATTCTTCGATGACTTCCTTGTAACGGGTGCTTTTCTGAACACCAGAGAATTCGCACGTAGTACTAATGCAAGAGCTCCATTGAGACCATGGACTTACTTGGCACTCGGTTGCTTTACGGGTTGGGGAGCAACTTCGCGTCTTTTGTAATGCAGATGTACACATGCCAACACATGTTTCAGTGGTTGTTTTGTGACGAGAGCTAACCTGAATCCCTGTGTCTGTATCACAAACCGAAGCGGTGCTAAGGGCTCCATTCAGACCACGAACTAACCTCACAGTCGACTGGTCTTCGATCATAGCATGCGCTAGTACTACGAAAATCACACGAACAAAAACAACAGAAAACGAGAATGGCTGTCTTTGCTCCAGAAAACATTTTTGACATTGCTTGACGTGTAAATCCTTGGTGTTGTCTTCTGAGGAATTTTACGATCAAGGTCGGTGCAGTTTGTTTGGACTCTATCCGATGTCACAGTATCAGATTTCGCATGGAATGTATGTGTGTAGTAAAAATCAGGAAAATCAGCAATCAGGTAACTCACTTGATCTGATAAGGCAGAAACTTAAAAATGAAACGATTCCTGCTTGAAGAGTTAATCATTGGTGTTTTCTTTCTTGGAAATTGTGCAGTCAAGCTTGTTCAGTTATCTGGGCACCGCATCGGGTTTTATACGTTAAGAGTGTATCACACGTCTAGCAATGGGAAAGTACTTCCAGCAAACAAGGAAATTAAATTCTGGCAAAGTGTAGAAACTTTCAGACTGTGACCTTATTTACAGTTTTGCCTTTTATGTAAAGTTCACAAAATTGTGCCGAATCAATTATCTGAGAAAAGATTTCACCTTCCTTCTTTTCTTGGAAAGACAAACAAAGCTATGTTTCGTTGTTAGTGGGTCACGTACTCAACTTACGGTATCTCAGTCCTGTGGCCACTAAAAAAAAGGATTGATGACAGTTAAACTTAAGAGGTCATGTCATATGACTAATCTGTTGTTAGGCCATCCCCTTTTTTTTCTCCGTTTCGCGTCGTCCGACCGACGCAAATTTTGGGCATTTTCAAAAAAAAAAAATAGTTAAC